>NC_080572.1:153315364-153627864 GCF_030247185.1 Malaya genurostris
GAAGAACAGTTTGGGTTCCGGAAAGGAAGATCCATCATCCACCAACTGACAAGGGTTAACAACGTCATCCAGCAAAACAAATCAGTATCCAAAACGACTTCCATGGCAATATTGGATATTGAAAAGGCATTCGATAATGTGTGGCACGATGGCCTGGCGTTTAAACTGCATCGGTATAATTTTCCCATGTATCTTATTAAAATTATCAAAAATTATATTGCAGATAGAGCATTCAAGGTTTCTCTGAATAATGCACTTTTCTAGAAAGACTTACTATTCCTGCTGGTGTACCCCAAGGAAGTATCCTAGGTCCCATTCTATACAACATTTTCACATCAGACATCCCACCTCTTCCGGGTGGTGGCGTTCTGTCACAATTTGCTGATGATACTGCCATTCTTTACAAAGGTCGTGTCATTAAAGCTCTGAAGAATAAACTGCAGACAGGTCTGGACGCTCTAACTGAATATTTTACAAGCTGGAAAATTGTGATCAATGCAGCTAAAAATTCAGGTCATCTTGTTTCCACATTCAAGATCTCCAAAATTTGTTCCATCAGACGAATGCCGAATACGCTTCGGTGATAAGGTCATCCAATGGTCCGACGAAGTTATCTATCTAGGACTCACCTTTGACAGACATATGATATTCAGGTCACATGTTGACAAAATCGTTCAAAAATGCAGCATACTCATTAGGTCTCTGTATCCGCTGATTTGTAGAACATCTAAACTGTGCCTGAAGAACCAGATGGCTGTCTATAAACAAATCATCTACCGCGCAATTGAATACGCAGTCCCTGTTTGGCGGGGCTGTGCACGAACACACAAACTTAGGCTTCAGCGCATTCAAAGTAAGATCTTAAAGATGATTCTAAATCCACCCCCTTGGGCAAGGACTAGTGAAGTACATGAGATGGCCTCCCTGGATATACTAGAACAAAAATTATAACAATACTGCACGAAATTTGAAGAGAGGTGCTCAATCTCTGAAACACAAATAATTTAAAATTTGTACGTATTAGGTTAGGGATAGCTATAAGTTATATTTTATAAAATAATTAAAATAAATATTATGATTAAACATTAGTATGTAAAACAAGAGTAACTAAAACACCTATTATTAATAACGAATCGTATGAACAACAAAGGCCAAAGGGTCAAAACACTTGTACTGTAAAATGTTGGTGTAATACACAAAAATAAGATTAATATACAGATATTTATGCAATGCGAAAAAAAACAACTTTTTCTGTCATTTTGTGAGCAACGGTTACAGAAGGAAGACGCACACAAGAGTAACATCGGGCCGGCAACACAGCAAAACCACACCAAAGGCCGGCAGCTGAAGTCATCAGTGTACACGCAAAGAACCATCTCGGATCTAAATTCAGATCCTGTTGGTCGTGACAATTCAAAGCACTTTTCAGTGCTACAGATCATCATAAAGAATTTATTGAATTATCTCTTTCGTACCAAGAGCATCAGATTTATTAAAACGGAATTTCCGAAATGGAAAAATTATTTTAATGTGAAAAGTTTTAGAATTGCATGAAACGTTGAGATTTAATGTCATCTCGAAAACAATTTTTTTTAAAAATCGACTTTCTGGGACTTAGAAGAAATATCAAAAGTCCCAGAAGTCGATTTTTTTCAAAAAAATTTTTGTTCAGGTAACACTAAATCTCGACGTTTCATGCAATTTTAAGATTTTGGGCATCAAAAAAATTTTTGATTTCGGATCATGTACTCCCCTTTATGGTGCTTTCTCAAGATCGAAAATTTTCAAACTTTTACCGCTGGGCAGCCCCCCCTTATACATGTACGATTTAGCTCAAATTTTGTATGAGGACTTTTATCGAGGTGCTTAAACTTTTGTGCAATAGCGCTTTACGAAATTAGAGGTGATCCCAAAATATTAGCTCTCTTGTATACAGTAGAGACGTATAAAACAGTGTTTTATCTGTTACGTCACTTATACCATTATATCTGCGGAACCAAAAGTAACAGCCATTTGGTCTTCGAAATTGATCTTAACAATAGCTTTCAAACGGGTCGAGACTTGTCAGCTATCTCCGAGAAACTTGCGTGATAAAAAACTACACGTTTTGTCGGTTACGTCATTTATACCACCATATCTACTGAACCGAAAGTCACAGCCATTTGATCTTTGAACTTGATCAATGGCTCGATAGTAGCTTTCAAACGAGCATTAGTTTGTTAAAATCGGTTCAGCCATCTCTGAGAAAATTGAGCGCGTATAAATATCTCCGAAAAGTGCTCACACCCACACAGACCTTTTCCAATCTCGTCGAACTGAGTCGAATGGTATATAACACTATGGGTCTCCGAGGCTTTGTTCGAAAGTCGGTTTTCCAGCAATTCTAATAACTTTCTATAGAGAAAGGCAAAAATATACGGGTTATTTCAGAATATTTAATTGTATTTCAGAATGTTTTATGTAACTAATCTGAATTTTAGTTTAGGTACATCGTTTCAAATTATAGTAGTGGAAAAAGAGAATGCTTGCATAATTCATACAATTGATCAACTAAATAATACTCGGAAGTGTTAAGGAACATGCTAGTTGTTTTTGTATTCACGACATCCAGTTATGTTTCTGACATTACCCACCCGCCTTTTGTCGTGAATATGACTTACTTTACTATGGGGTGCCTTTTTAAAATATTTTTCCATATGGAAAAATGGGCAGAACTTAATCGTGAATATCTCGACTTCCCAACCTGTGGCCTGAGTAAATCGTTTCGGCGGAAACAAGTAACAAAATAAAACAAAATGGACGACACAGCTTGAATATGAAAGAAAGACCGTACAATTTTTAACTCTAAATACTATATTTTATTAAAAAAAACACAAAAGGATATACTTTTTACTACTTGCGCGTTTTTTTGGTGAACGTCTTAGCTCAGCTCTCCGTTACAGCCGTGATGATCGTTGGTCGACTTGGTGGACTCTGCTACGACGACGGGCGGGGCAGCACGGACTTTGGGGCGGTGGAACAGCAACTCGTCTCCAGATGAAGCAGTAACTCGGCCTATCTGTATCGCGTGAGGAAGACCCAATGAGTGATACTGTGCACTATTTACCGATCGCGAGTGCCTGACGTATGATCGAGTGGGACATATAACTTGTTAGTCTTTGGGGATTCTCCGGTTTTTTCACTACGGTGGCGTCCTCAACGCCTGCCAAATACAATTTTTCTTGCCCTTCACTGACCGGGAATGCACTCACGTCGTGCTAGCACCATTTTTAGTAAAACCGAGGAATGAAAAGAAACGTTCCTATCGCGCTTACCCCACTCGATTACCGTGATCGAAACAAACGTTCGTGCGGATCTTCGACACGGATAACTACGGAGATCCAACTTTTCTGTGATTTAGTCAAAGTAACGGGTTGTCACTTTTGGCGGGTGACACGTTGCTGCTGTCTTCACTTCACTGGGTCAGAATATACTAGCTGCCACTCAAGAGTGTTTCCGCGGTTTTATCGGCTTGCTGTCCGTTTTCCATCCCAATCGACGATGACAGTGTGTGGACAGATGACGGTTACAATGATTTATCGTTTGTGTTTCAGGTTGGTGTCTTGGATTATATTTGTACCTACTACACTTGTTTCCTTTTATTGTATTAATATGTAATATGATTTGATATATGAATTGTTGAACAATAACATATATATATATATATATATATATATATATATATATATATATATATATATATATATATATATATATATATATATATATATATATATATATATATATATATATATATATATATATATATATATATATATATATATATATATATATATATATATATATATAAATGCAGAGATCATTCTTTGTAATCGCATCAGTACGAACGGATGGACGGATTTACATGATTATTTTTTTGTTTGATTAGTTGCTTGAAAAAGTCGTCAATGAGTTGTTAAAACACCACCCCCCCCCCCCCCCCCCTGCGCACGGGCCTGGTACCTAAACAATATCTACTTTATTAGGGCCTTAAGGTGCGCGTGATACTTTTTCGCAACTTGAATATACGGAACAAGTTCTGAGAAAACTTTCTCGCTGCTTAAAATCTTCAAAGTTTATTTTGTTGCGTCGGATTAATATTCAAGTATGAGTAATTCCTTAAAACGGAATGGTTTGTATGCTTTGTATGTATGTGTTAAGTTTATCAATACAAAATTCTGGTTAATGAGCTTTTTCTATCCATTACCAAAACCGCTTAGTCTTTTGACAATTTTGCTGTACGAAAACAAAAATTCGAACAAATAATTTTTGGGCGAGACGAAGTTCGACGGGTCAGCTAATAAATAAATAAATAGAATAAATAATTAAACAAAAACCCTACTTTTGACACCAACTTTTGCTATTAAATAGAACTTAAACGTGACTCAAACGTGTAAACACGGAGTAGAAACGCGATTGACGTTTAAATTCTACTTAGACATTTACTGACAATGAAAAGAAACAAAAATATACAATATTCAAAAAATATATACAAGCTGGACTCAGTGACCAAAGGAAGCATATTGTGACCAATAAATAACAGGTATCAATTTTCCCCGACTCGATTTAAAAAAAAAGGCGGGTGGGTAATGTCAGAGACATAACTGGACGTCGTGAATACGAAAACAACTGACATGTTCCTGAACACTTCCGAATATCAATTAGTTGATCAATTGTATGAATTATGCAAGCATTCCCCTTTGCACATTTTCCGCAAAAACAAAGAAGGCTTCACTTTTTATTGAGAGGCTTGTTTCTACCTGATTTCGTTTGTAGCTTTTTCACTAATGGGCGGTCCTAACGGCTATAAAAATATCCGCATTCAGAATTTTAATGTTGATTATTTCATTTCGGATTTGCATAATTTATTGAAAGAAACTATCAATATGCTGAAAGGACTCGTTTCTAGCATTCAGAAAGGTCAAATTGCGTAATTCTCTACGACATTAAACTCTGGAACATTTTTCGCAAAAACAAAGAAGGCTTCACTTGATCTCGTTTACTGTGAGTTTCACACAGCGAAATGTGCACAAATCTAACCAAACTGTTCTAGATTTGCAGTAAACTGAGGATATTTCCCTACGATTTGCGAACAACAAATCCTAATAGTTCTTTAGAAAACTTTTAGAGCCATTAGAACGGCTGATTTTGTGCAATGCTCTCCACCGTTGTTTTTTTTTTCCAATGCTAATGACTGGCAGCTGTGACGTAATCGCTCTTGTCGAAAGCGAAACTAGCTGTGCAGACGACACAAAACACATCTGCTCGCAGTGGCGATAGAATCCAAACTGATTGAATTTTTGTTAAGAGATTTCCTTTTATGTGATTTCGTTTGTAGCTTTTTCACTAATGGGCGGTCCTAACGGCTATAAAAATAGCCGCATATAGAATTTTAATGTCGATTATTTCATTTCGGATTTGCATAATTTATTGAAAGAAACTATCAATATGTTGTAGGGATTCGTTTCTAGCATTCACAAGGACCAAATTGAGGAACTCACTGCGATATTCACCACTTCTCGGAACATTTTTCCCGGACGATTTGTTGTACAGCAGCAGATATTTCGTTCTCTTCCTTAGAACGCGTTCTGATTGGCTGGTGTTGACATGGATCAAATGAGACAAGTTTTTCAATAGTGTACTATTGAAATACTTCAATGCTTTTGCTATACACGTTTAAATTGAAAAATTTCGATTCTATTGGTAGTTAGATTATATAAATCCTTCCACAGATCACTGAGCTTTCAAAATACGAGAAAGGCAAACGCGCCATATGAATTATCCTCTTCGATACTCGTTTATACCAAACATTTCAGAAAAGTTTAATTTTGAATTATTTGAGACTATGTCACAAAACTGAAAATTTTATCATAAAATTGTGATCATATTTCCGATGGCATGTCGCAAGAATTATGTTGATTCATTAGATACAACAATAGATATTCACGATCAAAAACTTATCACTCTCTCAGAGGGTAAATTTTGAAAAGGCACCCCTTAGTAAAGTAAGTCGTATTCACGACAAAAGAACCGATTTGAAGAATTCTGAAATTAATAACTGGATTTGAGTTCAAGAATTAAATTTAGAACATAGAACAGACTCAGAACTCAGTTGGATTTTAGTTCTAGAACTACAATCATTTTCCAGAATCCAGTTCAGCACGCAGACTCTGAATTCTAAACTCATATTCCGGAACTAAGCTCTGAAATTTGAAGACGATTTTTCGCCATGAATAAAAAATGGGTTGTATAGAGGTACAGTAAAGTAAATTCCGCATAATTCTTTAGGAGTATTATTATGGTTTTAAGAACAACCGAATAGAAGTCTGGAATAGAGAACTGGACCCTGAGTTCAAGACCTAAATTTAGATCCAATAACAGACTCAGAATCCAGTTTCAGTAGCTGCTGGTTCTCGCCTTGGTGGCCAGCAAGCGAATGAGAGATGCGACCTGAGCGTTTGAGGTTTTTATTAACCACGCAGAAGGTGCATTCTCTCTCGCTGCTGCTGCTGGCTGGTCCACGCGCTTCGATGGCCAGCAAGCGAATGAGAGATGCGACCTGAGCGTTTGAGGTTTTTATTAACCACGCAGAAGGTGCATTCTCTCTCGCTGCTGGTTAACTCCCGCTGCTGCTGCTGGCTGGTCCACGCGCTTCGATGGCGAGCAAGCGAATGAGAGATGCGACCTGAGCGTTTGAGGTTTTTATTAACCACGCAGAAGGTGCATTCTCTCTCGCTGCTGGTTAACTCCCGCTGCTGCTGCTGGCTGGTCCTCTCGCCTCGATGGCCAGCAAGCGAATGAGAGATGCGACCTGAGCGTTTGAGGTTTTTATTAACCACGCAGAAGGTGCATTTTTTTTTTTGCATAAATATCTGTTTATTAATCTTATTTTTGTGTATTACATCAACATTTTACAGTACAAGTGTTTTGACCCTTTGGCCTTTCATCTTTGTTGTTCATACGATTCGTTATTAATATTAGGTGTTTTAGTTACTCTTGTTTTACATACTAATGTTTAATCATAATATTTATTTTAATTATTTATAAAATGTCTACCTACTTATAACTATCCCTAACCTAATACGTACAAATTTTGAATTATTTGTATTTCAGAGATTGAGCACCTCTCTTCAAATTTCGTGCAGTATTGTTCGAATTTTCGTTCTAGTATATCCAGTGAGGCAATCTCATGTACTTCACTAGTCCTTGTCCAAGGGGGTAGATTTAGAATCATCTTTAAGATCTTACTTTGAATGCGTTGAAGCCTAAGTTTGTGTGTTCGTGCACAACCCCGCCAAACAGGGACTGCGTATTCAATTACGGGGTAGATGATTTGTTTATAGACAGCCATCTGATTCTTCAGGCATAGTTTAGATGTTCTACAAATCAGCGGATACAGAGACCTAATGAGTATGCTGCATTTTTGAACGATTTTGTCAACATGTGACCTGAATATCAGATGTCTGTCAAAGGTGAGTCCTAAATAGATAACTTCATCGGACCATTGAATGAGTTTTGGAGATCTTGAATGTGGAAACAAGATGACCTGAGTTTTTGCTGCATTGATCACAATTTTCCAGCTTGTGAAATATTCCGTTAAAGCGTCCAGACCTGTCTGTAGTTTATTTTTCAGAGCATTAATGACACGACCTTTGTAAAGAATGGCAGTATCATCAGCAAATTGTGACAGAACACCACCACCAGGAAGAGGTGGGATGTCTGATGTGAAAATGTTGTATAGAATGGGACCTAGGATACTTCCCTGGGGTACACCAGCAGGAATAGTAAATCTTTCTGAAAGTGCATTATTCAGAGAAACCTGGAATGCTCTATCTGCAAGATAATTTTTGATAATTTAAATAAGATACATGGGAAAATTATACCGATGCAGTTTGAACACCAGTCCATCGTGCCACACATTATCGAATGCCTTTTCAATATCCAATATTGCCATGGCAGTCGTTTTGGACACTGATTTGTTTTGCTGGATGACGTTGTTAACCCTTGTGAGCTGGTGGATGGTGGATCTTCCTTTCCGGAACCCAAACTGTTCTTCCAGAAATATATCCTGTTCATCTGCAAAAGCAAGAATTCGCCTTTGTATTGACTTTTCAAACAGCTTGGATAGGGCAGAGAGTAAGCTGATGGGCCGATAGCTCTTGGAAAAGGAAGGATCTTTCCCCGGTTTCAAAACTGGGATAACTTTAGCTAACTTCCACATTGAAGGGAAGTAACCAAGGTCCCAGCACCTGTTAAAAAGTTTAGCTAAGAAGACAAATGAGCGAATACTCAAATGTTTCAGCTCAATGTTGAATGTGTTGTCGAAACCGGGGGCCTTCATATTTTTGGATTTTTTCACAAAAGCCATCAGCTCATTCGCAGTGACTCTACTTTCCTCAGGAACCAAGCTGTCTGATTGGTCAACCTCAGCTACGCTATCAGCAACGTCTCTTTCATATGGACTAACAATGTTGAGTCCTAAATTGTGAGAATACACAAACTGTTGGCCTAGCGCATTTGCCTTCTCTACTGGTGTGATTAAAGGTATTCCTTCAGCTGCGTCCTGGGGTGACATCAGAGGAGGAATAGGCTTCGGTTTTTTCTTAAGCACCTTCGTTAAGGACCAGAAGGGCTTTGAATGTGGGAGAATTTCTCGAAGCTTTTGCTGGAAGTTCCTGTTGCGAAGCTCAGATATCCTTTCCTGGATTATCCTAGTTAAGTTGTTATAAGTAGTCTTCCTATCTAGGATACCAGTTCTTTGATACTGCCTCCGGTAGATATTCCGAAGCCGGATGAGTTTCTTGGTGACACTGTCGATTTGAAGAGAGGAACTCGGCATATGTTGTACTGGAACCGTCCTATCACGAGCGACTGATTGAATGCTGGAAGGAAGATAGGGCCGCATCGATTTCCATCGGGGAATCTAGTGGAACATTGATATTAATAAGTTGGTCGGCGATTTGTTGAAATTGGACCCAGTCGGTGCGATAATAGTTCCTCCGAGGTCGAATAGGCACTGTTTCTGGTGAAGATCCCAACGTCAATATTACTGGAAAGTGGTCAGAAGAGAGCTCGTTGAAGACAACCGGAGAGCTGTCTATGGCGATGTTGCTGATGAATATATCCAAAATGGAATGAACTCCCGATCTGGAAAGTCGCGTTGGTTGATCCGTAGCGAAGATGTTGTATTGTCCAGCTTCGTAATCTTCGGCAAGTACGAATCCGTTTCGATTCTGTCTTCTGTTTCCCCACAGTTCATGCCGTGCGTTCAGGTCGCCAGCAATGATGAATTTGTTCTGTCGTCGAGTAAGCATAGCCAGATCTCGCTTCAATGATGCACACGTACCATCTCGAAGATTGGTTTGTTTGGGGCAGTACGCTGCAATGATGATGATGGGTCCCATCGTCGTTGTAACCTCAATTCCGATGGCTTCTATGAGTTGCAATTTAAAGGCTGACAGAAGCCTGTGCTGAATGGATCGTTTAATGGCAATGGCAACTCCCCCTCCTCTGGTAGTTGCCCTGTCGAGCCTGTGAATCCTGTAATTGGAAATAAAAATAGAAATTTCAGGTTTAAGATGAGTTTCAGTTAAAATAGCAATATCGGCATTCTTCTCTTGAAGAAAGTCGGACAATTCAGCAGTTTTGCTCCTGAGTGAGCAAGCATTCCAATTTACTATAACCAACTCATTATATTGCATATTCGATGATGAATTTGCCTAAGGCGTTGATTTGATCTAACCGCGTTCTGCAGTTTCGTAGTTTTGTTGTCATTGTTTCAAAAATGACGATCAGTTGTTCAGCAGAAAATAAATCACCAGAGTCATCCTTTGCTTGTGGTTGATTATTGCCCCATCCAGGAGGGATTTTTGAGGAAGATTCTTTTTGTGATCCAGCGGCTGAATCTTTTGGATTGCTGCGAGGAAGTGGCGGCAAATTCGGAATATCCTTCTTCGGTGGGAGCCGTGGGAAATTAACTTCATCCTTCTGTGGAACATTCTTGCGCGTTGATTGTTTGCGGGACGCCTGTTGTCGAATTTTTGTGAACTCAGCACGTTTGGGACACGATTTGCTAGTAGATGGATGGTCGCCATCACAGTTCACACATTTTACAGCGATGTCATCTAGTAAACAATCGTTGGTATTGTGTGGTTCGGCACATTTCCCGCACCGACTTTTCATGTGGCAATTCCTCGCTCCATGGCCGTAGTTCAAACAGTTCGTGCACTGTGTGACATCCCGATGTACCGGTTTATACTTTTGCCATTCGATGATTATGTGAAATAACGATTTAATCGTTTTCAGTTGACTCATGGTGATGGATCCCTTCTCCAGATGAATCAGGTACAGTTGATCTCTAAACTTTTTGTCCGTATTATGGCGCTACATTTTAAATACCATCAAAGGCTTTAGTCCAGCCTCCGACAGTGCCTGCTTTAGTTCGGCTTCCATCATGTCGGGTAGTCCTCGAAGTACAACCTTCATAGGTTTGTTGGCGGCAATATCGTGTGTGAAGTATTCCGCTTTTGTCTGCTTCAGATAACATTCCACTCCTTTGTAGTGGTTCAAAGCCGGAACAGTTATTTTGTAGCCTTCAGTACATAAACGGATTGTTGCCTGTAGTCCTTTGCTGATCAGTGTGTTGAAATCCGAGCGTAGAGTTGGTGGGAAGCCCTTCAGGTAGAAAGGCGGCATTTTTTCCTTCTTCTGCAGTTCCTCTTCGACATCTACTGGCAGATCAGCATATTGGTTTTTACTCAGCAAACGGTCGTTTACCTGTACATCACTTGGCTTCAGACGCTTAGCATCCTTTGGATCCTTCTCGGATCTATGGCGGTTTTTACCCATAGCTTGGGTAGGTAGACAACTGCGAATAAAAAATAAAACAAAATCGAAATTAGTCGTAGTAGGTTATTCGTCTATCCACATCGAGTGTTAGATGACGAATAGAAGGTGCATTCTCTCTCGCTGCTGGTTAACTCCCGCTGCTGCTGCTGGCTGGTCCTCTCGCCTCGATGGCCAGCAAGCGAATGAGAGATGCGACCTGAGCGTTTGAGGTTTTTATTAACCACGCAGAAGGTGCATTCTCTCTCGCTGCTGCTGCTGGCTGGTCCTCTCGCCTCGATGGCCAGCAAGCGAATGAGAGATGCGACCTGAGCGTTTGAGGTTTTTATTAACCACGCAGAAGGTGCATTCTCTCTCGCTGCTGGTTAACTCCCGCTGCTGCTGCTGGCTGGTCCTCTCGTCTCGATGGCCAGCAAGCGAATGAGAGATGCGACCTGAGCGTTTGAGGTTTTTATTAACCACGCAGAAGGTGCATTCTCTCTCGCTGCTGGTTAACTCCCGCTGCTGCTGCTGGCTGGTCCACGCGCTTCGATGGCCAGCAAGCGAATGAGAGATGCGACCTGAGCGTTTGAGGTTTTTATTAACCACGCACAAGGTGCTTTCTCTCTCGCTGCTGGTTAACTCCCGCTGCTGCTGCTGGCTGGTCCTCTCGCCTCGATGGCCAGCAAGCGAATGAGAGATGCGACCTGAGCGTTTGAGGTTTTTATTAACCACGCAGAAGATGCATTCTCTCTCGCTGCTGGTTAACTCCCGCTGCTGCTGCTGGCTGGTCCTCGCGCCTTGATGGCCAGCAAGCGAATGAGAGATGCGACCTGAGCGTTTGAGGTTTTTATTAACCACGCAGAAGGTGCATTCTCTCTCGCTGCTGGTTAACTCCCGCTGCTGCTGCTGGCTGGTCCTCGCGCTTCGATGGCCAGCAAGCGAATGAGAGATGCGACCTGAGCGTTTGAGGTTTTTATTAACCACGCAGAAGGTGCATTCTCTGTCGCTGCTGGTTGATGATTCCACTCCCACGACATCTGCTTCCATCGAACGCACGAAAAGAAATGATCGATTTTCGTCCACGGTTCCCCTTTTATACGCATTCAGTTGAAGATATGTGCCTGACTATCTCAAAATCGTCGTCCTTGCGCGAAAAACCCAAGCGAAAGTAAAAAGTTTTCCGCGTTGTTTTCAAATTTTAAGAAAACTTAATTTTTGAGTTGTTTGTGGTTATCGCACACTGTTCAAAATATTATCCTGAATTCCTGATCATATTTTTGATGAAATGGTGAAAGAATTATGTTGCTACCATTAATACAAGTCGAGATATTCGCGATTAAGTTCTGCCCATTCTTCCATATGGCTAATTTTGAAAAGGCGCCCCATAGTAAAGTAAGTCGTATTCACGACAAAAACCATAGGTTTTTATTCGAACAAAAGCCGACTTCTAAGGCGACTACTTCTTCCTTAGTACCAGTTTCAATTCCGAGGGATGATTTTTCCAAAGGCCAGAGGAGCTCTCTCTCCCGGAATTGTGTGATTCTAAAGAGCCTGTCCATTTTCAGTCTCAGGCTCTTGCCGAAATATTTGTCAAAATCAGGTGCGATATGTTCCATCCACCATTCCCAAAACAACTGCGAAAGTGTAGCTGTCGAAACTGTTTAATACGCGTCAGAATTTGAGACTGTCTTTGCATTGGTAGAGCAGAAATATTGATCGGAAACACAATAAATAACAGAAACTATCCGAAAGAAAAACAGACTAAATTTCACATTTTCTACACTTTTTCACTGTCACGAGAACGACGCTCGGACAAAACACCACTACGGTCACAAGAACGACGCTTGGACGAAACAATATTACTGTCACAAGAACGACGCTTGGGCAGAATATTTCAACCTAACTCATTCGTACGTCTCATTCATTGAATTTAATTCATTCAATTTCATTCATTCTTAGTCACACTAACATTCATAAATTTTACTCAATCGCACTCACTTTCAGACTACATGCTCATTCATATTCATGGCACGCATACTATCTTAAACTAATTAAAACTTATATTATGGGCGCCCTTAATTCAATATTTTGTCGTGAATACAACTTACTTTACTATGGGGTGCCTTTTCAAAATTAGCCATATGGAAGAATGCGCAGAACTTAATCGTGAATATCTCGACTTGTATTAAAGACAGCAACATAATTCTTTCACCATTTCATCAAAAATATGATCAGGAATTTAGGATAATATTTTGAACAGTGTGAGAAAACCATAAACAACTCAAATATTAAGTTTTCTCAAATTTTGAAAACAACGCGAAAACTCTTTACTTTTGCTTTTTCGCGCAAGGACGACGATTTTGAGATAGTCAGGCACATATCTTCAACTGACTGCGTATAAAAGGGGAACCGTGGTCGAAATTCGATCAATTCGTCATCTAACTCGATGTGGATAGACGAATAACCTACTACGACTAATTTCGATTTTGTTTTATTTTTTTATTCGCAGTTGTCTACCTACCCAAGCTATGGGTAAAAACCGCCATAGATCCGAGAAGGATCCAAAGGATGCTAAGCGTCTGAAGCCAAGTGATGTACAGGTAAACGACCGTTTGCTGAGTAAAAACCAATATGCTGATCTGCCAGTAGATGTCGAAGAGGAACTGCAGAAGAAGGAAAAAATGCCGCCTTTCTACCTGAAGGGCTTCCCACCAACTCTACGTTCGGATTTCAACACACTGATCAGCAAAGGACTACAGGCAACAATCCGTTTATGTACTGAAGGCTACAAAATAACTGTTCCGGCTTTGAACCACTACAAAGGAGTGGAATGTTATCTGAAGCAGACAAAAGCGGAATACTTCACACACGATATTGCCGCCAACAAACCTATGAAGGTTGTACTTCGAGGACTACCCGACATGATGGAAGCCGAACTAAAGCAGGCACTGTCGGAGGCTGGACTAAAGCCTTTGATGGTATTTAAAATGAAGCGACATAATACGGACAAAAAGTTCAGAGATCAACTGTACCTGATTCATCTGGAGAAGGGCTCCATCACCATGAGTCAACTGAAAACGATTAAATCGTTATTTCACATAATCATCGAATGGCAAAAGTATAAACCGGTACATCGGGATGTCACACAGTGCACGAACTGTTTGAACTATGGCCATGGAGCGAGGAATTGCCACATGAAAAGTCGGTGCGGGAAATGTGCCGAACCACACAATACCAACGATTGCTTACTAGATGACATCGCTGTAAAATGTGTGAACTGTGATGGCGACCATCCATCTACTAGCAAATCGTGTCCCAAACGTGCTGAGTTCACAAAAATTCGACAACAGGCGTCCCGTAAACAATCAACGCGCAAGAATGTTCCACAGAAGGATGAAATTAATTTCCCACGGCTCCCACCGAAGAGGGATATTCCGAATTTGCCGCCACTTCCTCGCAGCAATCCAAAGACTTCAGCCGCTGGATCTCAAAAAGAATCTTCCTCAAGAATCCCTCCTGGATGGGGCAATAATCAACCACAAGCAAAAGATGACTCTGGTGATTTATTCTCTGCTGAACAACTGATCGTCATTTTTGAAACAATGACAACAAAACTACGAAACTGCAGAACGCGGTTAGATCAAATCAACGCCTTAGGCAAATTCATCATCGAATATGCAATATAATGAGTTGGTTATAGTAAATTGGAATGCTTGCTCACTCAGGAGCAAAACTGCTGAATTGTCCGACTTTCTTCAAGAGAAGAATGCCGATATTGCTATTTTAACTGAAACTCATCTTAAACCTGAAATTTCTATTTTTATTTCCAATTACAGGATTCACAGGCTCGACAGGACAACTACCAGAGGAGGGGGAGTTGCCATTGCCGTTAAACGATCCATTCAGCACAGGCTTCTGTCAGCCTTTAAATTGCAACTCATAGAAGCCATCGGAATTGAGGTTACAACGACGATGGGACCCATCATCATCATTGCAGCGTACTGCCCCAAACAAACCAATCTTCGAGATGGTACGTGTGCATCATTGAAGCGAGATCTAGCTTAGCTCACTCGACGACAGAACAAATTCATCATTGCTGGGGACCTGAACGCACGGCATGAGCTGTGGGGAAACAGAAGACAGAATCGAAACGGATTCGTACTTGCCGAAGATTACGAAGCTGGACAATACAACATCTTCGCTCCGGATCAACCAACGCGACTTTCCAGATCGGGAGTTCATTCCATTTTGGATATATTCATCAGCAACATCGCCATAGACAGCTCTCCGGTTGTCTTCAACGAGCTCTCTTCCGACCACTTTCCAGTAATATTGACGTTGGGATCTTCACCAGAAACAGTGCCTATTCAACCTCGGAGGAACTATTATCGCACCGATTGGGTCCAATTTCAACATATCGCCGACCAACTTATTAATATCGATTTGCCACTTGATTCCCCGATGGAAATCGATGCAGCCCTATCTTCCTTCCAGCATTCAATCACAGTCGCTCGTGATAGGACGGTTCCAGTACAACATATGCCGAGTTCCTCTCTTCAAATCGACAGTGTCACCAAGAAACTCATCCGACTTCGAAATATCTACCGGAGGCAGTATCAACGAACTGGCATCCTAGATAGGAAGACTACTTATAACAACTTAACTAGGATAATCCAGGAAAGGATATCTGAGCTTCGCAACAGGAACTTCCAGCAAAAGCTTCGAGAAATTCTCCCACATTCAAAGCCCTTCTGGTCCTTAACGAAGGTGCTTAAGAAAAAACCGAAGCCTATTCCTCCTCTGATGTCACCCCAGGACGCAGCTGAAGGAATACCTTTAATCACACCAGTAGAGAAGGCAAATGCGCTAGGCCAGCAGTTTGTGTGTTCTCACAATTTAGGACTTAACATTGTTAGTCCATATGAAAGAGCCGTTGCTGAGGTTGACCAATCAGACAGCTTGATACTTGAGGAAAGTAGAGTCAATGCGAATGAGCTGATGGCTTTTGTGAAAAAATCCAAAAATATGAAGGCCCCCGGTTTCGACAACACATTCAACATTGAGCTGAAACATTTGAGTATTCGCTCATTTGTCTTCTTAGCTAAAATTTTTAACAGGTGCTGGGAACTTGGTTACTTTCCTTCAATGTGGAAGTTAGCTAAAGTTATCCCAGTTTTGAAACCGGGGAAAGATCCTTCCTTTTCCAAGAGCTATCGGCCCATCAGCTTACTCTCTGCCCTATCCAAGCTGTTTGAAAAGTCAATACAAAGGCGAATTCTTGCTTTCGCAGATGAACAGGAAGAACAGTTTGGGTTCCGGAAAGGAAGATCCACCATCCACCAACTCACAAGGGTTAACAACGTCATCCAGCAAAACAAATCAGTGTCCAAAACGACTGCCATGGCAATATTGGATATTGAAAAGGCATTCGATAATGTGTGGCACGATGGACTGGTGTTCAAACTGCATCGGTATAATTTTCCCATGTATCTTATTAAAATTATCAAAAATTATCTTGCAGATAGAGCATTCCAGGTTTCTCTGAATAATGCACTTTCAGTAAGATTTACTATTCCTGCTGGTGTACCCCAGGGAAGTATCCTAGGTCCCATTCTATACAACATTTTTACATCAGACATCCCACCTCTTCCAGGTGGTGGTGTTCTGTCACAATTTGCTGATGATACTGCCATTCTTTACAAAGGTCGTGTCATTAATGCTCTGAAGAATAAACTACAGACAGGTCTGGACACTTTAACGGAATATTTTACAAGCTGGAAAATTGTGATCAATGCAGCAAAAACTCAGGTCATCTTGTTTCCACATTCAAGATCTCCAAAACTTGTTCCATCAGACGAATGCAGAATACGATTCGGTGATGAGGTCATTCAATGGTCCGATGAAGTTATCTATCTAGGACTCACCTTTGACAGACATCTGATATTCAGGTCACATGTTGACAAAATCGTTCAAAAATGCAGCATACTCATTAGGTCTCTGTATCCGCTGATTTGTAGAACATCTAAACTATGCCTGAAGAATCAGATGGCTGTCTATAAACAAATCATCTACCCCGCAATTGAATACGCAGTCCCTGTTTGGCGGGGCTGTGCACGCACACACAAACTTAGGCTTCAGCGCATTCAAAGTAAGATCTTAAAGATGATTCTAAATCTACCCCCTTGGACAAGAACTAGTGAAGTACATGAGATGGCCTCACTGGATATACTAGAACAAAAATTCGAACAATACTGCACGAAATTTGAAGAGAGGTGCTCAATCTCTGAAATACAAATAATTCAAAATTTGTACGTATTAGGTTAAGGATAGTTATAAGTAGGTAGACATTTTATAAATAATTAAAATAAATATTATGATTAAACATTAGTATGTAAAACAAGAGTAACTAAAACATTTAATATTAATAACGAATCGTATGAACAACAAAGATGAAAGGCCAAAGGGTCAAAACACTTGTACTGTAAAATGTTGATGCAATACACAAAAATAAGATTAATAAACAGATATTTATGCAAAAAAAAAAAAAAACGAAATTCGATCATTTCTTCTTGTGCGTTGGATGCAAGCAGACGTCGTGGGACCAGCAGCTTCGGAGAGTGCACCTTCTGCGTGGTTAAAAACCTCAAACGCTCAAGTCGCATCTCCTATTTTGGACTTCTGTCGTCAGGTGGAGCAGTCGTCAATGAAAGCAGACCTTTTGCGTGGTATAAAGCCTCAAACGCTCAGGTCGTGCTCTCATTTGGACTTCAATCGTCAGGTAGAGCAGTCGTCAATGAAAGCAGAACTTATGTTCTTGGTTCTAAATTTAGTTCTTGAACTCAGGTCCAATTCGTTATTCTACAATTCTATTCGGTTCTTTTTAGAACCATAATAATACTCTCAAATAATTTGCTTTACTGTACTCTATACGGCCCATTTTTATTATAAAGAACTATCTAGTTATTTTATTATATTTAATTGCGTTTCAGAATGATTAATGTAACTAATCTGTAATTTAGTCTAGGCGCATCGTTTGAAATTCTAGTAGTGAAAAGGGGGAACGTTGCACAATTCACACAATCGATCAACTACCAATTCTAATTCGGAAGTATAAAGAAAGTGTGTCAGTTTTATTCGTATTCACGACATCCAGTTATGTCTCTGACATTACACACCCGTACTTTTTCTTTTTGACTCTTTCCGAAGAGTCGAAAAGATACATAATTTTAACGAAATGTTTCACTCATTACGTACTTCTATTACTAGCTCAACTTGTGAGAGAAAATCGATTGAAGCTACGCAGAATGGAACCATTTACGTTGAGAGTGTACAGTTGACATCTAATTGGCGGGCAACGTTATCCCGCCACTTTAGCTACCACTCTGTCGTATGTTTGTTTATTTTCCGATCTGTCAGTTCTGCTCGTATTTTGTTTAATTACGTTGATTTTTTTATTTACAGAATACTGAATGTGTTGCCAGTTTTTTTTCCGGAAAAGGATGGATAAACCGCGTAGATTCAGCCGAGCAACACTTCTAAGCAACGGTATTTGGCAATTAAGAAAAAACATTAAAAAACTTGGTCACTAATGGAGATGGTAAATATAATCCAGTAAAATTATTTAAACAGTAATTTATTTCATTTGTTTTTCTTACAGAACACCTATCTCATCCAGAGCTCTCCGGCAGGAATTAATTTAGCATAAGCAGATGCATCGGCTCCAGAGTCAAAGTGGATACAACGTCCGTATTAGCTGGCTTCAGTCGACTTTTGATGCTGCTATTAAATTATTCCGGCCTGCTTTGGATTTGTTTTGTATACGACTATAAGAATACAAATAAAATAATTTCTGTCCTATCCTAATCTTTATTAAACATTTAAAAGAAACTCCTCTACGGTATTTAGGTTCACTTTTTTAAATCAGTTAAATCAAACATTTTGCTGTTCAATAAATTGTCTGATGTCTGAATGTGGCTCTGATTTGATTAAGAACTTTTCGTGTCCGGTTTTCTTGTAATTTGACATTCTTTTGAGGAAGGATGAGAAATACCTTTTTGGATTTTTGTCATGAATACGACTTACTTTACTATGGGGCGCCTTTTCAAAATTAGCCATATGGAAGAATGGGCAGAACTTAATTGTGAATATCTCGACTTGTATTATTGGAAGCAACATAATTTTTTTACTATTTCATCAAAAATATGATCAGGAATTTAGGATAATATTTTGAACAGTGTGAGATAACCATAAGCAACTCAAAAATTAAGTTTTCTTTGGTTTTTCGCGCAAGGACGACGATTTTGAGATTGTCAGGCGCATATTTTCAACTGAACGATATAGAAGGGGAACCGTGGTCGAAAACCGATCATTTCTTCTTGTGCGTTGGATGAAAGCAGACGTCAAGGCGAGAAGACGTATTCAAATAGCGGCATTGGAGAGCGCACCTTCTGCGTGGTTAAAAACCTCATACGCTCAGGTAGCAACTCTCATTCACTCTCCGGTCTTCAAGCGGTGAGGACGCATTTAACCAGCAGCGATGGAAAGTGCACCTTCTGCGTAATTAAAAACCTCAAACCTCATTTGTCGGCGGATGTGTCGATTTGTTCGCAAAGCTAGAGTTTCAATTCAAGCAAGAACGATTGCATCAGCTGCTGATGGTTTGCATTTATTTATTTCGTCAAACTATAGTAGACCATTACATTGTATTGATTACATTTTAACACGTGTGATATTTTCTAAAATAAACATTAATTTGCATTATGTTCTAGGTCGTATTGAATTAAAATATTGTTTGAGCTGGGCTGTCGTCATTGTAAAGTCAATTGCTCCGCAATGCTTATTATAAGTTGACATCATTTGATTTAATGGGCCAAATTTAGCATAGTTGGTACGATAATGACTTATATAGAATATAGCTCGGTTTCGTAATTGTCGGGAAGGCATATGAAAATTAAGTTTAGACAGAAGTCCAGATGAATCAACCCGATGTGTAACGATGTTATGTATGAATGAAACCATTAATTGTTCTCGACGCTCTTCTAATGTGTGGATGTCAATGAGCATGCAACGAGCTTTGTATGATGGTAGAGGAAATCTTGTCCAGACTAACTTACGGAGTGCAAATAATAGGAATTGCTTTTGAACTGATTCTATACGTTCCTTGTGAGTGATTGAGAATGGGGATAAAACAATGCTACAATATTCAAGTATAGACCTTACGTAGGCAATGTATAATGTTTTAATCGTGTAAGGATCGCAAAAATTATAGCTGAAGCGTTTTATAAATGCAAGCATGTTATTAGCTTTGCCTATTATCGTATTATAGTGATCGATGAAAGTCAACTTTTTATCTAAAATTACTCCTAGATCTCTAATTCTAATACATCTTTCTACTGTTTGATCGCCTAGTTTAATTGTGATATCTGGTGTGTTTTGTTTCCTACTGAAAGCTATTACTTTACATTTATTGACGTTTAGTTTCAAAAGGCTTTTGTTACACCAGACATGGAACGTTTGCACTTCATCTTGAAATACCACCTTGTCTACATCACTTTTTGTCGTGAATACGACTTACTTTACTATGGGGCGCCTTTTCAAAATTAGCCATATGGAAGAATGGGCAGAACTTAATCGTGAATATCTCGACTTGGATTAAAGGCAGCAACATAATTCTTCCACCATTTCATCAAAAATATGATCAGGAATTTAGGATAATATTTTGCACAGTGTGAGATAACCACAAACAACTCAAATATTATGTTTTCCCAAACTTTGAAAACAAAGCGGAAAACTCTTTACTTTTGCTTGGCTTTTTCGCGCAAGGACGACGATTTTGAGGTTTGTTTTATTTTTTATTCGCAGTTGTCTACCTACCCAAGCTATGGGTAAAAACCGCCATAGATCCGAGAAGGATCCAAAGGACGCTAAGCGGCTGAAGCCAAGTGATGTACAGGTAAACGACCGTTTGCTGAGTAAAAACCAATATGTTGATCTGCCAGTTGATGTCGAAGAGGAACTGCAGAAGAAGGAAAAAATGCCGCCTTTCTACCTGAAGGGCTTCCCACCAACTCTACGCTCGGATTTCAACACACTGATCAGCAAAGGACTACAGGAAACAATCCGTTTATGTACTGAAGGCTACAAAATAACTGTTCCGGCTTTGAACCACTACAAAGGAGTGGAATGTTATCTGAAGCAGACAAAAGCGGAATACTTCACACACGATATTGCCGCTAACAAACCTATGAAGGTTGTACTTCGAGGACTACAAGACATGATGGAAGCCGAACTAAAGCAGGCACTGTCGGAGGCTGGACTAAAGCCTTTGATGGTGTTTAAAGTGAAGCGACATAATACGGACGAAAAGTTTAGAGATCAACTGTACCTGATTCATTTGGAGAAGGGCTCCATCACCATGAGTCAACTGAAAACGATTAAATCGTTATTTCACATAATCATCGAATGGCAAAAGTATAAACCGGTACATCGGGATGTCACACAGTGCACGAACTGTTTGAACTACGGCCATGGAGCGAGGAATTGCCACATGAAAAGTCGGTGCGGGAAATGTGCCGAACCACACAATACCAACGATTGCCTACTAGATGACATCGCTGTAAAATGTGTGAACTGTGATGGCGACCATCCATCTACTAGCAAATCGTGTCCCAAACGTGCTGAGTTCACAAAAATTCGACAACAGGCGTCCCGCAAACAATCAACGCGCAAGAATGTTCCACAGAAGGATGAAGTTAATTTCCCACGGCTCCCACCGAAGAGGGATATTCCGAATTTGCCGCCACTGCCTCACAGCAATCCAAAAGATTCAGCCGCTGGATCACAAAAAGAATCTTCCTCAAAAATCCCTCCTGGATGGGGCAATAATCAACCACAAGCAAAAGATGACTCTGGTGATTTATTCTCTGCTGAACAACTGATCGTCATTTTTGAAACAATGACAACAAAACTACGAAACTGCAGAACGCGGTTAGATCAAATCAACGCCTTAGGCAAATTCATCATCGAATATCCAAAATAATGAGATGATTATAGTAAATTGGAATGCTTGCTCACTCAGGAGCAAAACTGCTGAATTGTCCGACTTTCTTCAAGAGAAGAATGCCGATATTGCTATTTTAACTGAAACTCATCTTAAACCTGAAATTTCTATTTTTATTTCCAATTACAGGATTCACAGGCTCGACAGGACAACTACCAGAGGAGGGGGAGTTGCCATTGCCATTAAACTATCGATTCAGCATAGGCTTATGTCAGCCTTTAAATTGCAACTAATAGAAGCCATCGGAATTGAGATTACAACGACGATGGGACCCATCATCATCATTGCAGCATACTGCCCCAAACAAACCAATCTTCGAGATGGTACGTGTGCATCATTGAAGCGAGATTTGGCTATGCTCACTCGACGACAGAACAAATTCATCATTGCTGGGGACCTGAACGCACGGCATGAGCTGTGGGGAAACAGAAGACAGAATCGAAACGGATTCGTACTTGCCGAAGTTTACGAAGCTGGACAATACAACATCTTCGCTCCGGATCAACCAACGCGACTTTCCAGATCGGGAGTTCATTCCATTTTGGATATATTCATCAGCAACATCGCCATAGACAGCTCTCCGGTTGTCTTCAACGAGCTCTCTTCTGACCACTTTCCAGTAATATTGACGTTGGGATCTTCACCAGAAACAGTGCCTATTCAACCTCGGAGGAACTATTATCGCACCGATTGGGTCCAATTTCAACATATCGCCGACCAACTTATTAATATCGATTTGCCACTTGATTCCCCGATGGAAATCGATGCGGCCCTATCTTCCTTCCAGCATTCAATCACAGTCGCTCGTGATAGGACGGTTCCAGTACAACATATGCCAAATTCCTCTATTCAAATCGACAGTGTCACCAAGAAACTCATCCGACTTCGGAATATCTACCGGAGGCAGTATCAACGAACTGGCATTCTAGATAGGAAGACTACTTATAACAACTTAACTAGGATAATCCAGGAAAGGATATCTGAGCTTCGCAACAGGAACTCCCAGCAAAAGCTTCGAGAAATTCTCCCACATTCAAAGCCCTTCTGGTCCTTAACGAAGGTGCTTAAGAAAAAACCGAAGCCTATTCCTCCTCTGATGTCACCCCAGGACGCAGCTGAAGGAATACCTTTAATCACACCAGTAGAGAAGGCAAATGCGCTAGGCCAGCAGTTTGTGTGTTCTCACAATTTAGGACTTAACATTGTTAGTCCATATGAAAAAGCCGTTGCTGATAGCGTAGCTGAGGTTGACCAATCAGGCAGCTTGGTACCGGAGGAAAGTAGAGTCACTGCGAATGAGCTGATGGCTTTTGTGAAAAAATCCAAAAATATGAAGGCCCCCGGTTTCGACAACACATTCAACATTGAGCTGAAACATTTGAGTATTCGCTCATTTGTCTTCTTAGCTAAAATTTTTAACAGGTGCTGGGAGCTTGGTTACTTCCCTTCAATGTGGAAGTTAGCTAAAGTTATCCCAGTTTTGAAACCGGGGCAAGATCCTTCCTTTTCCAAGAGCTATCGGCCCATCAGCTTACTCTCTGCCCTATCCAAGCTGCTTGAAAAGTCAATATAAAGGCGAATTCTTGCTTTCGCAGATGAACAGGATATATTTTTGGAAGAACAGTTTGGGTTCCGGAAAGGAAGATCCACCATCCACCAACTCACAAGGGTTAACAACGTCATCCAACAAAACAAATCAGTGTCCAAAACGACTGCCATGGCAATATTGGATATTGAAAAGGCATTCGATAATGTGTGGCACGATGGCCTGGTGTTTAAACTGCATCGTCACAATTTGCTGATGATACTGCCATTCTTTACAAAGGTCGTGTCATTAATGCTCTGAAGAATAAACTACAGACAGGTCTGGACGCTTTAACGGAATATTTTACAAGCTGGAAAATTGTGATCAATGCAGCAAAAACTCAGGTCATCTTGTTTCCACATTCAAGATCTCCAAAACTTGTTCCATCACACGAATGCAGAATACGATTCGGTGATGAGGTCATTCAATGGTCCGATGAAGTTATCTATCTAGGACTCACCTTTGACAGACATCTGATATTCAGGTCACATGTTGACAAAATCGTTCAAAAATGCAGCATACTCATTAGGTCTCTGTATCCGCTGATTTGTAGAACATCTAAACTATGCCTGAAGAATCAGATGGCTGTCTATAAACAAATCATCTACCCCGCAATTGAATACGCAGTCCCTGTTTGGCGGGGCTGTGCACGAACACACAAACTTAGGCTTCAGCGCATTCAAAGTAAGATCTTAAAGATGATTCTAAATCTACCCCCTTGGACAAGAACTAGTGAAGTACATGAGATGGCCTCACTGGATATACTAGAACAAAAATTCGAACAATACTGCACGAAATTTGAAGAGAGGTGCTCAATCTCTGAAATACAAATAATTCAAAATTTGTACGTATTTGGTTAGGGATAGTTATTAGTAGGTAGACATTTTATAAATAATTAAAATAAATATTATGATTAAACATTAGTATGTAAAACAAGAGTAACTAAAACACCTAATATTAATAACGAATCGTATGAACAACAAAGATGAAAGGCCAAAGGGTCAAAACACTTGTACTGTAAAATGTTGATGTAATACACAAAAATAAGATTAATAAACATATATTTATGCAAAAAAAATGCAAAAATTCAATCAGTTTGGATTCAATCGCCACTGCGAGCAGATGTGTTTTGTGTCGTCTGCAAGCTTTCAACAAGAGCGATTACGTCACAGCTGCCAGTCATTAGCATTGGGAAAAAAACAACGGTGGAGAGCATTGCACAATATCAGCCGTTCTAATGGCTCTAAAAGTTCTCTAAAGAACTATTAGGATTTGTTGTTCGCAAATCGTAGGGAAATATCCTCAGTTTACTGCAAATCAAGAATAGTTTGCTTAGATTTGTGCACTTTTCGCTGTGTGAAATTCACAGCAATCGAGATCAAGTGAAGCCTTTTTTTGCAAAAAATGTTCCAGAGTTTAATGTTGTAGAGAATTACGCAATTTGACTCTTCTGAATGCTGGAAACGAATCCCTACAGCATATTGATAGTTTCTTTCAGTAAAGTATGCAAATCCGAAATGAAATAATCGACATTAAAATTCTGTATGCGGCTATTTTTATAGCCGTTAGGACCGCCCGTTAGTGAAAAAGCTACAAACGAAATCAGGTAGAAACAAGCCTCTCAACAAAACTTGAATCAGTTTGGATTGTATCGCCACTCAGCGATGCCAGATAGTAGAAGTGTCATTTCCGTAGATTGGCATTTTGCTCGGAAGCTCTCTCATCTTTTTTTTTGCTCGTCAGACAAAACCAGTTTCCGTAGTTCTCCGTTGATAAATTTTAATTTCCGTAGACTTCCGTAGAAAAAATCCAATTTCCGTAGATTTTGACTACGGATCCGTAGATTCGAAGAAAATGTTCGAATCCGTAAATCTACGGAGATTTCCGTAGATCTACGGAGATTTCCGTAGATCTGACATCGCTGTCGCCACTGCGAGCAGATGTGTTTTGTGTCGTCTGCACAACTAGTTTCGCTTTCGACAAGAGTGATTACGTCACAGCTACCAGTCATTAGCATTGGGAAAAAAACAACGGTGGAGAGCATTACACAATATCAGCCGTTCTAATGGCTCTAAAATTTTTCTAAAGAACTATTAGGATGTGTTTTTC
This sequence comes from Malaya genurostris, assembly GCF_030247185.1. Classification (NCBI taxonomy): domain Eukaryota; kingdom Metazoa; phylum Arthropoda; class Insecta; order Diptera; family Culicidae; genus Malaya; species Malaya genurostris. Next base: position 153,340,984 of record NC_080572.1, read on the forward strand.
GCATATCGCAGGTAATTATCCTCAGTTTAGTGCAAATCAAGAACAATTTGGTAAGATTTGTGCACTTTACGCTGTGTGAAATTCACAGTAATCGAGATCAAGTGAAGCCTTTTTTTGCGAAAAATGTTCCAGAGTTTAATATCGTAGAGAATTACGCAATTTGACCTTTCTGAATGCTAGAAACGAGTCCCTTCAGCATATTGATAGTTTCTTTCAATAAATTATGCAAATCCGAAATGAAATAATCAATATTAAAATTCTGAATGCGGCTATTTTTATAGCCGTTAGGACCGCCCATTAGTTAAAAAGCTACAAACGAAATCACATAAAAGGAAATCTCTTAACAAAAATTCAATCAGTTTGGATTCTATCGCCACTGCGAGCAGATGTGTTTTGTGTCGTCTGCACAGCTAGTTTCGCTTTCGACAAGAGCGATTACGTCACAGCTGCCAGTCATTAGCATTGGGGAAAAAACAACGGTGGAGAGCATTGCACAAGATCAGCCGTTCTAATGGCTCTAAAAGTTTTCTAAAGAACTATTAGGATTCGTTGTTTGCAAATCGTAGGGAAATATCCTCAGTTTACTGCAAATCAAGAACATTTTGCTTAGATTTGTGCACTTTTCGCTGTGTGAAACTCACAGTAATCAAGATCAAGTGAAGCCTTCTTTGTTTTTGCGAAAAATGTTCCAGAGTTTAATGTCGTAGAGAATTACGCAATTTGACCTTTCTGAATGCTAGAAACGAGTCCCTTCAGCATATTGATAGTTTCTTTCAATAAATTATGCAAATCCGAAATGAAATAAACAATATTAAAATTCTGAATGCGGCTATTTTAATAGCCGTTAGGACCGCCCATTAGTTAAAAAGCTACAAACGAAATCACATAAAAGGAAATCTCTTAACAAAAATTGAATCAGTTTGGATTCTATCGCCACTGCGAGCAGATATGTTTTGTGTCGTCTGCAAGCTTTCGACAAGAGCGATTACGTCACAGCTGCCAGTCATTAGCATTGGGAAAAAACAACGGTGGAGAGCATTGCACAATATCAGCCGTTGTAATGGCTCTAAAAGTTTTCTAAAGAACTATTAGGATTTATTGTTCGCAAATCGGAGGTAAATATCCTCAGTTTAGTGCAAATCTATAACAGTTTGGTTAGATTTGTGCACTTTTCGCTGTGTGAAATTCACAGTAATCGAGATCAAGTGAAGCTTTCTTTGTTTTTGCGAAAAATGTGAAAAAGGGGAATGCGTGCATAATTCATACAATTGATATTCGGAAGTGTTAAGGAACATGTCAATTGTTTTCGTATTCACGACATCCAGTTATGTCTCTGACATTACCCACCCGCCTTTTTTGTCGTGAATACGACTTACTTTACTATGGGGTGCCTTTTCAAAATTAGCCATATGGAAGATTGGGCAGAACTTAATCGTGAATATCTCGACTTGTACTAATGGTAGAAACATAATTCTTTCACCATTTCATCAAAAATATGATCAGGAATTTAGGATAATATTTTGTACAGTTGATGTTGATGTCGAAGAGGAACTGCAGAAGAAGGCAAAATTGCCGCCTTTCTACCTGAAGGGCTTCCCACCAACTCTACGCTCGGATTTCAACACACTGATCAGCAAAGGACTACAGGCAACAATCCGTTTATGTACTGAAGGCTACAAAATAACTGTTCCGGCTTTGAACCACTACAAAGGAGTGGAATGTTATCTGAAGCAGACAAAAGCGGAATACTTCACACACGATATTGCCGCCAACAAACCTATGAAGGTTGTACTTCGAGGACTACCCGACATGATGGAAGCCGAACTAAAGCAGGCACTGTCGGAGGCTGGACTAAAGCCTATGATGGTGTTCAAAATGAAACGACATAATACGGACAAAAAGTTTAGAGATCAACTGTACCTGATTCATCTGGAGAAGGGCTCCATCACCATGAGTCAACTGAAAACGATTAAATCGTTATTTCACATAATCATCGAATGGCAAAAGTATAAACCGGTACATCGGGATGTTACACAGTGCACGAACTGTTTGAACTACGGCCATGGAGCGAGGAATTGCCACATGAAAAGTCGGTGCGGGAAATGTGCCGAACCACACAATACCAACGGTTGCCTACTAGATGACATCGCTGTAAAATGTGTGAACTGTGATGGCGACCATCCATCTACTAGCAAATCGTGTCCCAAACGTGCTGAGTTCACAAAAATTCGACAACAGGCGTCCCGTAAACAATCAACGCGCAAGAATGTTCCACAGAAGGATGAAATTAATTTCAACTGGCTCCCACCGAAGAGGGATATTCCGAATTTGCCGCCACTTCCTCGCAGCAATCCAAAGATTTCAGCCGCTGGATCTCAAAAAGAATCTTCCTCAAAAATCCCTCCTGGATGGGGCATCAACCATCAATCAACCACAAGCAAAGGATGACTCTGGTGATTTATTCTCTACTGAACAACTGATCGTCATTTTTGAAACAATGACAACAAAACTACGAAACTGCAGAACGCGGTTAGATCAAATCAACGCCTTAGGCAAATTCATCATCGAATATGCAATATAATGAGTTGGTTATAGTAAATTGGAATGCTTGCTCACTCAGGAGCAAAACTGCTGAATTGTCCGACTTTCTTCAAGAGAAGAATGCCGATATTGCTATTTTAACTGAAACTCATCTTAAACCTGAAATTTTTATTTTTATTTCCAATTACAGGATTCACAGGCTCGACAGGACAACTACCAGAGGAGGGGGAGTTGCCATTGCCATTAAACGATCCATTTAGCATAGGCTTATGTCAGCCTTTAAATTGCAACTAATAGAAGCCATCGGAATTGAGATTACAACGACGATGGGACCCATCATCATCATTGCAGCGTACTGCCCCAAACAAACCAATCTTCGAGATGGTACGTGTGCATCATTGAAGCGAGATCTGGCTATGCTTACTCGACGACAGAACAAATTCATCATTGCTGGGGACCTGAACGCACGGCATGAGCTGTGGGGAAACAAAAGACAGAATCGGAACGGATTCGTACTTGCCGAAGATTACGAAGCTGGACAATACAACATCCTCGCTCCGGATCAACCAACGCGACTTTCCAGATCGGGAGTTCATTCCATTTTGGATATATTCATCAGCAACATCGCCATAGACAGCTCTCCGGTTGTCTTCAACGAGCTCTCTTCTGACCACTTTCCAGTAATATTGACGTTGAGATCTTCACCAGAAACAGTGCCTTTTCAACCACGGAGGAACTATTATCGCACCGATTGGGTCCAATTTCAACAAATCGCCGACCAACTTATTAATATCGATTTGCCACTTGATTCTCCGATGGAAATCGATGCGGCCCTATCTTCCTTCCAGCATTCATTCACAGTCGCTCGTGATAGGACGGTTCCAGTACAACATATGCCGAGTTCCTCTATTCAAATTGACAGTGTCACCAAGAAACTTATCCGACTTCGAAATATCTACCGGAGGCAGTATCAACGAACTGGCATCCTAGATAGGAAGACTTCTTATAACAACTTAACTAGGATAATCCAGGAAAGGATATCTGAGCTTCGCAACAGGAACTTCCAGCAAAAGCTTCGAGAAATTCTCCCACATTCAAAGCCCTTCTGGTCCTTAATGAAGGTGCTTAAGAAAAAACCGAAGCCTATTCCTCCTCTGATGTCACCCCAGGACGCAGCTGAAGGAATACCTTTAATCACTCCAGCAGAGAAGGCAAATGCGCTAGGCCAGCAGTTCGTGTGTTCTCACAATTTAGGACTCAACATTGTTAGTCCACATGAAAAAGCCGTTGCTGATAGCGTAGCTGAGGTTGACCAATCAGACAGCTTGGTTCCGGAGGAAAGTAGAGTCACTGCGAATGAGCTGATGGCTATTATGAAAAAATCCAAAAATATGAAGGCCCCCGGTTTCGACAACACATTGAACATTGAGCTGAAACATTTGAGTATTCGCTCATTTGTCTTCTTAGCTAAAATTTTTAACAGGTGCTGGGAGCTTGGTTACTTCCCTTTAAAGTGGAAGTTAGCTAAAGTTATCCCAGTTCTGAAACAGGGGAAAGATCCTTCCCTTTCTAAGAGCTATCGGCCCATCAGATTACTCTCTGCCCTATCCAAGCTGTTTGAAAAGTCAATACAAAGGATTCGCAGATGAACAGGATATATTTCTGGAAGAACAGTTTGGGTTCCGGAAAGGAAGATCTACCATTCACCAGCTCACAAGGGTTAACAACGTCATCCAGCAAAACAAATCAGTGTCCAAAACGACTGCCATGGCAATATTGGATATTGAAAAGGCATTCGATAATGTGTGGCACGATGGCCTGGTGTTTAAACTGCATCGGTATAATTTTCCCATGTATATTATTAAAATTATCACAAATTATCTTGCAGATAGAGCATTCCAGGTTTCTCTGAACAATGCACTTTCAGAAAGATTTACTATTCCTGCTGGTGTACCCCAGGGAAGTATCCTAGGTCCCATTCTATACAACATTTTCACATCAGACATCCCACCTCTTCCGGGTGCACATTGGTTCAAAAGCGCAATTTCACGCTCTTAATTGATAACTCATAGGATCATGGTTTTTGAGGTACAGTATCTTCAGCAAAGTTGCTCAGAATGGTAGACGCCATCTTTTGGCAAATTTTATTTATGTGATTAATCCCCCTAAAAGTAAGATAAACATTTTATTTTAGCTCAGGGCCAAAAAAGGGGCTAAGTTACTTCAACAAAGTTGTGCAGACAGTTATTTTAAACAAGCTTTCTGAAGGTACTATTCCCGTAACTTGAGTGTAATTCAAGATATAATGTATTTTCTGAAAAGGGTGTCCAAAAACCAGTTTTTGTAAGAAAACATATATATTCTCAATTTATATGAGTTTTTCATGTTATACAAAGTTTTTCATCTTTAAAAACTACACAACTTTCTCGAACATACTATGCTGCTATCATTTCAGTTTAATGAAATAGAGAAATTTTTCATGTTTTTTTTAATAAAATTCTAACTTGTCTATTATCAAAAGGCGCAGGAAGGTGCAGATGAGACTACTTACATATTTAACTACTTCAAAAGAGCTTTCATACCGTGGTTGAATTACTCGTCTGCGATCGTCTGCATGCGAGATATGTTCTTTTCAAATATCCTTGTCCTTGACATTTTCAATGATAAGGTTCATTGTATTTCAGATCAGATTTCAGTATATATTTTCTTTACTATGGTACTTGCCACAACATATTATTTTTTTGTGCACATTGAAGTCTATAAATTGAATAGTTTAGTAACTGTTTTGTCACGATTTTTAAGAAAGTCATCATCAACTCGAATTAAGTTATGTCATCTTCTGGTAGACAAAAGTATGATCAAAACTCATTTCTTAGTAATTTGTATTTATTTTATGATAGCTTGGCGGGGCACGAACACACAAACTTAGGCTTCAGCGCATTCAAAGTAAGATCTTAAAGATGATTCTAAATCTACCCCCTTGGACAAGTACTAGTGAAGTACATGAGATGGCCTCCCTGGATGTACTAGAACAAAAATTCGAACAATACTACACGAAATTTGAAGAGAGGTGCTCAATCTCTGAAATACAAATAATTCAAAATTTGTACGTATTAGGTTAGGGCAAAGACATCATATTAGTAAGATATCCAGCTCTCATATTTCCCGAACAAATCATTGGCAACATCCTTTTTTGCGAGCATGGCGCCCTCAGGCGAGTCCGCATCGAATCTCGCGCATAGAAGTAGAGGAGAGAAATGTCAAATTCGTGCGCGCCAAAATAATAGCACTGCGTGACTCATACAATTGACATGATATGTTGAATGTGATGCCGTGCGATGGCGTTGCTGAACTGAAGATTAAATTCACTCCAAGCTGACAGGGTCTGGTTAGGGATAGTGATAAGTAGGTAGATATTTTATAAATAATTAAAATAAATATTATGATTAAACATTAGTATGTAAAACAAGAGTAACTAAAACACCTTATATTAATAATGAATCGTATGAACAACAAAGATGAAAGGCCAAAGGGTCAAAACACTTGTACTGTAAACTGTTGATGTAATACACAAAAATAAGATTAATAAACAGATATTTATGCATGCATGAAAATCGATCATTTCTTTTCGTGCGTTCGATGAAAGCAAACGTCGTGGGAGTTAACCGATCACCTAGCAGCGACGGAGAGTGCACCTTCTGCGTGGTTAAAACCTCAAACGCTCAGGTCACAATTCTCATTCGCTTGCTGGTCATCAAGGCGAGAAGACTGCCTTCGCGAAAGTTAAACCTTCAACCAGCAGCGACGGAGAGAGCATTTTCTGCGTGGTTAAAACCTCAAACGCTCAGGTCGCAACTCTCATTTGCGTAGTCGGTAGTCGTAACGAGAAGTTCAAGTTTCAGATTTTAGTTCCGCAATATAGGTTTAGAATTAAGAGCCTGCGTGCTGAAACTGGATTCTGGAACTGTATTTCGGAACTGATTTGAGTTTCGAAATTGCAGTTCTAGAATTGAAACTGGATACTGAGTCTGTTATTGGTTCTGAATTTAGTTCTTGAACTCAGGGTCCAGTTCTTTATTCCAGACTTCTTCTATTCGGTTCTTTTTAGAACCATAATAATACTCCTAAAGAATTATGCGGAAATTTACTTTACTGTACTCTATACAACGCATTCTGGTAGTCATGGCGAAAAATCGTCTTCAAGTTTCAGCGCTTAGTTCCGGAATATGGGTTTAGATTTCAGAGTCTGCGTGCTGAACTAACGCAACTCGTCACTCTCCATCACGAACGCTTTTATAAAAAGTTCTTTTCAGAGCCACCATTATTTTATTATAAAGAACTATACTGCTTATTTCATAATATTTAATTGCGTTTCAGAATGTTTAATGTAACTAATCTGTTATTTAGTCTAGGCGCATCGTTTGAATTTCTAGTAACGAAAGAGGGGAAAGTTGCACAATTCAAACAATCGATCAACTACCAATTCGAATTCGGAAGCATAAATAAAGCGTGTCATATTCGTATTCACGACATCCAGTTATGTCTCTGACATTACACACTCGTACTTTTTCAACAAACAACGCAAACGAAGTGCAAAATTTTTGCGACTTTAGAAAATTGTTAGAAAATATACTTCTTCGGCAACAAAAAAGCTGCGAGCGGCAGCAAATAAGACAAATTTAAAATTTCTAAATAATATTGATCGGGTAAGTGCATAATGAATTGATTAACATTGATGTTCTAATCGATACATTCTTCCCTTTTCAGGAGAAAGAAAATAAAAACGTGGATGTTATCGCAAAGACCGGCACGGACACGAGTCGTCCTCGTCAGTCCACCAGGAACAGTATTCCTGTTACTGTCCGTTCTAAACCGGTAATATGCACGAATATAGAATATAACTTCATATTTAGATTGTAAATCATACCGGAAGTAAGGAATCTACCAGAAAAATATCAGAATTTACCAGGAAGCAGTTGGAGTCTACCAGGAAGCGATCAGTGGATACTCGCTGGTCTAAAAACACGAACGGGTCATATTTTTCGGTTTCCGATGAGGTAAGTAAACTATGTTGAAAACAAATATAAAAGAACAAAACTTGTTTAGTTTTACTGAATTTGTTTTTAGAGGACCATCCAATTAAACTCTTACTGGTTTTTAGACTGCTGAAAATCGAATAGAAATAAAAACTGCTTTGAGAAAAAAAACGCGAAAAAAATTGAGCTAGAAGAATCAGAAGAGGAGGCTGACTCTGACTCAAACAAGGATGATTTAGGAAAGGATGATTCAGAAACGAATGATTCCGGAAAGAATGTTACAGGAATGGATTACTATTCAGATTCAGAGGAAGGTATCAATAGTAAGTACGAACTATATGAAATGCAAATTAGAAATATATATATATATATATATATATATATATATATATATATATATATATATATATATATATATATATATATATATATATATATATATATATATATATATATATATATATATATATATATATATATATATATATATATATATATATATATATATATATATCGAAAATCGGGACATCACGATGCACCACGTCAGTTGCCTGTTAATGCAGTGGAAAAAATTCCGCTTGAACCAGAAAAGGTTCAATTCGTACGAGGTGACTACCTTCTTTATTGAATTTTAATTGATTATTTATTCAACTTGTTTTTACAGACCGTATGCTTGAACACAGAATATATAGAGGGGATTCTCCGGCTGCTGCCAGAACATGGGCCAACGAAACGAATAGAATCATGAAACGTGTTTTGGCCTACTACGGCAAACACGATCCTGCAAGTTAAACAGAATTGATCTGGCACCTAAGCATTTAATTTTGATTTTTTTTGGTTGGATTTTTGTTGCACTGATTAGCCTGCGTGAACTTAATTTAAACTATAAAGGCTTTCGATACTATAAGTAAATGAAGAGAAATTGAAAATGCAAATGAATAATTTTTTTGTGTTTTAGTACTTCAAAAGAAAGTAATTATCTATATATATAAAAATGCAGAGATCATTCTTTGTAATCGCATCACGTAAGAACGGATGGACGGATTGAGATGCTTTTTTTTGTTTGATCAGTTTTTACCCCCACCGGGTTCGTACAACAAAAAAATTAGGAAAACTTACCGGAAAAGTGGGAAAAACCAATAAAGGTATTTTGTATGGACAATGGAATTTTCCACTGAAAAAGTCGCCAAAGATTGCTAGATCATCGATAGGTGAAGTTCGTTCGCGTCGGGTAAATTCTGGTGGATGGAAAACCATTAGTTGTGAGATTTTATGCATTGACTAGAACGATAAGCTGCATACTGGTACAATCACTCCTCATCTTCACTCCTCTATAACAGAAGAACTGCACATTATTTTCATATAAAACTTTCTGATATAGATTCTCAGTGCCGAACTCCACCATTCATTAATTGTAGGTGGGGTACTAAACAAAATTATGTACTGTTGACTAATGAGATGACTATTGATAAAACTATTAAACGAATGCAGTGTTCATGTAAACGTTAATGGATACAATATTTAAAAGAATGGTAACTTGAACTTTCGAACGTCCAAGAATTACTCATTTTGTCATTCGGTTTTTTAACAATATCAAACTAATCATAGTACTCAAGGAGGAGTACGGATTTGAAAATAAAGTGCGGAAAATTCGACGTAACAAGGTTCATTTAAGTAAGAAGAAGATTTCTCGCATCTAAAATTTTACCTTCTACCAGAGGAGTCAAACTTAGCGATGCGAAATATCAGAGTCTCTGATATGTTAAAAATTTACTAAATAGTTACTGACTGACCAGAAGTCATACATTAAAAGTAAATATAAAGTTTTATCGCTAAATTGTTAATGTAATTTTTTTCCTGTGATTGTCACGCTACGAACATTCATCAAACACGATTCATTAACATCACCAGACTAGCGAGAAGTGACAAAAAACAAGTCGCGAGGGCAGCTTTTGTAAATTTGTTCTAATCAATTCAAAGTAGTCATCTCAGTTATTATTGCTTCACTTTTTATACCATATGTCGAAACCATAGTCTGAGAGAGATCAACAATCGCTATTTGATGCACTGACTCAAAAGATGATTCGCGGTGCATTCGCTTTATTTTGGCGTAACAAAAGCTTTTAACATATTACCATTTTTTTTTATGAATTAATCGCAGCCAAGTAATCAGTAAAATAAAGGAACGATACATTAACAGCATAACGTTTGACAATTCTAGTGTCCGAAAACATAAATTACAAAAAAACGGGCGAGGCGAAGTTCGACGGGTCAGCTAACATATATATATATATATATATATATATATATATATATATATATATATATATATATATATATATATATATATATATATATATATATATATATATGTATATATATATATATATATATATATATATATATATATATATATATATATATATATATATATATATATATATATATATATATATATATATATATATATATATATATATACATATATATAACAAAGAAATATATTTCCTGCAGTACTCCAACGAAAAAAGAGCATAACTTACACTGCAACATCAATTGTATTATATTGAATCTATACTTATATAGATTACTTCATATATTATATTACTTCATATATTATCGTCTTATATTATATTATGTTATTTTATATTATATATATATATATATATATATATATATATATATATATATATATATATATATATATATATATATATATATATATATATATATATATATATATATATATATATATATATATATTTAATTTATTACAACTATTGTTATAAATTTTTGCTATCGGACTTTTGTATTTCTATCAAATTCAAAAAAAATTTTTGACCGCACATAATATGCACTGAAAAAAATAATCATGTGGAATTTCTTTAAAGTTATTTAGTCTAGATTAATCTTTTATTTTAGTTTAATCATTTATCTTCTACACTTATATGTTTTCTTATTATCCCTTATTTTCTCTGACAATTGCTGTTGTTGTTATTATTATTATTATTGTTAGTATTATTAACAAAGAAATATATTTCCTGCAGTACTCCAACGAAAAAAGAGCATAACTTACACTGCAACATCAATTGTTATATATTGAATCTTATCATATTACTTCATATATTATCGTCTTATATTATATTTTGTTATGTTATATTATGTTGTATGATATTATTCTGTATTGGATTGTATCACATTATATTATATTATTTATATTATATTATGTTATTTTATATTATGTTACTAGCTGACCCGTCGAATTTTGTCTTTTTTTTTTGAATTTATGTTTTCGGATAGTAGAATTGTCAAACGTCTTGCGCTGTTAATGTATCTTTCCATTATTTTACTGATTTCTTGGCTGCGATGAATTCATCAACAAATATTGTGAATATGTTAAAAGCTTTTGTTACGCAAAAATTAAGCAAATGCACCGATCGCCATATCATCTTTTGAGTCAATACAGCGATTGTAGATCTCTCCCAAACTAATGGTTTCGTGATATGGGATAAAGGTGAAGCAAAAATAACTAAGATGACTACTTTAAATTGATTCCACAAATTTACGAAAGCTGCCCTCGCGACTTGTAGTTCGACACTTCTCTCTAGTCTGGTGAGATTATTTAGTCGTGTTTGATGCATGTTCGTAGCGTGACAATCACAGGAACAATTCTCGATTAAAAATTTAGCGATAAACTTTTTTTTACTTTTAATTTATGACTTCTGGTCAGTCAGTAATTATTTATTAAAAAAACTCGGATGATTCGCATCGCTCCTCTGGTAGAAGGTAAAATTTTAGACGCGAGAAACCTTTTAACTTAAATTAACCTTCCTCTTCCTTGAGTACTATGGCTCTACATTTTTCATATTCTTTCTCCTCTCATAATCTCTAGTTAATTTGATATTGTTAAAAAAAACGAAAGATAAAGAGTTATTCTTGGATATTCGAAAGTTCAAGTTACCATTCTTTTAAATATTGTAACCATTAACTTTTACATGAACACTGCATACGTTTAATAGTTGTATCAATAGTCGTCTCATTAGTCGACACCACATCTTTTGATCCTGTTTACGGTATAGCTAGAACACTCATATGCGTTCCATCATTAAATCATTTGGCGAGCAATAATGTTGAAACCCAATTAAGCACGTGGCTCGGAATGACGAATCATATGAATCAAGTATGCATGTAAAAACTTCACACAAAACAACTCGTTGCGCGCCAAAAGATTCTTTCAACGATCTAGTATTTTTTTCCATTGTCCATACAAAACAACTCTATGGATTTTGCCCACTTTTCCGGCAAGTTTTCCTATTTTTACCTATTTTTATATATATAAAAAATAGGTATAGAATTCGCTCAAACTCTAGAAAATTTTTCCGAGGCCCGGAGGGCCGAATGACATATACCAATCGATTCAGCTCGACGAACTGAGCAAATGTCTGTGTGTGTGTATGTGTGTGTGTGTCTGTATGTGTGTTGTCAACTAAGAGGTCGAGATCTCAGAGATGGCTGAACCGATTTTGATCAAACTAGTCGCAAATGAAAGGTCTCCCCGTCACCCAAAACGCTATTGAATGGTTTTGAGATCGGATGTTTACTTTTTGAGTTATACAAAGTTTTATGTCGAAATTTTCAGTTTTTTGACCGTATAAGTCACACTTAACCTTGAAAACAGAATATGTTTCCAGACTTAGATTCCGCACGGTAATACCTATCCAACAAGCCATAGTTTGTTAAAATCCGTCCATTTTTAACGGAGATATCGAAATTTTTCTGTAAGCGACTTTTCCCCCTATTCCAGCAGTAGGAGTTTTGAGCGCTATATGACAAAGATATGCTTGGGAGCAACGGAAAACACGATTTTTTATACTGTTACATACAATTGTTTCTAAGTACCAAAAGGATTGTGTACAGCATCCTTTTTCATGACATTTAGCCTCGGACCGATTTTGGCACGGCTCGTTTTTGGCAACATAATCGTTCGAATATGACATATATAAACCAGATGATGGCAGAATTGTTTTTAATTATTTTGTTTTAAACTACTTACAGCAATAAATGCTGGAACAACATAACATCCATATACCATTCGAATCAGTTCGTCAAGATCAGCAAATGCGTGTGTGACAAATAATTTCACTTAATTTTCTCGGAAAACTTCTTTTCTACAAATTCAGATTCATACGAAAAGTCGTATGCTCCCAAACAAAGTTCCTGCATTATGTTTGGTTCCGACCTCTGGTTCTGGAACTACAAGATGATATGTGAAACGAAATCAAAATTGTGTAACTCATTTTTCTCGTAGATGGCTGAACCGATCTAAGATTCAAATGAAATCTTAGAATCATCTAAGATTCAAATGAAAAGTTTCAAGGTTCTATAAAACATCTTGCTTTTCAGTCAGATCCAACTTCCGGTTTCGGAAATACAGGGTGATTAGTATAAAAATGTCTATTTTATATAAATTAATCAGGTTTATCGGGTTTGCAGATTTGGATATTCGATATCCAAATAAATTTATTTCAGTTTTAATGGTATTCAGTTTTCAATCAGAAGGCACCTAAAAATTTAATTCGTGCTATGATCTCTCAAAGATGTCTTAACTGATTTTCAAATATTTTGAAACAAATGTAAACTGTACAGCTACTCAGGTGAATTTATCTGACTTCGGCCATACCGCTTTTAGAATTCCGGTTCCAGTATAAAATCGTTTCTCAAAGCTCAATCGTTTTCTCAAAAAAAGCCTAATCAAATTTCAGAAACAAAAATTCAAATTGAAACAAACTTATATACAAATATTAATTAATTTTATCCAATTATGACTTCCGGTTCTCGAATTACATGATGATGAATTTTTAAAATTCAAACCGATATAGAAGATGACAATCCCGAAAAGCTTCAAAGTTGGACTCAAAACTGTTGTAATTTATTCGTCATATGGCCATACGAATCGGTTTGGGTTATGCTGATTCCTGAATACCGGCTCTGGAAGTACCTTAAATTACCGTAAACTCTAGAGTGGAACTTACATATCATGGCATGTTTTATCGATTATCACACTTCTAGATTCAAATTCGATCCGATTTGCAGTTTCGACATTACAGAGTAATGAGTGATTAAAATCTCAAATTGTCGCTTAAAACAACGGTCATTAAAATAATGTCATGAAAACTTAAACACCGAAGAATATTCATGCAAAAAAACACATGCGGATTGATAAAAATAGGTATCATCTCACTGCTAGGTGGATTAAACACGTTTTTTATGTACGAACCCGGTGGGGGTAAAACCTGATCAAACAAAAAAAGAATCATGTACATCCGTCCATCCGTTCTTAAGTGTGATGCGATTACAAGGAATGATCTCTGCATTTTGTCGTGAATACGACTTACTTTACTATGGGGCGCCTATTCAAAATGTACGCTCTAAGAGAGTGATAAGTTTTTGATCGTGAATATGTCTTGTTGTATCTAACGAATCAACATAATTTTTGCTACATGCCATCGGAAATATGATCACAATTTTATGATAAAATTTTCAGTTGTGTAACATAATCTCAAACAATTCAAAATTAAACTTTTCTGAAATGTTTGATATAAACGAGTATCAAAGAGGATAATTCGTAAGGCGCGTTGGCCTTTCTCGTATTTTTAAAGCTCATAGCTCAGTGATCTGTGAAAGGATTTATATAATCCAGCTACCAATAGAATCGAATTTTTTCAACTTAAACGTGTTTAGCAACAGCATTGAAGTATTTCAATAGTACACTATTGAAAAATCTGTCTTATTTGACCCATGTCAATTTTAGTTTCTTTCAATTAAATGCAAATCCAAAATGAAATAATCGACATTAAAATTCTATATGCTGCTATTTTTATAGCCGTTAGGACCACTCATTAGTGAAAAAGCTACAAACGAAATCACGTAAAAAGAAACCTCCTAAAAAAAATTGGATCAGTTTGGATTCAATCGCCACTGCGAGCAGATGTATTGTGTGTCGTTTGCAAAGCTAGTTTCGCTTCCGACAAGAGCGATTGCGTCACAGCTACCAGTTGTTTGCATTGGTGCAAAACCAACGAAAAGAGGACAACGGTGGGGAGCATCACACAAAAACAGCCGTTCTAATGGCTCTAAAAGTTTGCTAAAGAACTATTAGGATTTCTTGCTAGCAAATCGAAGATAAATATCCTCAGCTTAGTGCAAATCTAGAACAGTTTGATTAGATTTGTGCACTTTTCGCTGTGTGAAATTCACAGTAATCGAGATCAAGTGAAGCCTTCTTTGTTTTTGTGAAAAATGTAAAAAAAGGGAATGCTTGCATAATTCATACAATTGATCAACTAATTGATATTTGGGAGTGTTAAGGAACATGTCAATTGTTTTCGTATTCACTCCATCCAGTTATGTCTCTGACATTACCCACCCGGTTTTTTATATAGATAGAAATTATATTATATTATGTTATATTGCATTGTTATATATTTTTTGCTTTCCTCTTATAGAAAGGTTATGCAATCACTGTGAAAACCGACTTTTGAACCGAGGCCCGGAGGGCCGAGTGTCGTATACCATTCGACTCAGTTCGTCGTATACGCAAAATGTCTGTGTGTGTATGTGCGTATGTGTGTATGTAACGTTTTTTTGCACTAACTTTTCTCGGAGATGGCTGAACCGATTTTCACAAACTTAGATTCAAATGAAAGGTCATTCCTGAATATTATTTGGATCCGACTTCTGGTTCCGGAATTATTCCTTATAGTTTCCTTATATCGCATTTTGATGGGGGAAGGGCCCTGTCCAAAATGTGTTTCCCTCCCCGTTAGTTTGTATCAGGCCGAATTAGCGCATGTGCGCCATATAAACGCCTCTTTCAATATGAGGAAATTATATTATTACCCAACAGTTTTTATTATTTATTTATGTTGGTTTTCTTACATTTGGCCATAGTTTATATTCTGTTTTACCCTAATTCTAGTGGTTGTATTCAATTGTGTTTCGTAAGTGTCTTTTGTTGTCATTCTATTTTATTTCCATTCCGTACTTTTGCTAATCAGCCTCATTCTTGTTTACGGCCGTATGCGATACGTTCGAAAGTATAGCAAATTCGTATTCCCGTTTACGTTCGAATCAATCACACTTTTAAACATCGTACATGCATAAAAACAACGCCCATCCAACTTTAAACTATCAGTTCTGGTACAGATTTGAGTTGTAAATAAAAATCTTTGATATCATTTGTTATTTGACTTGTACAAAATCAGTGAAAAAGATTTTGTATCATCATGTTTGCTTACGTCCGTATCGACCATACGACGAACACATGCTTTCGAACGAACGAACAAGCCATTCTTGTTTTCACTCGAACGTGTACGTACGCGACTCCTGTGCAAAAGAAGGATCTGCAGCGCAGGTAGTTTTTTAGGAAGATTCCAAGCATCAAGGAAGTGACGAATGCTACATAATAAATAAATATCGTACTCAGGACCAATTTTATTCAAGTCGGTAAATGAAATTTTCAAATAAAAACTTCGTGCAAAGTAAAAAAAGCATTTGAAATAGCAGTCCGATCAGTAGTATCTGCGAAAAATATGTTGCATTTTTCTTGCAATTTTGTCATGTTTTCGATAGCCTACATATTTATTTCATTGGTAAAATCATGCATTTGATATAAAATAAAGCATGTTTACCCATGGCGTATTTTCCATAAAGTTCTTAATAGATGCAAAATTGATGCGTAAAAACTTTGAACCTCGCATATATTCAAAGGCTCCATAGAAAAAACAGCACTTTACTATACTGCTATGCTTTCTAAATGATTTATGCAAAATACAAATTTATGATTTGATTACAAATCACCTTTAGATTCGAAAATAATTTTGTTAGAGATCGGTTAAACTTTTTTCAATGTGTTCGAACGGTTGATTCGCAACATTAAACTGACGAATTGAAACCACGGCATTTTGCCTATTCGTCCGTAAACGGGAATGGGACATTTCGCTCGTACGAATGATGTTCGAATACACGTTTCGTTTGAAACTAAAATGGCATACATTCTAGCGTTTCGCATATGGTTAATCACAGGAATTGGACTGATTACATCAAGGCTTAGCATTTATTTTAAGAAGTTTACTGATATTTGAATATTTTGTGGCAAACGATTCGCGTTCGAATTCATTCGAGTGAAAACAAGAATGGCTTATTCGTATTCGTTCGAAAGTACCCGTTCGTCGTATTGTGGATACGGACGTAAACAAGAATGAGGGTGAATATGTTATTTTATTTCCTCATATGTAAAAGTTAGTTGTATGTGTTTTTTTTTTCTTACCCATGTTCCATTTTGTATCTAAGATTTCCTAAGAGTGTTAATTTAATTATTTTCCAATTTTTCAGCTTTCTTATTTATTCTCAGTCATTCATTTCCGAAAAAAAGTGTAAAGTGTACATCTTTGTAAGGCCGCTCATGATGGTTTGACGGAAAAGAATTGATGACATGCGTTTTTATTTAAATTATATTGACCTTTGGATCCCATAAGTATTACTACAGCATGTTCACATTTTGTATCTGGACGACCCCGGTACTAGATGCGGGTCATCAGTACAAAGAAAATAATTAACACGAACGATAACGACTATAAAACTTATTTATTACCGAACACGTTAAAATGGTACATACTGACAGCGTATCCGAAATTATACATTACTCGACGTATACTACTTATATTCTGGACGGATACTATCTGACGGAAACTGACAACCGCAATTATTCACATATATACGCATCTCCAGCATCTCACTACGACAGCTATACAGTCAAGTGAGAGCCTAGCGGTTTACGGAGTACCGGGTGGTACCGCGCGATAGGGTTGTCCTCAACACACATTTCGTTATCTTCGGTTGATCCTTGACAGTGTTACCATCCGCTCAGGCACTTTTGGGCATCTGGTGTACACTGACTCACAATCGAAATGCATCACTACCAATTTGATACAACGCACCCAAAGGCACGGCTAATGTATATTGTACATACACACAAAAACACATACATACATACATACACACAGGCACACACACATACACACATGCATACATACCTACATGTATTCCACACGCAAGTATTACAACATTGAGTTACTATTTCTACTCTTATAGATCCTTACTAAAACTAGTGTGCCAATAGTCATCTCATTAGTCACCATGTTATTTTAGCAACCACTCGACTTTCAATGAATGAATTGTGATAAAAACGAATACAAAGTCTTTGCCTCGTCTCTAAGAAGCAATAACGCATAGCAGTAGTTCGGAAGTCGTTCAATACTGCTATTTTAGCGAAGCAAAATGCTCCAAATTTCATGTTACTTCTGAAATTAATCTATCAAACAGAGATAACAGATCTCACTATAACTAATGGTTCTCGTATATGAAATGACTAATGGATTTGAGATGAATGGGGGTACCGTTACCCAATTTCTATCTCTTCTAATGGTCGATCGTTAGCTGAGCTGAAACGGTGACTTTTATTACCATTCTTGCATGCACTTACTCTTACATTTCACTCACACATCATCTCACCCATCAGGTCCCAAACGTCTCACCCATCAGGTCCCAATCCTCACAATACAAACTGGATGAACATCGTTTGACAGCTATCAGTGGTTTGCTCATTAGTTAAGTTATTATTATTTCGTTCTATTCTACAATATTCTATCTCATTCCACAGTAATCCATTGTACATAAACCACCAGTAAACGTCAAATATGGACTCGATTTACCGTTGATTTGTTGCCATCGTGTGAAACCCAATTGGGATACGTTCACTCCACTTAATTTCCACTTCACACTGGTAATAAGGGCCGGTAGTATGTAAATAAAACATAAAAAAGAGCTGAGTCAAGCCCTACCGGCCTCTCCAACCCCGGATGTTGGAGCGTAATGCAATCAACATCTTATTCATTTAATTCGTCCAATACCTTATTCATTTAATTCAATTATTGAACTAAAAGCTGTAACGCGTATCTTTATCAAATTTTAACGCTAATTGATTGTATGGGATGATGTTTGCAATACCGTCAAGCCCACCAACTAATGGGAGGGACTTCCGGTTCCGGAATTATGGGGTAAAATGTGCGAAAAATTGTGAAAATAAGTGCATTAACTTTTCTCAGAGACGGCTGAACCGATTTTTAAAAACTTAGATTTAAATGAAATGTCTTATAGTCCCATACACAATCCCTGAATATTGTTTGGATCCGACTTCCGGTTTCGAAGTTATGGGGTAAAATGTGCAAAAAAAGAAACTGTGTTCTAACTTTTCTCGTAGATGGCGCGACCGATTTCTAAAAACTTGAGTTCAAATGAAAGGTCCTGTGGTCCCATACTTAATTTCTGAATTTCATACGGATCCGACTTCCGGATAGTTCCCCTTGCCTTGAACTGACGTTTGCTT
The DNA here is from genome assembly GCF_030247185.1 of Malaya genurostris. NCBI lineage: Eukaryota > Metazoa > Arthropoda > Insecta > Diptera > Culicidae > Malaya > Malaya genurostris. Next base: position 153,360,007 of record NC_080572.1, read on the forward strand.
CACATACACACACACACACACATATATATATATATATATATATATATATATATATATATATATATATATATATATATATATATATATATATATATATATATATATATATATATATATATATATATATATATATATATATATACATATATATATATATGTATATATATATATATATATATATATATATATATATATATATATATATATATATATATATATATATATATATATATATATATATATATATATATATATATATATATATATATATATATATACATACATACATACATACATACATACATAAATACATACCTAATAAAAAGCATTCTACATGATACTTATAGAAATCAGCTGGTTTTCAAAGAAGACCGAATCTACAAAGACAGCAAATGGAGAAAACGTCGATGAATATTTCGACTTTGCTATCAAATCCTTTTTAGAAAGTATCGTATATTATCAGATCAATATTTGATTAGTGGATGAACAGTTGCTTTATCTTTGAAAGGCATGCAAATGTGACCACTTTCCTTCTATATCCGCTGAGTAAATCAACATAAGAGTTTCGCCCTTTTTTGATTTGTTTACTGCTTCCTGTGTGAATTATTAAGTTACGCCCTTGCACATTTTTCGTGAAATTGGTTCGTTTTCGCGACTAAGGCAAATCTGCGGGTAATTTTATCGTCTCTTTTACTATTTCCATTAGTAAAAGGTTCGAAAACCATCTAAAATCAAGAAAATAAATCGCCCTTCCTTACTAGCAATTGAAGTATCGTCCTGTTTGTTGGCATGGAACACGAAGGACGAAACTTACGTAAACAAACGAAATGACTGTTTCGCGTTTTATTTTTCTTTGTATTACTAAGATTGAGATATTTGTACAATCCGAATTTTTAGGCAAAATTGTTGGATTTTGAAGTATTTATTGGTAGGTGAGAGAAACTCGATTTGTTTACTTTTGTAAGATTCGCCCATCTTTGAAAAACAGCTGATATAAATCTGTTAAAATCGAAGCATTTTCATAAGTTCGTGTTCATTTACTTTTTCTCTTTGCTGTGTCACTGCCCATCTTGCCCGTGTATTGTTAGATTACTAGTTTATTTCGTATTTTTATTTCTGATTGTGGCTTTATTCACATGGATTGGTAATTTTTTTTCGTATAGGTTATGTTTCGATTGTATTCACGCTCGCTCAACGTTACTCTATTGTGAGTAATTCGTACTCACTTTTGCTTATTTTGTATAAATGTCAAAAAGTGAGTAAGATTGATTGAGAAAACTGAGTAGATTCTACTCTGTTTCCTAATTAACAACAATTTTCACTCACCGTTTTTTGAGAACGCTTTGAAAATTTTTGCTCATTTCCGCATTTTGATTGAAAACGTATTTGAACGAAAATGGAGCTGGTTGGAGCCGCGGTAGATGAAGACGTCTATCGAAAATTAAAAGGTATTAAATATATTTTATAATACGAATAGTTTTTGCAGTTTTTTACGATTGAAGGTTTTCGCTGCCACATATGTGCAACCTTCGTTTCGGGATACGTGGAAGAGTTAAAAGCTCATTTTCAAAAATTTCACAAATTAAACACGAGTAAAAATGAAGAACTGCCGTTCAAATGTTCGGAATGTGGGATTCTATACAGGAGTTTTAAGGTTCTGCAGCGGCATATAATGAACTCACATCCTTTGGAAAATTATATCGAAGAAATTTCCGAAGTAAAAAGTTTTGTCGATTTCGCTTCCAGTATCGACACATCGACAAGACGTGATACGGACCCGGAGCCTGATTACTCTAAAGTAACCAATAAAATGTTCTTTATGAGCCCAATAAGTGCCCGGCAGCTAGCAGACGCTATGAATAACTTTATAACCAAAATGCGTGCAGACTTATTCATTCCCGAAACTAAAATTCAGGAATTTATTGAAGCGTGAATAGTCTTGCGGCATCTTTCAAAGAAGCTTCCAGTGCAAAAGACTTAGAATTGTAGTTCAAGTTTCGTGTAAAAAACAGCTGTAATCACAAAATGTAATCTTTTTCTAAAATAATAATAAAATATTATGTTGTTTTAAATCTATACGCATTTCTGTACGGAAAGAACAATTCCTTGGCAATTCAAATGAAACTGAGTAGCATTTACTCATTTGAGCTAATTTTCCCTTTTCTAACACTGAGTAAATGTTACTCAGAATTTGACAAATTCCATCTTTACTCAAAAGTGAGTAAATATAACTTCACTCACTATAGAGTAGTTCCACTTTTAGCGAAAGTGAGTGAAATTCTACTCACTTTTGAGTAACATTGAGCGAGCGTGTTCTTAATTTCGATTCTTATGTCTTTTACAGTGACTCCTGATAATAGTTTCGCGGCGTCGCTATACTGATTCACTCCAGAACGAGAAGAATCTTTCTTTCCCGAGAAATACATAGCTTTCGTGCACTAATGCCCCGTTTACACTTCTGCTGGCTGCCAGCATGCTGGTGTCAGTGTACTGCCCTCTTAGGAAAAAATGTTCAACGGTGGTCCTTCGTTGGTCTAATACTTTGGATCATTGGACCACAGTTGAACGTTTTTTCCTAAGAGGGCAGTACACTGACACCAGCATGCTGGCAGCCAGCAGAAGTGTAAACGGGGCATAAACAAGGTGAACCGTAAAACGATTCCATTACGTTGCAATCAACTGATTATGAAATTCCGATGTTGATCTCAAAATGCCGTTGTGGGAAGGGCCCGCATGCAACACCATTACTATAACGTTTCTAAGTCGATTCAAAATATGTTGTTGTGTTGCATGTGTTTGCAATTGGCCCGAGGATCTTGCCTCATTTGAATACAGAAAAATTTGTCACGTCATACGGTTTTTGGAAACGCATCGGCATAAATATCTAATTCCAGACATGTCCGGTTCACAGATTAATCTGTGTTTCGCAGATATTGAAAATGGCACAGATTTCACTAAATAATCATACACTTTCACAGATTCTGCAATCGATCAGATTTTCCAGATTTTAGACGATCGATCAATGAGACTTTTTTTCTGCTATTATGGCACGGGAAACGTGCACAGATTTTACACAGACAGGATCTTGGCTTGATTAGATTTTTGGAAAAATGACCTGACATCCCTGTCTATTGCTTCCAGAACTGATTCAGTAGAAATGATATTCATGATTCATGTAGTTAAATTGTTAATAAAAAGTGCTCGTTGTGTAGATAATTGTAAATGAGTTACCATTTCTAAGTCGATTCAAAATATATCTACAATAGGTCACTTAAATCACAGATTGTAATCACTAACAAGCCTACAAAACCAATAGCAAGATACACTATTCGTCAAATGAAAACATGAAACATTTCGTTATTTAACTCCAAAATTAAATGCTACACCGTCGATTACTGCATAGATACTGTTTTATTTCTAGCTAAGCATTTAGCATATATAAACTGATCGAAATTGTGCGTGTACAGTAATTTACACGCTCATTCAATGTTACTCTCAAGTGAGCAATTTGTACTCACTTTTGCTTATTTAGTTCAAATGTCAAAAAGTGAGTAATATTGATTTAGAAGAATGAGTAACTTCGACTCAGTTTCTAAATCGACAACAAGTTTTACTCACAGAGGTTTGAAAACGTTGTGTAAAAATTTACGTTCACTGAACTTTTCTTTTTGTCGAAGGCGGAACTTTCCCTTTGTCGGAAGCGGTACACATTAACAAAATGCTGCAATTCGCGCAGGTTGAAGACGATAAGTAAGCGTTCAGTCGACGACACGACCTGCCACTCGACTATCAAAACTGTATCGCAAATCTAACTACCCCTCAGTAACTGGTAATGTCAAAACGAAATCGCATGAAAAAATGTTGGAACTGGCAACACAAACTGGAAAATTATTGATTTTGAAAAACAGTTACCAGTAGCCTCGGTAACTACATATGGAATGTAAACAAAAACAAGAGATTCTCACTTTAAACGAGACCACTGAATGTAGTTGGACCACTGGCAAGATTGTTGGTGTTATACTTTGCATGTAGTTTTTAACACATAATTTTCATATACATATTCGATATATTGAACAGTTTGTCGAATGTGTAAATAAAGTTTATGCATGAATAGATGACAGAAAAAATGTTCAAGTATAATTTTCGACTTTAATTATTCCATAATTATAAAATACGATGACTGTAATAATGCAGTTGAAAAAAAAATAAATTAGAATAAAAGTATTGACTGAATTTTTTACTGTAGATTCCGATTTAACCGATATAATCAACTACGTAGTAGTTGATTATATTGATTGTAGTATATAAATTTGAGTATATAAAGGTTAAATGTGATAGCTTATTAAATTCTACTCAATAACGATTTTATTTTCTGTTCGGATGATACAGTTAACTTCAGACTCATATTGTTCGTATATGCCAACTGTTTTATTTAATAATGCACATAAGCAAGAGTTTGTTTTCAGATTTTCCAGTTTCTCACCCTTTAGAAGTGTTTAATGGATCCCTAAATTAATTCCGGCAGAAATGAGGTGAACAAATCCCTTTGGTATGAGGTTCGGTGATCGCACAAAAAAGATTCCATTGAATTAATCTTAAATTAACTAAATTATGTATATCTAAACTATTTATCTACCATCTGGTTTGAATTTACATATAACTGTTCGTAGGAAACGAATAGAAAGATACTGTATCTCCTTCCTTAGAAGCTTTTTCGAAGGCGGCGAAAGAATGTTAACTGCAAATAGAAAAATAATATTTAATAATAAAATTCAAGCACTTACCTGCACTCAGCTTTATCATAATTTGCATTGATGATGATCCACATTATTTAATAGCTCTCCGGAATTCACTAAATAAGAGGAAAAGACACAAAAATTCAAAACGGTGGAATTATTCCACAACTAAAACTGTTTGTTTATTTATTCTGGTGCTCCTTGGTAACCACAGCATAGCAAACTTAAACAGTGTTGCTCGAATAGTTAGTTTTTGTCATTTTCAAGGGGTCGCTATATTTATGGTAACTGGTGGTAAATCACTCACGAACACTTTTTATTCCGATTTTCCTTCGGAGTGTCTGGTCGTGTCGTCCACAGACTAACAGACATGACAGTATGAGTAAATTCTTATAAAAATAATTTTTCGTGATGCACTAGTTCCACCTATATTGTACTGCGCGAACTATTTACTATCTGTACACCCCTTGTGTAATGTAAAAGTTTTTTACTAGTTGGTTTCCCCTCGTTTGTCAACACCGATCAGCTGCTTGCAGGGATGCCTGATTTCATCAAAATATTTGAAAATGAATCGTCACAATAAATTATTGGATTACGTTGATAATATATTTAACTTTTTCGCGATGTTGAAAGGTAACCGTTTATTTGACTCAACGTTGTTCATCTAGACTATTTTTTATTGTGTTGGTAGTTTTCACTCGAAATTAAATGGCGGCAGACCAGAAGCAAGTAAATATGGTAACAAAACGGGTTCGATTTTGTATTGCGTTGGAGGATGAGAAGTAGGCACAATTATGTATATAGTTTTGGCAATGTGTATTAAATCTGAATCCTGCATGAAATTCGCATGGACGTATACAAATCAATACATTACAGGTAATTCTGTATGAACGGCAACTCTGTTGGTAAATGAAAAAAATAAACACAGTCTAGATGACAGACAGGATATTTTTGATAGGGTAAGGTGGCGCCATCATGACACATGTGAGTACTGTCCCAAATAAAGGAATATTCGAAATGACCGTTAAAATCATTGAAGAATCTAATTTGAGTGTCCTGTCTGTTAGTCTGTGGTGTCGTCGGTTCAGTCATATAGCAAGTATTTTCTATATTTTTTTTCTATATAAGAATACATCAGAGCATTTCTACCAATGCTGTACAAAATGCCGTACGTGGGCAACGTAGGAAGGCAGACGGATCCTTTCCAATGGCCGATGAACAGGTAGCGAATTCGTTGGATATAAGTAAGTCAGTATTTGTTTAACGTAAAGAATTCCCTTTTCGAATCCCTTATTCAATTCGCATGCTATTGAGTCATATTTACTCACTCGAGCTAACTTTACCATTTGTAGCACTGAGTAATTGTTACTCAGAATTTGACAAATACCATATTCACTCAAAAGTGAGTAAACAGGTTTTACTCACTATAGAGTAGTTCCACTTTTAACGAAAGTGAGTGAAATTGTACTCACTTTAGAGTAACATTGAACGAGCGTGTATACGTCCTCTTATAGTCCAATCCACGTGAGAATGTGTTGGTGTGGCTATTCTCAGCAGTTGAAAGGTTAATGCTAGTGTGAGTATGTCGAAATAACCCAGTGAATTTTGTCGAGCCGCATCGTGTCAATTATTGAAGACATATATGCAATAGAAAACAATGCAATGCCAAGAGAACAGTTGAGAAAGACATAAAATCGTTCATGAAACTCTATATCACGTAATGGAACTGTCTTCTACTTGGTTCATCAGTTCTTAGCTTACGAAATTCTATATGCATTTTTCGCAGTGTATGATTATGAGTCAAAAATGTTTTACCTCAGTGTAAAATTGAACCCACAACAAACTTTGACTTCGGTTCGCACACATTCTAATTTCGTATATGAATAGATCTGCGCACTCTGCATTTGTGTGAGTAACAGAGACGTCAAATTGCTCAATACGCACACCGATGCAGTGTACAGCGTTGCCAGGTTGCCAGATTTGTCTGGCAAATGCCAGATTTTCCTCGTTTCGCCAGACACTCAAACTAACCAGATCTTTTGCCAGATTTTCCAAATTTTTCCAAACTTTTCATTTTGTCGTGAATACGACTTACTTTACTATGGGGTGCCTTTTCAAAATTTACCCTCTGAGAGAGTGATAAGTTTTTGATCGCGAATAACTCTTGTTATATCTAACGAATCAACATAATTTCTACTACATGCCATCGGAGATATGATCACAATTTTATGATAAAATTTTTAAGTTTTGTGACATAAACTTAAATAATTCAAAATTAAACTTTTCTGAAATGTTTGGTATAAACGAGTATCAAAGAGGATAATTCATAAGGCGCGTTTGACTTTCTAGTATTTTTTAAAGCGCATAGCTAAGTGATCTGTGAAAGGATTTATATAATCTAACTACCAATAGAATCGAAATTTTTCAACTTAAACGTGTTTAGCAAAAGCATTGAAGTATTTCAATAGTACACTATTGAAAAACCTGTCTCATTTGACCCATGTCAACACCAGCCAATCAGAACGCGTTCTGAGTAAGAGAACAAAATATCTGCTGCTGTACAACAAATCGTTCGAGAAAAATGTTCCGAAAAGTGTTGAATATCGTACACACTTAAAACCATTTCTTGAGCTCGGCATAATAAAATGCCGAAACTGATCAGCAACACGTAAATTTGCTGATAGCTCAGTAATCAATACGCATGTTTCTGAACTTCGTTAAATGCTTTCACTGATATTTCAGTAAAATGTTTCATTTTGCCGAAATTTGGCATAATTGCTTGCTGAATTTATCAGTAAACAACAGATATGCCGACATCAGCAGAGACTTTTGCCGAGATTTCGGAATATGCGCTAGCTGTTGCCAATATTCAGCACGACAGCTGTCATTTATTGCCGCGTTACATTTTCGCTTCGCATTGCGCGATTATTTTCTGAAGAAATTATCTAGTGAAAAAATGGATAATATTTTAGAAACTGTTAGAAAGGAAGACGTAAGAATCTACGATCTATTCAGTAAGTACGATTGCAACACATTCTTTTTTTATAGAAAGCAACTTCTATTACATGTTTCTATTGTCGTGAAGTCATCATGGGATATGTTGAAGAATTTCAGCGACATATAAACCATCATATCCGAAATAAGCATTTTAATCCAAATTGTATTTTTTACGATTGCACATACGCAAAATGCAAGTCGCGGTACGATCATTTCAAATCATTGAAGCGCCATATTATTAATCAGCATCCATTAGACAACATGCACTTCAGTAATATTAATGTTATGACCGATAATGCCGGTAGGGAGGTGATATTTTATACTCAGTAATAACACGAGGTGTACGATCTAACAGTCAACTGTAAACTATATTTGTCTTCAACTCTGAACGCTGAGCCAGCAGCTATTCATTCAGGGCTGTAGTGCCGGGTGGTCACCACAATTAATGACCGTGATATTCGTGACAGAGAGGCATTTTTTGGATCGAATTACGAACCATGCATGAAAAAACCGAAAGCCGATTATTTAATATCTTCATCAGAAGAGATGGATTTGAAAAATACAACAATTTCTTTGAATCAGATCAAGGAGTGTTTATCTCTCGGTATTTGCCGTCTTTCGAAAGACGTTTCACTCCCCCAAACAAAAATCACTGAAATGATTAGAACATGCCAGACACTTGTTCAATTGCTTTGTGAATATCTCCAAGATAATGTTTATTCATTTCTAAGAAAAAATGAAATCAATGAAACATCGGTAGAATCTGTAGCTTTACTGAACTGTTTCCATTTACCTGATTTATTTTCTGAGGTGACAACGCTTACAAAACAAACACAATTCTTGAATAAACTAGCGATTTCCATCCCTACTCCTTCAGAAAAAATGTTACAAACGCGTGAAGATATCCGACATATAGACGGGATTTCGAAAAAGATTAGAGTTAACGAAACTTTTTCATATATTCCCATAATCAAAACTCTAAAGTTAATATTTAGAAATCCAAAAACGCGAGAACTATTAGACGATAGTCAAACGAGTAACTCATTTATGAAAGAGTACGATACTTATCGAACTGGAGAATCGTATAAAAATAGAGAGTTTTTTCAAGCTTTTCCAAATGCCATAAGATTAGTTTTATATCAGGATGACGTCGAACTCGGGAACGCATCAAGCTCGAGAGCTGGTATCAATAAAATTTCGGTATTCGATTTCAAAATCCAAAACATTCCTGAGAAGTGGAACAGTTCTCCTCGTTCAGTTTTCCCATTAATGTATGTTACTACAGTAGACGCGAAAAAACATGGATTCAACAAGATACTTCGACCACTGATAGATGATCTAAAACAGCTTGAAAATGGTGTGACTGTTTATTACGGTAACGAGCGGTTTGAATTACGTGCAGCTGTTACTATTTTCTGCGGAGATACATTAGCTATTCATGAAATATTTGGTCTTCTTAGCCCCAGTGCAACTTTTTTTTGTAGGATATGTACTATACAGAGGCCAGCCTTCCACAGAAATCCATTTGAAAAATTTTCTTTACGCACTAGAGAATGGTACCAAAAACGTCTAACTAAGGTTGAGTCCGGAGAAATATCTCCTTCTGAATGTGGATTGAAACGAACAGGGTGCATTCTAAATGAGCTCAATAACTTCCATATAACCAGGAATTTTGCTCTTGATACAATGCATGACATCGCCGAAGGACTGGTGCCGTTAACTATTCAACTAGTCCTAAGTCATTTTCACAAAACTAAAGAGTTAAAAATGACTAGCGATTTTATTAACCAGCGTATTCATCTGTTCAAATACGGTTACATAGACAAGAAGAACCGGCCGTCATCCAATTTTACCGATGAAATGCTATCCAAACCAACGAAATATCGAATAAAGCAAACGGCATCTCATAATCTTCTATTGCTGAGAGCATTTCCATTTCTTTTTGGTCACAAACTTTCAAAAGATAGCACTCACATGACCATGATCGGTCATTTGATTAATATATCCCGAATACTAATGTCTTCAATTATTTCCGATCATATGATAGCCTCATTAGAAGAGCATATAAGACTGTATGAAGAGCTTTTCTACACAACATTTAGAAGGAAAATAAATAAGAATCATCATCTGGATCATTATGTTTATTGTATTAAGAAAAGTGGGAATATGAAGCAATTCAATTGTCTTGTGTTTGAGCAAAAAAACAAAGCTTTAAAAGATCAATCCGCCACTTGTAAAAACTTTAAAAATATCTGTAAAAGTTTGGCAAAACGACAAAACTTTAAAATGGTAACTGATATTCTAGATAACCCTTTCAAGGATAGCATTTTTTGTGGTACTGGAAGCATAGTACTGCGCGAATCTTGTCAGAGCAATTCATATTTGCAACATATTTCATCTAATGTGTTTATTCCGAAGAAAGTTACAATTAATGGAATAGATTTCCGTCCGAACCTGATCGTTTGTCTCAAAAGTATTAACGATAAATATTATCCGTCGTACGGAATCATCAAAGAGATTGTTGTAATTAACAGTAGTATTCACTTTCTTGTTAAAATGTGCTACACCGAATCATATGACAATTTTCTGCAAGCGTACAAAGTTATAGTAAACTCAAATGATGGATTTTTTCATTTGGATGACATCCATTCACATACAACATTCGCCTTTTGGTCACCCTTTGAAAGAAATGATAAATATATATCGAGACGAAATTACCATCGCGATTATTGAATAAATGTAACATGAAATACGTATAATAATGATAGGGATTCAATGAATTTTGATTCTGAATACATTTTCAGTTAACGAAGAAATTTCGGATATGGAAACGTTTATGATGTTGGACAATAATGACTTCACAAGATTAAAATTAACAACGAAAATGGTTAAAATAATTCAAAAAATACAAAATCAATACAGCGATCTAGTTTTTGAAGAGAGACTTGATGATACCGGCATTGTAAAAATTGACGATATAGATTGCATGGCAGTTGATGAGGACGTCATCACTAATGGGAACAATATTTATAAATCAATTAAGCTTGATAAGGTGAGTGCATGATTGTGTGGTAGGTGAAACAGAATCCATAAAAACACGATAAAGATTTTGTATTTATATATCGTAATGAATAAGCAGCAACACAGGCTCCTATATTTTTCGTTAGAAAATGTTGGAATCCTGTAGTAATATTCGGATCAGTGAAATATGGCTGCATTAGTTTTTTATGCTTTTGTATTCACAATATAAAATAAGCTTAATTTTGAATTTATTATCAGGAAATTAACATAAACACGGTGTTCTGCCAAACACAATTAGGTAGGAGTTTGATCGAACAATTGTTGGAAGGAAAAAGCGCGAGCGATAAAATGATTTCACAAATCACTCACATTTTGTGTGACTGCCTATTGGCGATATACGGAGAGTATGTGTTTAAATTTATAAATTCAGAAACGTGAAAATGTATGATTCAACTCTTTTTTGTTTCAGGAGGCCTTCAACGTTTCATAAAGATATGATAGCTCGATCGCTCGTAAACACATTTCCCACCCTTGCATCTACTGCCTCCGATGTCCCACACGTATGTATATTTTATAAATAATATTTCAATACATTCGAATACTTGCTGACGTTGCAAAAGTAACAGGACAGTTCATTATTCCAAATCATTTATTTGAATTGAAAACATTCTCCAGTAGAAGCATTTTAATTATTGCATCTTTTCTTACATTTTATTCAATGAGTTATCCTTATTAAATCAAACTTTTAGATAAGATAAACATCACCTGAAAACAAAATAGGAACTGAATTTACAATCAAAACAAAAAAATAGAATGTGAATAAAACAGTATCGATTTCGCTGGAAGTCAAAACAAAACAAAGCCAGTTGTCAGGTCTTGTCTTACACGCTTAAAAATAGTTACTCAAAAATGAGTAAGATCTCACTCATCTACAGAAAAAGTGGAACAACTCTAATTTAGAGTAACTCCGAAGTTACTCAAATTTGAGTTCTTCCACTGGAAACGATATTTGGGTAAAATCTACTCATTTACTGAGTAATACTTTATTTGTACATGTACCAAAAATAGAGTAACTATCACTCAAATTTTGAGTGAAATTTTATTTCACATATACCAAATTTGCAAAAAATTGCTCCTTTTCTGAGTGTATTGTATTAAAATATTAAGTAATTGAACTCAATACTATATCAAATGGTGGTTGCTTGGAGTAGTGTGTCAATCGTAAATTAACATACATGTCAGTTATGCTCAGGCACCAATCATACACTTATTCCTCATAAATGACATTTGAGCATATTCGGTTTCATTCTAAAGCACAGCACGGAGTTTATCATTCCGGTTTTTGCAGACACAACACCGTTTGTGTTGAGCGACTCACCCTCGAAATACGCGATCTCACTAACAAAATATACAACCTGTTGCTTTTTTTTTTTTTTTTTTTTTTTTTTTTTTGTAAAATTTAGTGTGTATTTCATTAAAGGAGTTATTATTTACAAAAACATTATTCGTAGCTTAAATGAAAATTTAGCTCGTCCAAATCTATCACATTATTACAACTATTAATGTACAAGATGTAGCTCAAGAAAAGCTTTAATATTTGTGTACGGTGAGACCGCTGAAGGTGTTCGAGACTTGGGTGGAATAGACTCTCGAATGTTTGGTACCGCCTCCCACGGGCTATGAATGACATGTTTTGTTGTAGTATTGTCCAAGCTGCTGTTACTCGCTGGCAACCGGAAAACTTGTGTTCTAAGGTTTCAAATGCTGTATTGCAGTGTAAACAGTTTCCTCCATCCACTCGTTGCATGGTGTATAACAGTTGACGATGTTCAAATTTCTCGTTAACGAATAGGTACAGTGAGCTTCGCTGCGCTGATGTTAATGCTCTATCCATAATGTTTTTCCATATTATTGGCCAGTTCTCCGTCGGATATTTCCGCATAACCCTCGGTAACTCATTTTGTGCGATGTAGTGTTTTAAAATGAGGTCGGTGGTTAAATTTTCTCTAACTGCTGCTGGTAGTCGACGGTACTCTATGTTTAATAGTGCAAGACAGGGCAAATCTGCTCGAATGGTTTCATCTCGTTGCAGAGATGCAGCGAAAAACGGCATACTGGCTAGCTCTCGAATGTGTCGATTTATAAGCAATGCCTTGCATTTCAAGGATGGAAGTTGAAGCCTCAGACCACCTTCACTATGTGTTCTGGCAAGTTGCATTATAGCAATTCGTATTGGCGACCTTTCCCATAAAAATTGCCCCAGAACTGATGTTATTTTGGCAATGTGTTTGCTATATGGAGGAAGTATGGATGCCATATACCATATTTTGGAAGTAACGAAAGTGTTTAGTATTGTTACTTTTTGTAGTAGCGTCAATGAGCGTAATTTTTGCAACCATACATGTTGAATAAATTTTCCAGTTATCGCATTCCAATTAAGTGTCGCCATCAACCGAACCGAGTTAACAAATATCACTCCTAGTATCTTGATTTTCTCTTCCGTTTGCAACCAAGGTACATTGATAGGGTTTCTATCTACAAGACCAACGTTGATTGATGTTGTTTTTTGCCAGTTCAATTTCGCACCAGACACGTGTTCAAAACTATCAAATGTTTCTCTTAATTGCTCAATTTGCTGTATTGATGTTGCTATCACGCTGACGTCATCGGCATATGCAACGACAAGATCATTTCCACATATTGATTCGAGTTGTTGAATCAAAGGAAAGAGATATATGACAAACAGATGCATACTAAGAGGGCAGCCTTGTCTAACAGATCGTTGTATGGGGAAAGTTGAAGTGAGATGACCGTTTATTAGCACACGAGAAGATGATCGATTGGCTATACAAGAGAGAAGATTCACTAATCTGGTATTGATGCCCAGTGCACGCATATTGTCGTATAAAAACGATTGTCGCACCCGATCGAAGGCATGGTCAAGATCGAAAGAGATCAATTTAGCTCTTTGCTTGGATTTTATCAGCTGCGCCACACGATCCTTGAGTGCCAGTGTGGCTTGAAAGATATTGCGGCCGGGGTTAGCACATTTTTGGGCATCGTTAATTATATGATGCGTGCTCATGATTGCTTCCAATCTAACTTTTAATATACGAGAGAGTAGTTTGTAATCGAAGTTGAGCAAAGAGAGAGGTCTATATGATCGGACTGTATCATCTGCACACTTCTTTTTTGCTAACACTATAATACCAGCGACAAAGGTGGGGGGAATATTATGTGTCAGTGCTTCATTCAAAACAAGGTTCAGCTCTCGGTGTATCACGTCAAACGTCCGCAAATAGAATTCCTTGGGGATACCATCTGGTCCTGGTGATTTGCGGGATGCACTACATTTGATCGCGGTAAGAATTTCTGTTGTGGTGATTTCGCTCATCGCTGCTTCGTTTATTTCATCTCCCTCGGGGATCATACGAGCACAGTGGAAGCTGCGGTGTGGCTCGTCATCAGTAGATCTTTCGGTGTAAAGGTCCGAGAAATAGCTGAACAAATAATTTTCGATTTCTTCTGGTCTTTCGATAATTTCGTTTTGTTCATTTTTAAGCCTTGTGATCAACGTTCTCTTTCTCTTTCTTTCGCCCAGCTGATACGTTGAGAGAGGTTCTCCAGATATATTGGTATCATTTATTCGAACGAACATTTTTGTGTGTTCGCTTTGTAGAGCCAGCATCTCACCTTTCAGTCGGTTTATTTGCGTTAACAGATTCGGATTTTGGTAGTAGCCATCATACGCTTGTCTAAGTTGGGAATAAAGCCGTTGGTATTCGTTATGAAATGCGTCGAGAGCTTCCTTCGATTTCCATCGAAAAAAAGATTGGATTTTCGGTTTAGCATAAGTAATCCACCACATCATCCAGGATGAATAGTTCCGACGGTGACGAGTCCAGAACTGCCAACGAATTTGGAAATCTGCTATGTTTTGTAGCGTTAGAAGGTGCGGGCGAAGACTCCAAAAACCCCGCCCTTCACCACGGCCAAGGGAAGGGAGACAGATACGTGCTATTAGAGCTTTATGGTCGGTGAAAGAGCACACATGCGTGTTGGCTGATCTTAGTTGATCGCACAGAGCCGGTGAGACATATATACGATCCAGTCTTGACATACAGTTATGCGTTACGTATGTATATCCCGACAATCTTGGATTCAATTTCGTCCACAAGTCATGCAGTTTAAGCTGCCTCACTGTAGTTTTTAGTGCTGGGCTAAGGTTATTTCCAGTGGCATCACATGAGCGTAGGACGCAGTTAAAGTCTCCAGCTAAGATGGTGTGTTCTGTGGAGTGTCGTAAATAATAAGCGAGCGTATGATTAAAGAAACGTTCCCTCTCAGCACGTAAAGCTGTGCCAGAAGGAGCATAGATGTTGCAGATGGTTGTATTACAAATCCGCAGCGCTATAAGACGACCATCAAGGCTTTTTTCGACATTCGAAAATTGTATATGTTGTTTGAGAACAATTGCAGTTCCACGTCTTGCGTAGTCTACATTACACACTGTGTTGTATCCAGGAAATTCAAGCTGTTCATTTTCTACTTCTTGTAGAAAGATTATATCTAGTTCGTTGGCTCTGATAAAGGTTTTGAGGGCATCCAGTTTCGTGGTGTTGGTTATCGTGTTTATATTTATCGTTGCAATATTGTAACTGTAATAATCCATTATTCAATCGCTCGTTGCTTTTCTGGATTTTCTAGTTTGTATCACAACGAATTTTTTTTCCTGGTGGTTGTCTGCGTGGTCTTCTACTGTTGGTGGAAGCTGATGATGCGTCGGATTCTTCCCCATCTTTTACTGTAGTTTGTTTAGGTCTTGTGTTATCATTTTGGATCACCATGGGCTTTAGTGCAGCTCGCAAAGGTGGTTGACCACTAACACCATTAGATGGTAAAGATTCAGGGAGAATATCTGAGGATTCAGTTTGAGGTTGTGTTAGAGGGCAAAGATCACCCGGCTCATTTGTATTTGCTGAACTACTAACGTTTTCGCTTGTGGTGGTTTGGTTCCAGTTGGTGGTTTTGGTTTAGGCTTTGGCTTGTTTGCCGATTTTATAACATTTGCATATGTATTTTGATCAGCTTCCAGCTTCTGCAAGAGAAGTTTTTTATTTTGAACGCATGGAATTCCGTTGTGTGCGAATTCATTGCAATGACGACATGTTTGTTTTTGGCCATAATAGGACAAACAGGTTATTTCACCGTTGATGTTAACTATAGATGGAATATTGCGATGTACTATCATTCTCACGTTGCGAATTCCTGTTGGTATTCCACCGAAAAGATATTTTTCATCCCAAAACAGTTCGCGTATTGACAGTATATCGCCATACTCAGAGAGGACTCCAGCTATTTGATGATCGGTTACGTCTTCAGATAGATCGGAGAGTCTTACATCCACCGCTCCGTCTTCTAGAGTGATTCGTAGTCTGTATATCTTACCATCTACCTCCAATTCGTGTTTGTTATCGTGGTCGTTTACGATACGTTGAGCTATCTCCAGCTCACTTGTTTTAACGAACGCACAGCCATGATTTTTGCTGCATTGTAAGCGTACGACTTCACCTTGCTTGAGACCTAGCACAGATCCGACGAAATGGTGAACCTCTTCGTAACTTGGTTTCTTGGGAGCACTCGAGTAGTCGATTCGAAACGTATTCACGCGTCGTTGCATCGCGATTGTGAGGAACACGGTCCGCGATCTCCCGACGATGTGTTCTTTAGATTCACAGAGTAGTATACCGGAATAAGAAAGTTTGAGAACGACTTCTATGAACTGAGAAAACAGGTCTGCTCAGCTTGGAAGTAGAGCGCTAACTGTTGCTACAAATGGTTATTACAACTTTTAGACTGATCTTGCGAATAGTAACAAAACAACGAGTTATTGCGTTAAACTCAAATTTAGAGTAGGAATTACTCAATATCATTGATGATAACTACTCAATTTTTGACGTTTCCATAGTCCAATCCACGTGCGAATGTGTTGGTGTGGCTTTTCTCAGCAGTTGAAAGGTTAATGCTAGTGTGAGTATGTCGAAATAACCCAGTGAATTTTGTCGAGCCGCATCGTGCCAATTATTGAAGACATATATGCAATAAAAAACACTGCAATGCCAAGAGAACAGTTGAGAAAGACATACAATCATGCATGAAACTCTATATCACGTAATGGAACTGTCTTCTACTTGGTTCATCAGTTCAAAGCTTACGAAATTCTATATGTATTTTTCGCAGTGTATGATTATGAGTCAAAAATGTTTTACCTCAGTGTAAAATTGAACCCACAACAAACTTTGACTTCGGCTCGCACACATTCTAATTTCGTATATGAATAGATCTGCGCACTCTGCATCGGTGTGAGTAACTGAGACGTCAAATTGCTCAATGTATCATTTGAAAATGAGTAACTAGTACTCAAACTTTGAGTAACTTTTTCTAAGCGTGTAGGTCGAAACTGGGTTGATTTTTGCTCATTTTGCTGCAAGCGAAAACAGCATAAGGGCATATTCAGGAGTGTTCTAGTTCTAGATGCATAATTTATGTCAGTTTTAAAATTTTAATCTAGAAATTATAACAAAATAAACTGGCAGCCCCAGCAGCGTTTTATCTGTGTTTCAAATATATAGTGGTTTTCAGCTGCACATAGAATGCGACGGAATCGGATTGCGAAATAATGAGCGTCAGAACCACTGATGCCAGGTTTGCAGATTGGTATGTAAATTTGCAATTTCGTTTGTTAGCAGACTTTGCAATTAAGCCGACTTTTTTGCAGATTTTCGAAAATTTTATAAAAAATCGTCCATTTTGATAACTTTTGCTATTACTGTAGGGTTTTCGTTTGGTGTTTTCGTCATACTTCTAAATATTGAGGTCATATATACACAGACGCCTAAAATTTCACCTGGCATCGCTGCCAGAAAATTGGACAGTTGTTTTAACCCCTTCGCTGTCTGTTGTATTGAAATTAACTAGCATTAGAGCCAAAAGAAAAATTAATCGGTTGTTGGATTGAGGCCAATTGCATTTTCAACTGGTAAAAATCCTTAGCGACAATTGTTATTTCATTGTTCATCGAAAGTATCAACAAATGTATATCTGTCAAAGACGATCAACTTTTTAGAGTAGACAAATAGCTCCATCGATTAAAGCACGAGGTTTTGAAAACCAAGGCGTCGATTAATACAAAATATAAATGAAAAGGGAACATACTAAGCACAAAATAACCATTATGCACGATTCAGACGTACCGTCTTCTTTTGTCACAGTCAATCTCCGTCACCGGCACCGTCAACATTAATTACATGCATTCTTATGGTGCCATTCACACGTAACGTCACCGTCACGGAACGTCTTGACGGACGGAGCGTGTGAACGTTCCGGTAAAGAAAGTATTAAACTAATTTTGACGGAAGCTGACGTTCCGGTGACGGTGACGGAAGGAGGCGGATCGTCTGAATCGTACATTAAGTCAAATATATAGCACATGCTTAAAAAATCCGCGCAAGTTGTAGCCGTAATCTGCCACATACGTATTATCAATATGAATTCATTATGACTGAAGTTTTCTTAATAATAACTAAAAATTAGTTATTGTAACGGTCAATTTAAAAAATATTTTTGTCTGGCTTGTGGTCTCGAAGGGGTTGAATCGATGCGAATGACAGTTTCGCTATCTTTGCGGCATTTTGTCGCTATCTTATCGCATCGCAATCTTTTCTAGCCGACAGTGAAAATCACTATAGAAAAAATAGAACGGCAGTGTATACCAGTTTTAAATTTGACAGTAGAACTGGTCGAATAAATAAAACTAAAACGGATTGCTGGGGATACGTTTGTTTCAGTTTCATTTACATTATAGACCACTCATATGAATCTTGCAGCTGCTGAATTTGCTCTAAGTCATTTAGCCAGCGCTGCCAGGTGATTTGGTATAATCCTATTGAAAAATTCGCAGTATGTTTTCATTATTATAACGACTTATTTTAGAGATAATTTTTTACAATTTCTAAAATAATTCCACCACCAACATGTTTTTGGAAAGGATAATGTTAATATAGAATTAAGTTTTCTTAGTCTTAATACATTGTAAGAAATGAAATTTGATTTCACTACTAAAACCAGCAGGATTTGTTGAAGCAATTTGTTGTGCACTGATTTGTAGATTTCACTTGGCATTCCAGACACTGACTACAGCAACGTTTCCTTTTTCATAGAATTGGAATTTTTAAAGAAACCGATACATCATTTCAGGCGTTGTGGTTCCATAAAAATGGTCGAGGTAACGGTCGTCACGCGGGAAAAATTCACTACCGTATGGAATACTTTGCAAAAAAATCAGATAAGAGGGTGTTTTACAGATCGCTTAACAAACAAAACATCGACGAAATGTGTGAAATAAACCAAGCTGATTTACTAGAAAATATGGAGGATGTGGATAGTTTGGTAAGATTTAATCATATATAGATAAATGTATGTTCCAAATGCTAAGACTCTAAAATTACAGATGAATGAGTTGAAATTTTCTGTTCCTTCGGACGAAACCAGAACGTACATACGAAACCTCTGGATTCGAACTAAAAAAGTAAGGAGCGATCATCGCGCAAAAGGAACGTTTTATGAATTTTTGACTGAATTTCCAGTGGTTGCAGCGTTCAATGGCATGTTGGTAGGTGCACCACATTTCATTGCTCAATATTATGTAACTTGTTCATTTTTAAAGATATTGATAGAATACGAAATGCTTCAACCAAATGCGCCAATCTTCGAAGAAGCGTGGAACCACTTGCAAGTAAAAATATTGAATAAATATAGTGACATGTTTCGCTTTATAAAAAGCGACTTTATCAGAGCACTCGCGATCATAAGGGAAAAACACCCAACTCGGGGCTCAAAGCCTCCTAGAGACAAAACTTTGGGGGATATGCGAAAAAATAACCCAATGCATGGAATAATTCAATGGATCAAAGTAAGTATATTTGAACAATACCGAATTTTTGTAAGCCCAAAATAAATATATATATATATATATATATATATATATATATATATATATATATATATATATATATATATATATATATATATATATATATATATATATATATATATATATATATATATATATATATATATTTATTTTCATAATTCCAGCTCGACTCAAGGTGGGCCGCATCCGGAAACGCCGCTGTTGGTAGTGTTGTCAGAGGAATTTGGTGAAGGAGACTGCTCATTAGTTTGGAGAGATGTAATAATTCCCATAGGATCCGAAATACTGTCAGCTTTTAAAACTCTTTGCATGGTTTTTACAGTATTCGGTATCAAATGCGAGCCTTCCGACAAACTTTTTTTTAATTTTTTTTTATGCTGCATGTTTTCAGGTAGAGGCTTTAAGCAAATACAAATAATAATACCCCTAAGTCCCATACAAACGAACCGCCAATGTTTGGTTCACAGCCTGAACAAGTAAGCCTAGCAAATTACTCCCTTTCGTTGCGATAGTTTGAAAATGTGGAAGGAGATCGTTTCTGGCAACGCTTTATGCTAGTTGCTACGGCGCAAAACAAGTTTGTTTGTTTATGTTTTCCGTTGTTGTAACAAATTCAAAGATACACTCCAGCTAATCGATGAATGAAGAATTGCGATATTTTTTGGCAGTGATGGGACTTTATTTCATAGACGGGCCTTGGTGTGGAACATGGGTACGATTCGTATACGTACCACGGAAACAGCGATTAGCGCTCTACACGATAAAATAAAAGTTAAAAGAGAAACAAATGCAAGCTGTGTATGCGTTTTCCCAATAGTCACTCATATATGCGTGACCCAGACAAATTGATTATAGCCCGAACGGTGGCAGACACAACAGTTTTTCTTTCATGATGGATAAACTTATTAATTGAATTATTTTCTATTAGTATTATGACGTAAAGGTTCCCCGAATTTAGCAGATGTTGGAAAAATTCCTACTCCTCTGACGGGAGTGATTTGCAATATGAAGAACGGATGGCTACCATAACGATTCGGTGAACAGTGCCGAGACTTTCTAACATATAATACAGAGCAATTTCCGAAAAGCCAAGGAGCAAATTTCTGAAAAGCCAAGGAGGACAAAAAACAAAAACCGATATGGAATAACCATATCTCATACACAACAACATAGTTCAAGTTTATTTTTCACTACAATAAACAGTAACTATGGTGAACATGTTCTTACCCTTCAGTGTTGCTAGTTTTATAGAAAACTCGTTAAAGTACATTGTCACTCTGACAGTGTATCATGACAGTGTACCGCACTATGCAAAATGTGTCCTTGAAAATTTGTCGAAGTACTCCGTATTATAATTTGTATTTGCTTTAAGCACTACTGGTAACAAATTTGTAAGCCTCCTTTAAATATTAATAAAATAAATTATTGATCCTGAATGGCGTGTTTATAATGTTGAGAAATCACAAACAAAATAAATCGACTAGATTTTTGATTACTGATGATTCGGTAATTTATTTTTTCATTTTTTCGTTTCATTGGATTGCCGAATACTCAGTGAACG
Source organism: Malaya genurostris (assembly GCF_030247185.1). Classification (NCBI taxonomy): domain Eukaryota; kingdom Metazoa; phylum Arthropoda; class Insecta; order Diptera; family Culicidae; genus Malaya; species Malaya genurostris. The sequence goes on from NC_080572.1 coordinate 153,381,314, forward strand.
TTTCACTGAGCAAACAGTAAATCTTATGCTGGCGATTTCGGCAATATTTGACGTTTGTCAAATTTTAGGGTGCCGAGACGCTCAGTAATTTTATTTTTGCCGAGATGATTGCTGATTACTCGGCTGTGCGAATCTCGGCATTTTTTTGCCGAGACTCAGCTAAAAAATTTAAGTGTGTAGTGAGTACCTCAATTTAGTCCTTCTGAATGATGGAAACGAATCACTGCAGCATATTGATAGTTTCTTTCAATAAATTATGCAAATCCGAAATGAAATAATCGACATTAAAATTCTGTATGCGGCTATTTTTATAGCCGTTAGGACCGCCCATTAGTGAAAAAGCTACAAACGAAATCACGTAAAAACAAAGCTCCTAACGAAAATTGAGTTAGTTTGGATTCTATCGCCACTGCGAGCAGATGTGTTTTGTGTCGTCTGCACAGCTAGTTTCGCTTTCGACAAGAGGGATTACGTCACAGCTGCCAGTCATTAGCATCGGTGAAAAAACAACGGTGGAGAGCATTACACAAAATCAGCCGTTCTAATGGCTCTAAAAGTTTTCTAAAGAACTATTAGGATATGTTGTTCGCAAATCGAAGGTAATTATCCTCAGTTTAGTGCAAATTCTTGCATAATTCAAACAATTGATCAACTAATTGATATTCGGAAGTTTTAAGGAACATGTCAGTTGTTTTCGTATTTACGACACGATTTTTCTTTCGTTAAGTTTGACCGACGGCACGACCAGACACTCCGAAGAAAAATCGGAATAAAAAGTGTTCGTGAGCGATTTACCATCAGTTACCATAAATATAGCGACCCCTTGAAAATGACAAAAACTAACAATTCGAGCAACACTGTTTAAGTTGCTATGAACTAGTTACCAAGGAGCACCAGAATAAATAAACAAACAGTTTGAAACAGTTGTGGAATAATTCCACATTTCATGTTTATTAAAAATCTTACAACAAACTGCAAAAAATAACAATAATTCATTCGAGGGCTGAATTGTATATAAAGTTTGTCAAACGCCGATGCTTGGTGAGTGTAAATGATATTCTAATTCGTATAAATGAATTTCTAATCGCTTTGTGTTTTTAGTTCGATCTCGAAAAAAGTTCTCTGGAACCAAATACTTAGGAAGCTTATATCTTTCTAGTAAGAATTAAGCTAGCTACTTTAAATGAGTTGATTGAAAAGTCCCGGTTGAGTACGCAAATGCAGGAAATTCTTGGGACATATTTACTTTTAGAGAGTTATTTCATTCAAGAAAGCGTCCTGAAAGCGACAATTTTGTACAGTGTTGAAACGGGCAGCAATGCTCCAGCATGTTGGATGGTGTATTTTTCATTATTCGAAAGTGCATTCGACGTGGAACGTGTAACGCAATCGCTAGACGGAGTGTGTGCTGTTGTTAATAACGCTGTTAGTTGCTTGGAACTAGACTTCATAAATGCTTTGAAATCAGCTCTGAAATCTTGTTACCCTACCGGTTACATAGATCTAGCCCAATCGGCACTTCAAAGTTCCATCCAGCAAGGGCGATTACAAACTAGTGACGTTGAACAGGCACGTGCAAAATTTTTTTAAAACTCGTTTGCATCCGTGGGTTGACTAATTTATCAATCACAATCACAACCTCGCTGAGGAAGAGTTGGCATCGTATGAAGCTGGGGAAACATTTATACAATTCCTTATAGTGCAAGTCGACGCCTTATTAACGGCGTTCAAAACTGCCCTTACACCAAGAAATTATGATGGATTATGATTATTCGGTTAGTATCATTACTAGTGAAGTTACAAGTCGCCTGGAGCGAGTTATCAAAAAATCTACATTCAATCGGCTTGGTGGACTAGTTTTAGTTTTTTTGCTTAATTAAATGAATATATTCCCCCTGAAGATAACACACGAGAAGTTTTTTATTGCCTTAAACAACCAAAATCAAATTTTTAGTAGTGAATAATTTGCGTTGCCGGTACGGTACGCCACTACGAATTACATATTCGTTATGTGACAAGTACTCCAAAAGTGTCGAGAATACAACGCGCCATTGACTTCAAAGCGGCATACGACACAATCGCTATGGCAGATTATGCAGCTATGGCAGATCTCGGGCCAACTACACTCGTTGGTTTCGTTTTAAGTGAGAATCTCTTGTTTTTGTTTACATTTCTTTTGTGGTTACCAAGGCTACTGGTAACTGTTTTTCAAAATCAATAATTTACCAACTTGTGTTGCCAGTTCCAACATTTTTTCAAGCGATTCCATTTTGACATTACCTGTTACTGAGGGGTAGCTCGATTTACGATACAGTTTTAAAAGCGAGTGGCAGGTCGTGTCGTCGGTTTGACTTTGTATACACCTTTCGTTTCGTGCTAGAGGTTTTTTAAAGTTAATTTGGTAAATACGTCTTGTTTGTAAGCGGTTACCTGTGATTCGTTTTGGCTAGACGTTTTGGAAGCATTTCCGTGTGGAGTTCTAACTGATCCAAGTTTTACGTGTCGGTAAACCCCGAGTAAACTCTACCAAAAGTGATTGGTTGCTTGCTTTGTGTGCGTATCCATTATCGTCGCTGACAGCAGCTTCATCGACTTCGTTAAGTTCTTTGGTATTCATCGGCGTGTGCTACGAATTTGAAGAGAGACGCAATGGACAAAAAACAATGCGGCGAGTGCCAAAATGAGATCAACGATCTCGAGCCCATGCGATGTGGTTTTTGCGATGCCTTTTTGCATATCAACCAAACCTGCTGCGGCATCAACACTAGGGGTTTGAAAGAAGCTTTTGCTCTCGGCAAAATTATGCTGATATGCACCAAATGCAGGGAGGAGCTTCAAGGTCGTAGCATTCGCGCCTATATCAACGTCAAGTAACTTCCAGTGAACCACCTAATTCTAAGAGTTTGTTACCTGATTTAACAGCTCAAGTACAACAGCTTTCGGATGCGGTTGCTGTCCTGAACGATAAAATCATTAATATAACGGGAACAGTAAACCAGCCCGAATGGCCTAAACCGGACAATCCCACATGGCCTAGAAACTCAAAACGCCGTCGTGTGGATGAAACGACTACCATTCAAGCCCCATTCGACCATGGAACCAGTCAGATCGATTTTAATGATCTTTCCGTGTCTTCTGTTAGTACCAACGTGGAAAAGTTCTGGTTGTACCTTTCAGGGTTGAACCCGTTAGTCTCGGACAGTGACGTCCAGAAAATCGTCGCTCGTTGCCTGGATTTGAATGATCCAATCAACTTAGTACGGCTTGTACCAAAAGGCAAGGATGTATCTGGCATGTCATTTGTGTCATATAAAATTGGACTGAATCCTGACATGAAAACAAAGGCACTGGACCCATCGTGTTGGCCGGTTGGATTACTGTTTCGGGAATTTATTAACCAGCCAAAAAAACTTCGACCGGCGAATGACTCCCCCCAGCTCGAACAGTTCGTAAGGAGGCACATTCCATTGCGATGCACTGCGGACGCGTTTCAGCATGGCGATAACGATAATCAAATCTGGATCTATTACCAAAACGTACGAGGTTTAAGGACAAAGGTTGATGATATTTTCCTGGCTACGCATGACTGCTGTTACGACGTCATCATTCTGACGGAGACTGACTGAAGTTGGAATCGATGGAAATATAAATTCGGGTTACTCTCAGCTCACCGCTGCTAGCACCGCTTTGATCGACGGTATGGACTATTTGAACCTTTCCCAAGCAAACAAACAAAAGAATCACAACGGACGTGTTCTCGATCTGGTTTTTGGCCCTTCCGAGCGGCAATTGAATATAAATAATTGTACTGCTCCACTGCTACCCGTTGACCTTCATCACCCTCCCTTGACAATATCGTTTTAAATTAACTGTGATGAAGATATTAGTCGTGCTGCTCCTTTGAATAAACCGAGAGCATTAAACTACAGGAGCATTAATTTTGATGCATTAATTATGGTTTCGGCTTTAGCGGTCTGTTAAATAAGAACGGCTGTTATATACTGCCCGACGTTTCGACCACTGGTTATGGTCTTTTTCAAGGGAAGTATCTTATCGTTCCTCGTCTAAAAATCGTATGCCCACGAACGGTTGTTTACATAATAACAAAACATTTGATTCTTGTGAACTGTTTGCAAGTTTCTTCGCATCTGTGTTTGCTAACAGTACCGCCTCTGCCACGCAGGCTGAAACCGCCGCAATGGACGTTCCTGTTAGTCTAGTGGATTTGAGCACATTTGCAATCACTCCGGATATAATCGTCACCGCTGCAAAAAGGTTGAAAAAGTCATACTCTACTGGACCTGATGGTATTCCAGCAGTAGTTTATAGTCGATGCGTCCACGTCTTGACTGATTCTTTGTGTGTGATATTCAATAGGTCGTTCGAGCAAGGAGTATTTCCGACAATCTGGAAACAGTCTTATATGTTCCCAGTATTCAAAAGTGGCGATCGCCTAAATGTACGAAGTTACCGTGGTATAACCAGTTTGTCAGCAGCGTCGAAGCTTTTTGAATTGGTAGTTAGCACTGTCGTACTTTCCAAAACTAAAACGTACATCTCTACTGATCAGCATGGTTTTATGCCTGGACGATCGGTGAACACGAACCTGTTGGATTTTACATCTACCTGTATCACTCGGATGGAAGAAAAATCTCAAATTGATGCAATTTATACTGATCTGAAAGCAGCGTTTGATCGAATAGATCATGAAATACTTGTAACAAAATTATCCCGACTAGGCGCTTCGAGAATGTTTGTTAAATGGCTGAGCTCTTATTTATGCGACAGAGTGCTACGTGTGCTGTTAGGCTCGTGTATTTCTTCTCCTTTCACGAATAAATCTGGTGTTCCTCAGGGTAGTAACCTAGGTCCACTATTGTTTGTGCTGTTCTTTAACGACGCTACTTTACTACTTGGCGTTGGATGCAGACTGGTTTACGCTGATGACCTGAAGCTGTATCTGGCAGTTCGGTCTATTGAGGACTGTGTTCGTCTCCAGGTACTTTTAAATATTTTCGTTGGCTGGTGTAGAATTTTTTTAATTATTAGTATCGTGAAATGTCAAGTTATAACATTTCATCGCAAAACCAACCCCATAATATTCGACTATCAAATCGATGGACAAACTCTTGGAAGAGTTGACGTTGTCAATGACCTCGGCGTTTTGCTGGATGCTAAGCTTACCTTTAACCAACACCGATCAACTTTGATTTCCAAAGCAACACGACAACTCGGCTTCATAGCGAAAATTAGCCGAGACTTCAAAGACCCGTACTGTCTAGAAGCTCTATACTGTTCGTTAGTGCGTCCATTGCTCGAAAATGCGTGTTTGGTTTGGAGCCCGTACCAACTCGTTTGGAACTTACGAATAGAACGTGTACAGAAGAGATTCGCCCGGTTGGCTCTGCGGCACCTCCCATGGCAAAACCCTCTGGATTTACCACCGTACCCTGACGGCTGTCGTCTGATTGGCCTGGAATCTTTAGAGCGACGAAGAAAGATGCAGCAAGCGTTACTTGTGGCTAAAGTAATCAATGGCGATATTGATTCACCAAAATTGTTATCTCTTCTTGACTTCCGTGCTTCTCAGCGATCTCTACGCTCGACGAGTCTACTTCAACCAAGATTTCATCGTACTACTTTCGGACAACATGAACCAATGACAGCATGCATACGTGCATTTTCGAAAGTTGAGCATCTCTTTGAATTTGGTGAGCCGACGCACAAGTTCTCACAGAAATTATTAAGTGTATCCTTGTTATAAGTTTGTTCGTTGTACTTCGTATTAAGACTTTTAATTGTCAGATGGATTATTTTAACAAATAAACAAATAAACAAATAAACATCCAGTTATGTCTCTGACATTACCCACCCGCCTTTTTTCCTAGATTTAGTCAGATCTTACTAGATCTTTAAGGTTTTGGCCTCTATACGATAGGTGGGGAGACCTTTTTTTTGTTTGCTCACTGAAAATGAAGCCCGGTGAAAATTTCCTTGTATATAGTAGACCCAGACAAATCCAGATAAATTTTTGAGTTATGACAGATTTTTGAAAAAATAACCTGGCAACTCTGGCAATGTATTAGGTTTTTTACCATCACTGCTAACATCAATCGAATGAACATTTTGACAGTCCAGCAGTACTGTTAGTAAACAGATATTTTTTTGTTTTTCTGTTAACATTTTGGATGAAACCATTTACGGTCCATATCGTCTAAATAGAGTTTTAAAACATTTGTTCACGATTGGATACGGTTTGTTTTTGAGATTTATCAAATAAAAGTGACTAGTTGCAAAGTGTAAAGATGATTGTTTAATACGTGTACTTCGATTTTTGTTTAAGCTTGTTTGTAAACAGTACCGCTGAACTGTCAAGGATGAATACTTGTTCATTTGTGTCGTCACGATAAAAAAACCTAATACGGATCAGAGATGCCATTTATACAGATTTATCTGTATTATACAGATTTTTACATACGCACACAGAATACAGATTTGATACAGATTTCCTAAATTTAATGCGAATCTCCCGAGAAGCAAAATAAAAACTTTTTCATATGAGCAATCTATTAGTATATGATTTCAGTGACGAGAAGCAAAGTCTTGGTATCATTGATCTACCATTCTACAGCCATAATGTGTTGGAATAACATCTTTTAACATTATTTTATTGCTGAAATTTAATTTTGTTAGTGAATACAGATAAATACAGATTTTTTATAGAGAGTAATACAGATTTCCTGTGAAAATATCTGGCATCTCTGATACGGATATTGCGAGCAGAGTTACCATATTCACAATTTTTTCTGCAAAACCATTAAGTTTTTTACCGTCACTGCTAACCTCAATCGGATGAACACATTTTGACAGTTCAGCAGTACGGTTTGTAAACAGAAATTTCTTTTGTTTGTTTATTGACAAATTGGATCAGATCATTTACGGTCCGTATCGCCTAAATAAAATTTTAAAACATTTGTTCACGATTGAATACGGTTCCTTTTTGATATTTATTAAATAAAAGTGACTAGTTGCAAAGTGTAAAGATGATTGTTTTAGATGTGCTCTTCGATTTTTGTTTAAGCTTGTTTGTAAACAGTACCGCTGAACTGTCAAGGATGAATACTTGTTCATTTGTGTCGTCACGATAAAAAACCTAATTAGGTTTTGCACGAACATGACATAACCTCACAAAAATGAACAAAATGAATTAATTTTGACAGCTATCAGTGGTTTGTTTACAGTGGATAAGTTCATCGGAAGTTCATCGTTTGATTTCGAATTTTGTACGCTGCCTTACATGAAACGAAGGTTCATCAAATTTAGCGATATGGATGCAGTTGAAAGCAAGCAAAATCACAAACTATCCGCATACGCACACGGATTGTCCCCCACTGACAGAACGAACGGAAACCTGCACTCAGTCCGAGGGCTTCAATCCACTTCTCTCTCCTTTTTTCATTTAACCTATTCATAAAGAAATTTCTGCTTGGTAGTGGAAAAGCAAACAGAGCAATTTTTTTAGTTCCTTTTACCGAGGAACACGATTTCAACAAACACTTTTTGGTCATTTCCGAACTTTGAATCTTCATCTGAAAATCAAAACAAACCACTGATAGCTGTCAAAAGATGAACTTGATTCATCGACAGTTCATTGGTAGTTCATTCGAGTGGTCATCGTGCAAAACCTAATATTAGGTTTTTTATCGTGACGACACAAATGAACAAGTATTCATCCTTGACAGTTCAGCGGTACTGTTTACAAACAAGCTTAAACAAAAATCGAAGAGCACATCTAAAACAATCATCTTTACACTTTGCAACTAGTCACTTATATTTAATAAATATCAAAAACGAACCGTATTCAATCGTGAACAAATGTTTTAAAACTTTATTTAGGCGATACGGACCGTAAATGGTCTGATACAATTTGTCAATGAACAAATAAAAGAAATTTCTGTTTACAAACAGTACTGCTGGACTGTCAAAACGTGTTCATCCGATTGAGGTTAGCAATGACGGTAAAAAACCTAATTATTGGCAAATTGTCGCAAAGCTGATTTACCGGTAGCGACACCTGCCAATGAAAAATGGAACCAAGAAAAGGAGGATTCTTTCGGAAATTCTCATATCGGCAGTAGTGATTTGCAACATTTTTATCGTTTATTCAAGAGTAGAAATAGATATTAGCAATAAAAGTACACTCGGAGTAGAAGAAAATCGATTTCAAAGTGATTACTACTACTTTTTTTAGTGTAAACTACGATTAAACATGGAAAATCTTCAGAAATGTGTGAAATTGGGTAAGGTTACGTTTTTTTCGGATCAACATTTTTTTTAAAGAGAAACCAGTGTAACGTTGATTTCTCGAGTACTAGAATGTATAGCGATCGAGTACTATTTATATCGGATACTTTATTTGTTACTATTTTTTACCTGGAGCTTTATTTGTTATTTGGACTTTATTTGTTATTTCCAGACATTTGAAAAATGGTATCAAACCAAGTTTAATGCTCTATTCTGAATAAACGGTAGATTTCGCACAATGAACTAAGATCAACATTACCGCCTCAGAGTAAAAACTTTTTCTTTAACTTCTACTATGATTTTTCAAATGAATTTGCCTGTTTTCATAAGAATAGAAATTTTCCTACCGATTCGACAGCTCTTGCTGCAAGTATCATCTCTAAACAAGCAGCGCCTCATGATTTCATCTAAATATCAACAGGTTTTACACTCATTTTATGATTTAAGTGTATGTTTTCATGAATTTCAAGTGTTCTACAAGTAGTGATAGTTCAAATCTCGATGAACATTAGAAAAGGTCCCAAGTGCAAGTGACAGTTTCTCTTGGTTTACTTTCTCTTTCAATTATTACGCAAATTCCAGTAATTTCCAACAAATTCTACAGTGCATATCGAAAGTTGATGGTTTTTGCTATAATCCTATGTGAAGTGTTAGATGGAAAGATTGCTGATTGGACCGTTATACTCGAAAGAGAAAGTAAACAAAGAGAAACTGTCATTTGCACTTAGGACCTTTTCTCGTGTTTGTCTTCAAATGCTTTGAACATGATGCTAGTGTGCAAATTATTTTCAGTGTAACATCATCGTTTTCTTGGTTCATAAACTAAAACATAGAAGGCGCTGAGTTGTTTCGAGTTTTGCGTTTGAAAGCCAACAGGCGATTTGAATCGGTCGATTTAAATCCTACATCCTCCGAAATTACAGTGCATTTATAAACAGGCACACCCGTGTATAGTATGAATATGTTTACGCACGCATAGTTCTATCGACAGACGGATTCGGTGTAACATTATTTGAAACAAATGTTTTCAATGGAAGTGATGGAATTGTCTCTGTTTTGAAAAATTGACATTGGTGTAACATTTCTAATCGAATGATTGCAGTTATACTGTATGTGGTGATTATTTTTGTGCTTCACAAATCCAATAAAAATTATTGCACATGCTTCGGAACGATATTTTTTCCCACAAAAACATAGCCGTGCCAGAGCCAGTTGATCAACCTTTCAATTTCGAATTTTGCTGGTAAATAATCGCAGTGTTTAACTTTGTCAGAATCACATTATCAAAACCCAATGAAAAAAAGCTATCAATGTTTTCATGAATGCCAGATTTTCAATAAAATGTTAGGTTCAAATGTGTCTAAATGCCAAAGTACGTAGGCATGTACGTACTTTGTCATAGATACATTTTATTGGAATTGGTTCAATTCTCGAAATTTCGTAATCGATGATAAATTATTTAGCAACAGGAAGAGTCTCACAAAAGTAAACAAATCGTTTTTATGTTCTCAAACAAGTTAAAACAATCGACTGTTTTTTTCATTTGACGTTTTTGTTCGTAGGCAAACGACTGCATCACAGGACAGACTTTATTTCTTGTTATGCACTACAACACACTAATAGTAACTAAAACGATAAGCTATTCGTTACAGATGTGTGTTATATACAAAAATATACAACACCCGCGAAAAATGCATGGTCAATTTTTGAAGTTTATTATCAGACCAACAAAAACTAATGAGCGATCTATACTTTCCAGCTATATGACACCGGTATGTTAGCACCAGCCATTGGAAAGTACTCCGATTACGTTGACACCCTCACGACAAGTTACTGTGAGAGAGTCGACCCAAAATTCTCTATTTTACGTGCGATAAGGTTAACCGTAAAACAATTACATTACTCATTGTTTATTTACGTTGGAATCAGCTGAATTGAAGTTCCGAATTGATCTCATCAAGATAGCGTCGTGACAGGGGCCGATAGTTTTATATAGAGTTTTACTACTATAGGCGTTCATGTGCGGTGATGATGGCTTCAATTTTATCTGTCAAAATACAATGAAAATCCAATTTCAACGTAATGAACTATAACTCAATTGTACCACCTTGTTCCTAAGCAAGTAGGTTATATTCGTGTTAGGAAATAAATCTTATCTCTATTACTTTGTCCCAACATTTTCAGTTCCGATATTACGTTGAACAAAAGTGTATTGTTGATCATTTTAAAATTATTTATTTAGTGACGAATTAAAAAAAGATCATTTGCAAATGTAACCAAATATGCGATATTAATTTTTTCTTCTGGTTAGTCACCTCACTTGAGATGACGTCGATTAAAGGCACAGCAACTTAGGCTATATTAACAGTTAATTTTCGTTTATAGTTCAATGGATTTTCTTTTCACTGGACTACAAGCGAAAATTTCGCTGTGTGTTTACGAGTCACCAGAGTACGGATAAAAAATTTTTCTCGCGAACCTGAATTTTCACCGCACTAACATGATACAACGTTAAATTGAGTTATCGCAAATTGAGTTATTAGCAAACGTTTATGTAGCGTTTACACTATTGCTGGTTGCCAGCATGCTGGTGCCAGTGTACTGCCCTCTTAGGAAAAAAACGTTCAACGGTGGTCCTTCGTTGGTCTAATACTTTGGATCATTGGACCACAGTTGAACGTTTTTTCCTAAGAGGGCAGTACACTGGCACCAGCATGCTGGCAGCCAGCAGAAGTGTAAACGGGGCATTAATTAGCGGCCCTTACACGAACATTAAAAATGTCATTTTAAATGATGTCATTTAAATGATGTAATTCAAATTTGTTAGAAATTTCGTCATTAGTGCACCACTACACGTTCATTAAAATGATATTTTTTTACTAACGACATATTTAATGACTCGTGTAAGGGCCGCTATTAATACGTAGATTCCGGCCTCCTGTCACGACGCCATCTTGATGAGATCAAAACCCGAACTTCAAAATCAGCTGATTGCAACGTAAATCCACATGTAGCATTTACTACCGTGATCCACATGTAGCATTTACTACCGAAATTCAAGCATGCTTTTATTGCGTTTATTCATACGGCCCAGTTTGTAGCATGTTTTGACAGGAACGTGATCCACATGTAGCACCACACGTTTCATTACGATATCACATTTATAATCAAACATATAAAAATCAACTTTGTTCCAACAAATTACAGATATTTAGCATCAATAAACTTTTATTTATGTTTACATATTTTTTCGTTGTTTTCGTCTTTGCGGAAAAGATGATGGTCACAAGAACATGACGATAGGTGTCTGGGCTCAAAGTATTCGGTGTACTTTCAAATGGCTGGTGCTAACATACCGATGTTATATGGCGCCGGCGTTGCCAGGTTGACAGATTTATCTGGATAATGCCAGATTTTTCTCGCTTCGTCAGACAATCTAAGGCCGAAAACAGAGAGAACGCGATAAGCTGTGCCGAGCTGGTGACTGACATTAGCAAACCTAGAGCGGGAATGATTTTATCAGCAAATCAAAGGGACCTTGTCAGAATGAAAGCTGAGCAGATTTCTCGCTTGTACTCTGACAGGGCTCCTTTGATTTGCTGCCTATATCATTCCCGCTCTAGGTTTGCTAATGTCAGTCACCAGTTCGGCACAGCTTCTCGCGCCCACTCTGCCTTCGACCTAACGAACCAGATCTTTTGCCAGATTTTACAAATTTTCTCAAATTTTAAAAAATGTTCAAAGATTTTGTTAGATCTCACCAGATCTTAACGGTTTTGGCCTCTATATGATAGATGGTGAGACCTTGTTTATTTGCTCACTGATGCCCGGTCAAAATTTCCTTGTATATAGTTGGACCCAGACAAATCCAGATAACTTTTCGAGTCAGAGACCATACCTGTATGGCGCTAGATTCATACCTGTAGTTTTTCAAAAATCTGACAGGCTTAAAAATTTATCTGGATTAGTCTGTGTCTAACTATGCGCAAGAAAATTTTGACCGGGCTTCTTTTTCAGTGAGCAAGAAAAAGAAGGTCTCACCACCTGTCTTCTAGGCCAAAACCGTAAAGATCTGACAATACTGGTGAAATCTGTAAAAAGATCTGGTTAGCTAGCGTGTCTGTCGAAGCAAAAAAAATCTTCCATATGGAATGTTGGCAACGCTGCCTGTAACATTCAAAATAATCTCAAACAAACCGGTATTAATTCCGGATCTTCATGTTAGCCATCATGTCTTGTTCAAAATGCAAAATTCCATACACACAGGAATAAAAGAAAACAGATTTTCTAACATTTTTTAATCAATAGTAAGTTTAAAAATATTTTCAAATATTACTGATTAATTGAAATAATATTAATTCTCCGCTCTTTGATATAATTTATGATTTGATTTACGATTACCCAAATTCATAAACTGAAACAATGGGATGTCGTAGTATCGATCGATTAATCGAGTAATGGATTAATAACACAGATATTCGACTAATATAAAATCAATTAGTTGGAAACTAATATTCGATTACTGAACTAACTGAATAATTTGAAGAATTCAATTACTATAATTGAATAATTTATCAAGCAATCGATTAATAACTCTGATAATCGATGAATAATCGAGTAATTCGAATAATCACACATCTCTACATTCAAACATATCACTGAGCTAAATCTAGCTAAATTTACCCCGGTGGCACGATTGTCATCTGCATTGGCTTGAAGCCGAAAATTTTGGTTCTTTGGTTCTAATTCGCTGTCAAATGCAATGTCTAAGCTGTGTTCACACGTTCACATTTTTTTCATGCGGTTGTACCAAGGTAAGGAAACGATTTTGATGGTATATTATAAAACTATAATAAACCCACCCTCTGCTATGGAAGCTGGTTCCTGAAACCGACGCAATTTGTTTTGGTGGCGTTGTTGTCAACAATATGTTGAGCTACGTTCATACCATACAATCAAACCACACTGGTGTCAAAAGTTAATTTCTTCAATCCGAATATAAATATACTCTAGTCTAGTACACCCAAACCTCCATTTACGTAACTTATATATGTATATATGTATTATTATACGTACACATGTGTGCGAATTGTGGTTTATTATAGTTTGATTATATTCCATCGAAATAGTTTCCTTATGTTGGTGCAACAGTATGAAGAAAAATGTGAACGTGTGAACTTTGCTTAAACACAGCATTTGACCGAACTAGAACCAAAGCACCAAAATTTTCGGCTTCAAACCAATTGTATGCAGATGATAATCGTTCCACCGGGGTGAATAAGCCACAATTTCTTTTTCTTATTTTAAAAGAGGTCATTCCTTGTTTTATAGAGAATACTAGATTAGAGTTATATTTATATTGGGTTTGAAGAAATTAACTTTTGACATCAGTACAGTGTGGTTCGATTGTATGGTATAAACGTAGCTTAACATATTGTTGATAACTATGCCACAGACTAACAGACAGGACACTCAAATTTGATTCTTCAATCATTTTAACGGTCATTTCGAATATTCCATTATTTGGGACAGTACTCACATGTGTCATGATGGCGCCACGTTACCCTATCAAAAACATCATGTCTGTCATCTAGACTGTCTTTATTTTTTTCATTTACCAACAGAGTTGCCATTCATACAGAATTACCTGTAATGTATTGACACAGACTAACAGACATGACAGTATGAGTAAATTCTAATAAAAATTATTTTTCGTGATGCACTAGTTCCACCTATATTGTACTGCGCGAACTATTTACTATCTGTACACCCCTTGTGTTATGTAAAAGTTTTTTTACTAGTTGGTTTCCCCTCGTTTGTCAACACCGATCAGCTGCTTGCAGGGATGCCTGATTTCATCAAAATATTTGAAAATGAATCGTCACAATGATTTATTGGATTACGTTGATAATATATTTAACTTTTTCTTGATGTTGGAGGGTAACCATTTATTCGACTCAAATTTGTTCATCTAGACTATTTTTTATTGTGTTGGTAGTTTTCACCCGAAATTAAGTGGCGGCAGACCAGAAGCAAGTAAATATTGTAACAAAACGGGTTCGATTTTTTATTGAGTTGGAGGATGAGAAGTAGGCGCAATTATGTATATAGTTTAGGCAATATCAAAGATAAACCCAAGATAGAGTAGTCTGCGATTTCTTAGGTATCATTTGAATAGGACCCCTCGATGAGCTCGGTTCACTGTCAATTTGAGTATTTTGAAGCAAAACAACAAGTGTCTGATCACTAGATGCGTCGTAACTATGACAATGATTGTTTATGTTTGGAAAAATATCAAGTTACAGTATGAACGATATTGAGAAATTTCGCTTTATATCAGTGATTCTTAGAATAAGAAAGTGAAAACTACTTAGAACCATTGTCTAGAATTTATTTAGTTTGTTATAGCCTCATCCCATGAAGCATCAGTTGTGGCAAGAAATCATTATATGCTGAATGTAAACATATGTGTGCTTCCTTTCTAACTTGTATTGTTTCAATAAAATTACATTATTACTGAACCAACTGGTTCACGATTACTGACCCAACATTTTTCAATGAAACGTATGGAACATTGTAATCTTCAGTTTATCTTTGGCAATATGTATTAAATCTGTATCCTGCATGAAATTCGCATGGACGTATACAAATCAATACATTACAGGTAATTCTGTATGAATGGCAACTCTGTTGGTAAATGAAAAAAATAAAGACAGTCTAGATGACAGACATCATGTTTTTGATAGGGTAACGTGGCGCCATCATGACACATGTGAGTACTGTCCCAAATAATGGAATATTCGAAATGACCGTTAAAATGATTGAAGAATCAAATTTGAGTGTCCTGTCTGTTAGTCTGTGGTATTGATTTGTATACGTCCATGCGAATTTCATGCAAGCACACATATGTTTACATTCAGCATATAATGATTTCTTGCCACAACTGATGCTTCATGGGATGAGGCTATAACAAACTAAATAAATTCTAGACAATGGTTCTAAGTAGTTTTCACTTTCTTATTCTAAGAATCACTGATATAAAGCGAAATTTCTCAATATCGTTCATACTGTAACTTGATATTTTTCCAAACATAAACAATCATTGTCATAGTTACGACGCATCTAGTGATCAGACACTTGTTGTTTTGCTTCAAAATACTCAAATTGACAGTGAACCGAGCTCATCGAGGGGTCCTATTCAAATGATACCTAAGAAATCGCAGACTACTCTATCTTGAGTTTATCTTTGATATTGCCTAAACTATATACATAATTGCGCCTACTTCTCATCCTCCAACTCAATAAAAAATCGAACCCGTTTTGTTACAATATTTACTTGCTTCTGGTCTGCCGCCACTTAATTTCGGGTGAAAACTACCAACACAATAAAAAATAGTCTAGATGAACAAATTTGAGTCGAATAAATGGTTACCCTCCAACATCAAGAAAAAGTTAAATATATTATCAACGTAATCCAATAAATCATTGTGACGATTCATTTTCAAATATTTTGATGAAATCAGGCATCCCTGCAAGCAGCTGATCGGTGTTGACAAACGAGGGGAAACCAACTAGTAAAAAAACTTTTACATAACACAAGGGGTGTACAGATAGTAAATAGTTCGCGCAGTACAATATAGGTGGAACTAGTGCATCACGAAAAATAATTTTTATTAGAATTTACTCATACTGTCATGTCTGTTAGTCTGTGACTATGCCACCAATACAAAATGCGTCGGTTTCAGGAACCAGCTTTCATAGCAGGGGGTGGTTAAATCGACCGTCCCACGACAAAAGGGCCTAACTGCAAACGACAGTTTCTCTTTGTTTACTTTTTCTTTCACGATTTACCGAACTGATTTTATATTTGACGCTTTACTCTTCGATAAACTTTGAAGGTAAAACTACAAGCTTTCGATTTATATTGGTAACTTTAGAGAATTTGCAATAAGGACTCCGTAATAATCAAAAAAGAAAGTGAACAAAGAGAGGCTCTCATTTGCAGTTAGGCCCTTTTGTCGTGGGACTATCGAAATTATCTTTTTCACACACGGACGCAAAAAAGCTATTAAAATCCATAAGAAACACTTATGTTATTCCGCTACTAATTTCCCATATGGAAATCATAAGTCAATCTTATGATCTTCAGAAAAAAAATTAAAGGGTTGTATGCAAGACACGACCGAGCACGATTACATTAAAAATGAAATAATTCTAAGGTATCCATAATAAATACAAAAATAAAGATGATGGTGGATGCACTAAACAGCGACAAATTAAAAACTTACTCTAATTTTTCATTTCAAAATTTTTGAAAATATCCTTTAAATGAAAGTTAATTATGATGATTTCAAAGTTGCTTAAAAGACCAATTTTGGATACGAACAACCTCAAGATATAAGTTTGGACAAAAGAAACGATTATATATCAGCAGGCGCGTATACAGGGGGGGGGGGTTTAGGGGTTCAAACCCCCCCCCCCCCCCGAAACAAAAAATTATAACCCATGGGAAACATTGTGATATAAATTGTGCATGTGTTGATTTATCACCATGTTCTAAAACCCCCCCCGAAAATTTTCTCTGGCTACGCGCCTGTATATCAGAATAGTTTTCAAGACAGAGAACGTACAAACTTATTTTTTTTATAAACAGCGATTAGAGAAGATTTTATATATTTTATAATAAGACACTTGTTGTTTTGATGTAAATGATAATTTAACTGAAACTGGCGGTGACCCGAGTTTGGTGAGGATTCAAATGACACATGTTGTCGTTTCGGCGTAAACAGAGCAGAAGATATTTCCAAATTTTTAATATTTATTCGATAGTTGCAGGGGAAAAGGAGTAAAAATTTCCTGAAACATACTAATTCGTACATAATTCATTGAAAGGATTACATTCGTCTCACAGAAGATATTTCCAAATTTTTAATATTTTTCCGATGGTTGCAAGGAAAAAGGATTAAAAATTTCCTGAAACATACTAATTCGTACATAATTCATTGAAAGGAGTACATTCGTCTCCGTTTAGTTTTCTCCTGTCCGTTCACTTGTCTTCAGTGGAATAACACACGATCCGAGCTAGAGAACCTAACAGTAACTATTAGTTTTAATTCAATATAGCAGCAAATTTGACTCACTTAACTAGGTTTACCACCGATATATATATATATATATATATATATATATATATATATATATATATATATATATATATATATATATATATATATATATATATATATATATATATATATATATATATATATATATATATATATATATATATATATATATAATTTATAGTGTTTCAATCAATGCAGTTTTAATACGGCTGAAACGTTTTGCCTAACTAATTATATTGAGGGTTATTCAGTGCAAAAGTGTAATATGTAATCACATACCAATTTATCAATACTTGAACTGCACCTAACTTGAGCCTATCTCAAATTCTTAACGTGGTATTAATTCCTGAGTTTGATAACTATAATCAGTATATTTAATAACTAATACTACCTGCCAACGAACCTCACCATCACAACCAGTGCAGTAAAACTTCATTCAATTCAATTGAAACTGAATGTGGAACATATTGACGATCTCTCCACTGCAGTAAACTTCACTCTTTGACACACACAATGTTTGCTGACGGCCCGAACGAGCAGCATTCAGTCCATCACTCGTTTCTCTTCAATCGAGGCTCAGTTTAATTACCGTCAGTTGATCTCTTGAAGTAACAAAATATCTCTTTCAATAGTGTGAGAGCAGCCTTCAAATGAGGTTCATGTAAACATTCGAATTGGTTCAAGATAATAGATGAAAGACTAATCAGATAGCTGAAATATCAATCACAGAATAAACATAAACTAATTGTTTCCTCCTTCAGTTTTCATTTTTAATACTTTACTCCATTTATAATTCTATTCGTTCGAATATGCTTACTACCAAGAGCGAAGACAATGAAGCAGCTATACTACATGGCACTTGAAACTGAGCAAGCAAAACTTCAAATGACTAGGTACGATTATTCAACTGACGATGAATTCTAGGAGCTTCACTTGAAAATGGCAGCAAAAGTCAAATGAATTAGTAAGGATACGCTGACGGTCAGCGGCCATAAATTTCATTTTCATCTTATATTATTCGATTGAAAATGAAATTTTACCGCACTGATCACAACTCACTTTTATCATAAGCGGCCCTTGCACGAGACAATATTATTGTCAATACAAGGAGTATTGACAATACTTTTGATCGTGTAATGGAAACTTCATTGGATTGACGAAAATATTGTCAAAAAATCAAAACTGCTCATCAATCCGACAATATTTTCTCTCCAGAGAAGAAACTGTCAAATATGTGCAATGAACTCTTCTCTCAATGTTTCAATGTTCAGTTGCAATATTTGAAGCTTCAAACGCTTGATTATTTCGAAAAATGTGGACTCAAGTTACCAAGTCAATTGGATTGACGGTATTGACAATACTTTAGATTGACAATAATATTGTCACGTGTAAGGGCTGCTATATCCTGTTGATAAGAAAGACACTTCTAATCACTTCCTTCGAATCATGTAAAAGATCCATAGGTTTTAGAGTGGAGGTTGTCTCAGTACGGCGCGTTGACCGAAGGTGCAGTAACACTCCTCCCCCGTATGCCGATTGCATCAATTCGGTTTACTTATAATTCGCGCCTAACGTCTAAAACGGCTATCTTAACTGCTGGTCGTTCATAAATACCACGCGCGGTCGGAACTGCCGCTGAGCGGATTTCTCCATCTTTGCTTTTATTTACAGCAATCACGCGCCCTTTGGGCCAGCAGTTTCGTGGCATGTTATATCTCCCATGGATATTGGCTTAACGATATCTCCCATGGATATTGGCTTAACGTCTGTAGCATTTTGTGTAATATTATTTCGAAATGTACCAGAGAATAGTTAGAGTGTGATGACGTAGCAATATCGCACAACCTTTTTTTGCGCTTCTAGTTTTGTTTCGGTAACGATGATATTAGATTTATTTGTTAGTTTGAACTGAACACACAGGCCATGTACGACCTGACAACTTTTTGTAATTAAATTACTTCGACAATAAATATAGTCTAGAAAAGAGTCTACAGTTAATTCAGAGGTGAAATTCTACTTTCGCCGCTATAAGAATAGAAGTATCTACGAGAATTTCGGATGAATCCTTTAACTGCTTCGAAATTGATGACACCATTTTGGGACGCGGACAAATCGTATTGATTCCTGTTGATTTCGACTGTCCATCATGCCAAAACGAGGAAAACGTCAGTGTTTCAGATCCCAATCTCAAAAACGACCAATCGATGTCTACCGAAAGTCACGATACGAACACTGACGGTGAGGAGCGATTGTTACATCCGGAGGAATTGCGTCATCTGATACTTGAATTCAACGAAGGGGCTGGGTTTACAAAATGGCTAAATACAATCGAGCACTATGCGGGAATGTACGGATGGGCGGAGAAAACCATGTTGCTGTACGCGAGCTGTAGATTAAACGGAGCCGCTCGAGAGTGGTTCAACGGATTTCGCAGCACGATAGAATGTTATTCTTCTTTCAAACGAGATCTTTACGAGCCTTCCCGGACCATCGAAACGAAGCCGATGTCCATCAACAACTACAACGTATCGCCAAAAACGCGAACGAATCGTACGAACATTTTGTTTTTCGGGTTAATGCTGTCGGGACGCAGGGAGGTGTTAGCACTGAAGCAATCATCGTTTACATTATTCGTGGATTGTCCCACGATCCTATCTATGGCAATCTAATTTCGCATCAGTACAACGACATTCACGAATTGTTGCAGCATATGAAATGGTGCGAATCTAATTTTCAACATCGCAAGAAGAAAGGAGGGAATTACACGCCATCGAACTAGAAGAAAACGTCCGAGATGCAAAACGAAACTAAGCATTTAGCTGTGAAACCGAGAGGAGAATTCGTCTGTTGCAACTGAAATGAAACAGGCCACAAGTCGATCAACTGCCCGAAGCCTCAGAGGTTAGAGCGATGTACTAGTTATTGAAGAACCGGACACACTGCCGCTGCATGCCAGAGGAAACCAGCAACGCCGATCGCGCCACCTCAAGCTATTTCAGGAACCAGTAAACCGAACGTTAATGTAATTTGGAATGTCAATTGGAAGAGCGAATCATCCATACCGATTCGGATTCTATGATGAGTGTTCAGATTATCCTAGGAGATGTCCTTAAGGAGTACAGGGTTTTAGTAGATTCTGGAAGTGCGGTAAGTCTATTCAAGCTTATCAATTTACCCCCTAACGTTAGTACGCAACCTAGTCACGTCCAAGAAGACGTTTTCGGTGCAAACGGATCTAAAATCGACACGATAGGTTCTTTTGCAACATCGATCATTGCTCAATCCGCCGTATTCAATGTTCACTTTTCGATCGTGCGGGAAAATAGCATGTCAGTAGATATTATTCCGGGTCGAGATTTTCTGAAACTGAATCGCATTAGAACTGTTAACTTTAAAGATACCGAAACTATCGCGAAAGGGTTGCATTGCTACGACGTTGAATGAATGAGAAACGTATTCGATGATACAGAGCAACGAGATGGGGAAGATACCTTACTTTTTGACGAACGTTTGACCCTCGATATAGGCGACAGTGATGAGACTATTAGTAACCGATTACGTCTATCTGAAATTTACCTCCGCGACTACGTTGAACGGGAAAAGCCGGATCAGCCTTTGATTCGCTACTCGTGTGAAATAATACTTAAAGAAAATGCACCGCGTCACCGGCGCGTTTAAGCACTGCCGAAAGGCAAGTATAAGTAGATAGATTCCGCCAAAACAATATAATCCGCGAAAGTGATTCACCGTATACTAGGTGGTTCTGACTCGAAAGTAGAATGAAACCTACCGGATGTGTATTAACTATGAGCCATTAAATCGGCTGGTAGAGCGTATGCATTACCCGTTACCGATAATAGAAGACCAAATCTTGAACCTTCAGGGGAAAAAATACTTTTCGTCCTTGGACTTGAAGAATGGGTTTCATCGCGTGGAAATTGAGGAAAAATCGCGAAAGTACACCGCGTTCGTGACCTCTGAAGGTCAGTATGAATTCAATCGATTACCGTTTGGTTACGCTAACTCGCCATCGATTTTCGTGAAGTATATAACAAAGGTGCTTGAAAAAATGATCAAAGCCGGTAAGTTAATCGTATTCATCGATGATATTCTGGTTGCATCGGAATCCGTCGATGAGCATTTAGAAACGCTTCGTGAACTGTTTTGTACTCTATCCGACAATTACGTTGAACTAAATCTCGAAAAGTGCAAATTCCTGAAAACTAGGATTGACTACTTGGGGTACGAAATTACCCATAATCAAATTCAACCGTCCGAACGACACGTAGAATCAGTTAAAAAATTCCAATTCCGACTTCTAGACGAAGTCTACAACGATTTGTAGGCCTAGTCAGTTATTTTCGAAAGTTTATATATCAGTTTAACAAAATTGCATCACCTTTGTACGATTACTGCTTCACAGCGACACACGTTGAAGCATTCAATCGATTGAAGGAAGCAATAATCTCGAAGCCCGTACTATGCATATACTCACCCACAGCGGAGACGCAATTACACACCGATGCGTCTGCAGCTGGGTTTTGTGGCATATTAGTACAACGACAAAACGTTGACAATCAATTCCACCCTATCATGTTCTTCAGTAAGAAGTCATCTCCGGCAGAGGCAAAGCTTCACAGTTTTGAACTCGAAACGCTAGCGGTTATTTACAGTATTCAACGCTTCAGAGTTTACTTATTTGGCATTCATTTCACGATTGTCATGGATTGTAATTCGCTTCGTACAACCCTTGACAAACGAGATGTCAATCCAAAGATCGCAAGGTGGGCACTGTTTGCTAGAACAGTACGACTACGAAATAATTCATCGTAGTGGGGATCGCATGCGTCATGTCGATGCTCTCTCACGAACACACGTTTACGTATTCGATGAAGATGACCGAACAGCTTCAAATGTGTTCAATAACGCTCTTTACGTTAATCAACTAAAGGATGAGAATATTAAAAAGCTCAAGCAAAGGGTAATAAACGACTGTATAGAAGGTTATGAAATACGGGACGGTATCCTATACAAACAGGACGGGAGAAAATCGCTTCTATACGTACCAGCAAACATGGAAATGTCGGTCATACATAAGTTTTATAACGAAACCGGTCATTTTGGGATTGATAAGGTTTACGAGATGATCAAACGAATATATTGGTTCCCGAAAATGCGCGAAAAGCTATCAGCTCATATCACAACTTGTATTGTGTGCATCGCGTATAATCCGAAGTGCAAGAAATACGATGGAAAATTGAACAGTATCGAGAAGCCGAAAATTCCTTTCGAAATGGTACACGTGGATCACGTAGGTCCCTTAGCGACTACAAGAAGTGGTTGTAGGTACATATTCGGAATATGTGATGCGTTCACCAAATTCATAAAATTGTATCCCACCAAAACTACGAACACGCGAGAGGTTAATAAGTATCTGAAATCATACATACACACTTACTCGCGACCGGCCATGTTGGTTTCTGATCGAGGAACCTGTTTTACGTCAGAAAATTTTAAGAGAATGACGGTCGATCACGGAATAACCCATGTTTTGACAGCTACTGCGTGCCCGAAAGCAAATGGCCAAATTGAATGATACAATCGAACGGTAATACCTCTACTAGCGAAGCTTGTAGAAGAACGTGGAGTTCAGTGGGACGTAGTCTTGACGGAAGCTGAATTCTTTATGAATAATACTATGAATCGCTCGATTGGTAATATCCCTTCTGTACTGCTTTTCGGTGTAGTATAGACGCGTAAAATGCCGAGAGATATGACCGCTTATTTAGACGAACTAGATACAAAATGCGAACGCAATTTGTCGGAAATTAGGCGCAAAGCGTCGGAAAACATTCAAGCTTTGCAAAACTATAATAAGACGCAGTTTGACAAACATTGTAAGAGTAACACGACGTATCAAGAGGGAGATTTAGTGATGATCAGGAACGTAAAAACGGTAGGAGAAAAGAACAAACTTAGGCCGAAATATAAGGGTCCGTATGAAGTTAAGCAGGTGCTAGATCGGAACCGTTATGTCGTTGCGGATATCGAAGGATATCAAGTATCTAACATTCCGTTTGAAGGTATATTCGATCCTCTTAATTTACGCCTTTATCAGTCTGCGATAAGTTCGGAAGAACGTGACCGGGAACAATTCGCAAGTTCCGATTCGGAGCCCGAATTTGAGGGTTTTGAAGAATGAATTTGGTTAAGAGCAATGAACTTTGTAATTCCTTTCGCGGTGTAGTTAAATCGAAAATTTGAGGGGAATTGATGTCTTGACGGATTTGCTTTAGGAGTTGAGAAGCGTATTACCATGTCATTGAGGGCAATGAATATCGTCAGGATGGACGAAGCTGTAGCATTTTGTGTAATATTATTTCGAAATGTACCAGAGAATAGTTAGAGTGTAATGACGTGGCAATACCGCACAACCTTTTTTTGCGCTTCTAGTTTTGTTTCGGTAACGATGAGATTAGATTCATTTGTTAGTTTGAACTGAACACACAGGCCATGTACGACCTGACAACTTTTTGTTATTAAATAACTTCGACAATAAATATAGTCTAGAAAAGAGTCTACACGTCCTTAAACCATTTTGTTTGCTTCTATTTGAGAAATACGTCAACAGTTTTTTAAAGCAGAGAACCTGTCGTCCATTTATGTCGCAAGTTTAAACCCGCTAGATGATCCCAAAATGAAATGATTCGGAGTAAGAGCCAGCGCTTCTGGTTCGTCTAAAGCTACGTGTGTAAGAGGTCTGGAGTTTACCACGTTTTCAATCAGAAAATTACAAAGAACCTCGTCTGTTAGATTACGCTCTACGTTCAAGGTTCATTTTAACTGTTTGTACCAATCGTTCTCACGATCCGCCCATGTGCGGCGAAGCGGGTGGAATGAAACACCATTCTGTTTGGGGACTAACAATTTCTCTCATTACTTGTGTGTCTTGACGGAAGCTGAATTCTTTATGAATAATACTATGAATCGCTCGATTGGTAATATCCCTTCTGTACTGCTTTTCGGTGTAGTATAGACGCGTAAAATGCCGAGAGATATGACCGCTTATTTAGACGAACTAGATACAAAATGCGAACGCAATTTGTCGGAAATTAGGCGCAAAGCGTCGGAAAACATTCAAGCTTTGCAAAACTATAATAAGACGCAGTTTGACAAACATTGTAAGAGTAACACGACGTATCAAGAGGGAGATTTAGTGATGATCAGGAACGTAAAAACGGTAGGAGAAAAGAACAAACTTAGGCCGAAATATAAGGGTCCGTATGAAGTTAAGCAGGTGCTAGATCGGAACCGTTATGTCGTTGCGGATATCGAAGGATATCAAGTATCTAACATTCCGTTTGAAGGTATATTCGATCCTCTTAATTTACGCCTTTATCAGTCTGCGATAAGTTCGGAAGAACGTGACCGGTAACAATTCGCAAGTTCCGATTCGGAGCCCGAATTTGAGGGTTTTGAAGAATGAATTTGGTTAAGAGCAATGAACTTTGTAATTCCTTTCGCGGTGTAGTTAAATCGAAAATTTGAGGGGAATTGATGTCTTGACGGATTTGCTTTGGGAGTTGAGAAGCGTATTACCATGTCATTGAGGGCAATGAATATCGTCAGGATGGACGAAGCTGTAGCATTTTGTGTAATATTATTTCGAAATGTACCAGAGAATAGTTAGAGTGTAATGACGTGGCAATACCGCACAACCTTTTTTTGCGCTTCTAGTTTTGTTTCGGTAACGATGAGATTAGATTCATTTGTTAGTTTGAACTGAACACACAGGCCATGTACGACCTGACAACTTTTTGTTATTAAATAACTTCGACAATAAATATAGTCTAGAAAAGAGTCTACACGTCCTTAAACCATTTTGTTTGCTTCTATTTGAGAAATACGTCAACAGTTTTTTAAAGCAGAGAACCTGTCGTCCATTTATGTCGCAAGTTTAAACCCGCTAGATGATCCCAAAATGAAATGATTCGGAGTAAGAGCCAGCGCTTCTGGTTCGTCTAAAGCTACGTGTGTAAGAGGTCTGGAGTTTACCACGTTTTCAATCAGAAAATTACAAAGAACCTCGTCTGTTAGATTACGCTCTACGTTCAAGGTTCATTTTAACTGTTTGTACCAATCGTTCTCACGATCCGCCCATGTGCGGCGAAGCGGGTGGAATGAAACACCATTCTGTTTGGGGACTAACAATTTCTCTCATTACTTTATCTTGGTCCAAGTGCTTAAGCATAGCTTTTAGCTCCTTGCTAGCTGCTTGAGAATTAGTGCCGCGGTCACTGAAGATTTGAATTGGTACTCCTCGTTTTGCCATAAAATTTCTTAACGCCATCGCACACGAATCGGCGTTTAAGGAATGTGCTATTTCTAAATGTATCGCTCTTACTATTAAACATTTTATAAGTACTCCCCAGCGCTTTTCTTTCCGTCGTCCTACAACCACATGCATAGGACCGAAGAAGTCTACTCCAACGAATGAAAAGGGTCTTGCGAAGACTGCTAATCGAGCTGAGAGTAGGTCAGCCTTCGGAGGGGCCGTCGGCTGTACTAGCTTCAATAAATAAACTTCTGCTTGATTCAGCTCACTCTTATTTAGAGGACCGGTTGCACGCAAATTTTTATTTTTGCATCGCATATTACTTATAAATCTGCACACCGTCGCTGTAACTCGAAGAAGATGCTTCCATCTAGAGAATTTTTCAACTTCAATAGCCGGTAGGATTTCGGTTGTATGAAAAAAAAAACCTATTTTAATCCACCTAGTGGTGTTATGATGCCTTTCTCATATTACTCATTACATCATAAATATAACCGTGAAATTCGCAAAAACAACTGTTTATTGAATAGGAATAGGATAATTTGTTCGGATCTAATCTTACAAACTCTATAAATCCTGTTTACCCTGTAGTTCCGGAACCGAAAGTTGTATCCACAACAAATTAAGGAATTCCGTATGAAACTGTAAGACTTTTCTTTTGAACCTATAAGTTTGTGAAAATCTATTCGGCCATCTCCAAGAAAAGTGTGTGAGATCCTTTTTGCAGTTTCTAATCACTTTTTCCAATTCTCCCGAAACCGGATTCAGATGAACGGAATAGCCGAAGTTGGTTCGTTTGCTACCAACAAATATGACCTACAAATTGGAACAGTTTTGAACGAAGTTAAACTTATACTTACTATCTCATGCTCTATTTCGTTTAAACCAATTAAACTAAATCTAACGAAACGAACCTGCGTTTCTGTTACTACTGCGTGCTAAACAGCATGAATCAGCAGCATGAAACATGTAGTAGGATTGTTATTATTATTATTGGCATTACTACACAACGTGTACGAAATAGAACAAAGCACGCCTTGTTCGTTTTGTGTTTTCTTCTTCTTTCGGTGTTGTACATATTGTCACTCTATATGGCGATTTGAAAACTTTGACACTCATCGCCCTGTAACTGCGGAACCGGAAGTCGGATCCGGATGAAATTTCACAGTAGGTTTAAAGACAGTATGAACTTTAATTCAAATCAAGATTTGTGAAAATTGGTTCAAGCATCGCAGAGAAATCGAAGTGAATTTAGTTTTAGGAGTTTTTCTTCTCCACTTTCGGTGCTCTCGGAACAGGAAAAGAGGGGACCAGTAGTGCCGAATTAAGTTTTTATGCCCACAAACTAACAAGCTCTGCAAACTAGAAGAATTTATCAGACAGTTTTATGGGATTTGTACCTGTTTTTAACCATCGTTCGTGGAAAAAATAAAATTGGTAATTTTCCACTTATCACACTTTAGTTCCGGAACCGGAAGTCGGATCCAGATAAAATGTTCCACAAATTTTTAGGATATTATAAGACCTTTCATTTGAATCTAAGTTTGCGAAAATCGGTTGAGATGTTCCAGAGATAATCGAGTGTAAACTTTTTCTCAAATTTTCACATATTACCATATAACTCCGGAACCGGAAGTCACATTCAAACGAAATTCAATACAAGCTATGGAACCATAATACCTTTTATTTGAATCTTAGTTTGTGAAAATCGGTTCAGCCATCTCTGAAAAAAGTGAGTGCATATTTTTTTTCACTTTTTTGGTACATATCATCCTATATCTCCGGAACCGGAAGTCGGATCGGAATGAAATTCAATAGCAGGCTATGGGACTATGAGAGCTTTCATTTGAATCTTTGTTTGTGAAAATCGGTTTGGCCATCTTTGAGAAAAGTGAGTGCATATTTTGTTACATACACACACACACACATTTGCTCAGTTCGTCGAGCTGAGTCGAATGGTATATGATATTCGGCCCTCCGGGCCTCGATTAAAAAGTCGATTTTCACAGTGATTGCATAGCCTTTCTATATGAGAAAGGCAAAAACGTTCGAACGAAGTTCCTCATCTGTGGGTCGCATGTTTGGTGTTTCTGAAGGCCAATACCTCGGTACCTTCCAAAGAAATCTTGGAGCCGAAAACCACCGGCTGCTCTCGTCCATGCTAGGCCTTTTTTGCCACTTTGTTGCCTCATCGGTTACATTTTTTTTTTTTGAAGGGACCCATCGCCAGTTTTCTATGCTAGTAGTTTCGAGAACTTAGCTTACACGAAACGCGACGAACTGGGTATATCGTCTGTGATCCGACCGTATCCAGTATAACACATCTTTTGAATCAGTCCAAAATATATGTTCATCTATTTTCAGCGAGAGGAACTTGATAACCTCGATCCAATTACTGCTGCTTGCAGCTCAGGTCGTGGTATTGCGGTGTATTTGAACGGCGCAACACGAGATTTGGCTCCAACTATCGATTACTCAATATTATCCTGGTTTTGAAATCGGAGATAAACTACGCAAGCGTATCCGGTCTCACTAGCGTCCACGAAAGTGTGAAGTTGAACGGTGTTTTCCAGATTGATGAAGGTTTCGAAACGATAACAGCGTGAAATTCGAAGATTCTGTACATTTGGAAGTACCGTAATCCATTGTTCCCACCTCTGATGAAACTTATCAGGTATCACATCGTCCCATCCAATAGCCGAGCGCCAAATTTCATGAAGAACCATTTTTGGCAGGATCAGAATATTTGATATAAGACCCAACGGGTCGAAAATAGACATTAGCATACGTAGAACCTCAGTCTTCGTTGGTTTTCGTTTTTCTAGTAGCAACTCGTCGTTTTGTTTACTCGAAAGTTTATAACTAAATGTATCTGTGGTTGTGCACCACCACATGCCCAAGACTTTCTCAGTTGCCATTTCATTTCCGACGTTATGCATTTCAAATCCCGCCTGAGCATGCACGTGTCGAACATCATGTGCTAACTGAATAGCTTCCTCTGCTGTTTCTACGCTCGCCAGCATATCGTCCACATAATGCACAAAAATAATCGCGTTCGTGGCTCTGGGAAACGTTCCTACATATTGCTTCGCGTTGTAATTTTTAACGTATTGCGCGCAACTCGGGGAACAGCTTGTGCCAAATGTCATAACCTGCATTACAAATACGGTGGGGTCTACGTCGTTTGGCTTCTCCCGCCATAAAAATCTCTGACAATTCTGATCTTCTTTGGCGATAAGAACCTGGTGGAACATTTCACGGATGTCACCACAAAGCTATACGATTTTCTCGGAACTTATACAAGACTTCGCTGCTGCATCCCACACTATCCTGACTTTCCCTGGTTTATTATGATTAAAGACCGGAAATATCGGTAAACACTATAACCGACATGGTGTTTGCTGTACCTCGTGTTTCGTAAGTTTTCGTATATAACCCTTCTGAAGTTAACCGTTTATTTGTGCCCGCATTGTGTACGCAAGATCGGGCTGCTTTCGCAGCTTTGATTCTAGGCAGCGGAAACGTTCCATTGCCTGATGTTTTGTTATATGCTAAGCGTATATTGTCGTATTTTTATAAGAGGAGAGTCTCATAGTGACCATTTTGTGTCTTTTTGATACAGTTAAGAATTGATTGTGCTCGTTCGTTTTCTTTAGATACTATCATACGACCAGGAACGAATATACCGAGATTCTCTAAAGAGAAGTAATCTCGAAGAGCTTGATTTAATGCGCTATTGTCAGACTCACTGCTGCAGTCATGAAATCCAATGAAGCTCTCAGCTGTATAATCCAACCAAGACGTGCGTAGGTAGCGATAGGCTCGTGACAAACCCGAGGTTAGCGTTGTAAATGCCGATGAGAATTTTGGGTTGTACATCGCTATAAGATGCCGCTGAGATTCCTTTTAGGTGGCTTTATCGTTCAGTCAGTTTTTCCACTTGAAGTGACTGATAGAATAATGAAAAATCCGACACTGTTCGCACATCTTGCAGACGGAATCGTTTGTGATAATCTTCAATTCCCGATATCTCTAAGTTTAGTTTTTTTGATTCCTCCTCAAGCCTGCATTTATCTCCCGTCCATTTTAGAAGTAAAGGTTCCGAGTTGGCTTCTAGAATTAGTTCATTAGCTAGATCTGCATCCATTAACGTAATTTTTGAACCGTCATCTAAAAATGCATAACTTCTCACTTCTCTTCCTCGACCATACATATAATATAATGGGAACTACACGAAACAGAGTCTTTGGTGAATAATTATGATGTGCATTACAATAATGAACTATAGGTTTTTGTGATGTGTTTAATGAACTAGAGTTCAGTGCATGATCGCTAGAGTTCATTGCATCATGCTTATTGTCGTGTAGAAACTCATGATGTTTGTACAAACATCCGTTTTTACCACAAATTTTCTGTGATTTACAAAATCCGCTATGCTTCTTCAAGCATATTCGAAACAGGCCAAACTGTTTGATTACAGCCCATCTAGAATTACAACTTAGTTCACCAAAACGCTCACATCTTTCGACCGATGAACAATGACCTTTACCAGTTTCATTTGTAGAACTTGGATTGTTTGACCTTCAATAGGCTTTCCAATCTCCTCGAGATGCGTATTGAAATAGACAGGGGCTCTTTTGCTTTCTTTAGATCGCTTTATTTCGTCAATACTGAGAGGTGTAATTGGCGAGATGGTTTCTGCTAAATCATATAGCCATGCAGCAAAACTTGTTAAGTTGGCATTAGAAAGCGTTCGTCGATATTTTGCCCAGTCTAGCTTGATAGAAGGGGGAAGCTTTTCAACTAATTCGCGAAGGAGAGCTATATTATATGAATATTCCTGTAGTTGATATGCTTCTGCAGTGGCACACAAATTTTTACAGCTAGAGCAAAATCAATCAAGCTATTTAAATTGTCCGTCCTCGGAGGCGGTGCTGCATGAATCTTCGCAATTATGTTACGAATGATACCCTCCGAATTTCCATAGAGCATTTTCAAAGTCGATATAATTTCAGGCACGTTCGATGGATGCATTAGCCTACATTTTACAGCATCATAGGCCTTGCCTTTGAGACATTTTTGCAAACGTATTAGATTTTCTTCCAGCGTAACCACAACATACTAGTCGTTGTGGTAAAAGTCAAGAAAAAGAGAGGCCACTCTTCAAGAGAACCACAGAAACTAGGAAGGTCTCGAGAAATGGCTTGACAAGCTGCTACCTGTCTCCGGGATAGATTTATGCAATCTTCTTCATCGTCTCGGCGAGCATGTGGCACGTGGTGTTGTCTAGGTGTGGAACCTAGCATCGGAAGGAAATCTCGCGCAGTTTGCTGATTATCTGTAGATTCAGCATATTTTCGTTGCTGTAATGAAGGGTTGATTGGTGCTCCGAATTTATTATGTCTGGATGCTTGGAGAGCTCTCTGCTGTAAATTTGAATACGGTAGAGGAGGACATGTATTTTGGTTTTGGCTTTCTAATTCTTGCATAGATAGCCACTCTTCTACTTTGTTCATGCATTCAAGGGATGATACCTCGCTATCTCCTCCCATCTCTAGTAGCAGTTCGAACCGTTTGCGATGATACTCACGTTTTCTAGCTTCTTCTTGCTCGTCGAGCTCGCGATCCTTGCCCAGCTTCTGCAGCTCTAGCTGTAAACGTCTGTGTCTTGATGTTTGCCCTGCGTTTGCCATGCTAGATTGCTTTGTCTTGTTAGATTGTATTTCAGTATTTACAATATCACATTTCATTTCATTTCATTTCGACACAATGTAGTTACATTGTAAACGTCTTCTTGAGAGTACTTTGTACGGAAACCAGCCTTACATAGTAGCATATACAGTCTAATGATTTGATGCATCGGTACTTTACAAATCATAAACTTTAAATATTTTATTAGTTGGACCGATATGACCGAAATTATGCTCGGTACCAAAAACGGTTCTCCTATCTTAAACACTTGAATTGCTTACAGCGCACAAGCAAAGTAACGCAATGAATATAAACACTTTAGACCATGCGCGCCGCTGGCGTGGATTTTCCGCCTCGCGCGAAGGAAAATAAATAACTTCAATTGTTCTTGCCATCGCTACGGGTCGAGCGATGTTTATTAAAGGTTAGCCTTCTCCATATAATCATTACCAAAACCTTTTCGATATATGTAATTGTCAAGTCTCAAGACTTCTCGTCAAACCTACACTTACACAGAGAAAATTTGTACATTTTATAAAAACCAAAATGCGGAAAATAAATGAACATTCATTCGGTAACCAAGACGGGAACTAGACTCCTTTGTTTTTTAAGAAAGAACCTGCCACATGGCAGACCGTGACAGTGTTCACCGCGCGACAAGCTAAGTCCCAGTTAAGAAGGGACTTAGCACAAAAATAGTGAACAAGTGAAAAAAAAGCTAAGTCCAGTGTTAAAAAGGACTTAGCGCAATTCGAACGGCAAAAGTACAAGTGAAAAATGCTAAGTCCAGTGTTAAAAAGGACTTAGCGCAATTCGAACGGTAAAAGTACAAGTGAAAAATGCTAAGTCCAGTGTTAAAAAAGACTTAGCGCAATTCGAACGGCAAAAGTACAAGTGAGAAATGCTAAGTCCAGTGTTAAAAAGGACTTAGCTCAATTCGAACTGAAAAAAACTACAAGGATCAGCCCCATGGGATTGTTCGAGCCATTGATGTGGAACAAGGCAACCAAAATTTCTAATAATCGACATTTTCAATTAATCGTCACACTTGTGAATCCGCTAATGCACGAGAGTCTGCTTAGTCTTTATTAAGAACCAACACCGAACACGCGAACCCAGAATATAGACTATATTTGTCATGATTTGTATTTGTTTTTTTAGCCGACGAAATTACATCAATAGCAAAAAAGCTTTGGTATTACATTCCTGTAGTGGAATTTGACCTTCTGTTTCAACAGACTTCGCAGCCGATTCAGAGTGTACAGAACCATTGCATGGCTAGTGCTACGATTCTACTGACACTACGAATCCTTCCAGGTCAGGGCTCGAACATACGACAACTGGTTTGTAAGACCAGCGCCCTGTGCATTGAACCACCAACCTGGGCTAATAATAATCAATAGCCCAAATGTATATGCTTGCGATACAGATATCGATATTTAAGCTTCTTTTCGCCAAGCTTGTGTGCAAGTTTTGTATGCAAGTAGTTATTTTTATAGCGTTTCTCTACAAGCGATAAACTTTTTCTCATTATCAATCGAGTTCATCTTATATAAATAAGAAATTAATCTTATGCACTCAAAATTTACCCTGGGGTAGTTGTCAATTTCTCAGGCGAAACGACATAACATGGGATTTCATCCAATCTTTCATGACACAAGATCAGAGCATAGCAATTAAAGCTTCAAATCGTTTTATGGCACTTTTTGTCTTGCTGTCTAGCAACAACCTACCTCTAGCAAGCTACGTGTAGGACTGAAACGTTAGCTATAATTTTGCTTATATTTATAGCTTTGCGTGCTTCTAACAGCTTCGCTTTTGCATCGGTTGACCAATCAGAGCGCTGCTTTCCCTTTGATATATCGCTTACTCCTTCAAAATCGTCGACTATGGCAGGGAAATCCGGGGTTCCGGAGATTTTTTGCAGACAAAATAGGACACTGCTGGCTATTAATCAACATTTCAATGATATATAATTAAAAATACATGGCTATAATCAATACGTAGAAATATTTCCAATCAAATGGTATTAATAATTGATACAAAATTGACTGAACTGTAATTGTTCAAAACCTGACCACATTTCTACGTGTATTTTTTTTTGAGTTTCTAGTTTGCACCCCTACATAGAAAACAAAAATGTGTTCCACATTAAAAGGGGGGAAACAAATGCTAAGTCCAGTATTAAGAACTCAGCGCAATTTTTGGGGTTTTAAAAAGTGAACAGTATGGACTGAAGTGAACAGTATGGACTGAAGATTTTTTTTAAAAAAGTGCTACAGCCAAGAAAAAAAGGGTTTTAAAAAAAGTGAACAGGATGGACTGATTTTTTTTAAGAAAGTTATTACGAAACCGCAGGGCTGATTCGTGTCGCGGTGGTGAAGTTCAACACCGATCACTGCTGTCAACGGAAGAGAGCATAAATGTCAGTCGAAAACGTCAGGCAACATGACCGCGTGCCAAACTGTCGCCTGCAGCATATAACAGTACTTGAACTACCAGTGCAGTCTCAGTACAAATTTATTCCTGATAATTTAAAATAACTAAAAATAACTAGGCTAATAGTACGGCTCGATTACATGGGCATGACAGTAATATTAGGTATGTGAATACCGTACAAGCAAATTTAAACCTATTAGCTATACAAGCTACTGCGTACAGTTTGCGCTATTTGTTTCGGATAGAAAAGGAAGAAAAAAACGAAAATGTAAGTTAAAATTAGTTTATGGAACTGAATTCATAGAAACAAAATATATTACAGCTTTGAAGCTGCGATTTAGCTGCTATCAAGATTGTGGTTCTTCCCCATCCGAACAATCTTCAAAGATTTTCTTGTGATAATATTACCATCACGAGTATCGACGAGATGGAGGTGGCGAAACACTGCACTAAATGCGATCGACCGGATTCAGCTGTTAATCTCGTAGGATGTGATGTTTGTGAGACATGGATGCACTTTGGATGTGCAAATGTGACAGATTCTATTGCGGATAGCAATCGCAGTTGGAAATGTGAGCAGTGCAGGGAAGAGGAATCCATGATTCAATAACGCGTGTCAGTCGGTCGTTCGTCTACAAGCAAATCGACAGTCCCACGACAAAAGGGCCCAACTGCAAATGACAGTTTCTCTTTGTTTACTTTTGCTTTCACGATTTACCGCACTGCTTTTATATTTGATGCCTTATTCATAGCAAAACTTTCAAGGTAAAACCACAAGCTTTCGATTGATATTGGAAACTTTGGATAAATTGCAGTAATGGCTCTGTAATAATCAAAAGAGAAAGTAAACAAAGAGAGGCTCTAATTTGCAGTTAGGCCCTTTTGTCGCGGGACTATCGAAATGTTCAAGTAGAACTGAACTTAACCTAAAAATGTTGGAGGAACAAAAGGCTTTAAGAATGCAAAGAATACAGCAGGAAGAAGCAGCAAAAGCAAATGTCAGAATTCAATTAGCTGAGATGGAGGAAACTTTCTTGAAGAAAAAGTACGAGTTTCTGCTAGCAGAAGCAGATAATTCAGAAGATGGAGTCAGTAGGAAATCGAGATTGAGCAGTCGAGCTAGCAAGGAGAAAGTACGGACGTGGCTTAGCAAGCAGGAAGTGGTGGACACACCACACAATGTGAAAGTAGTGTCATCCAGTAATCCTTCGCCAATGATCGTGAACACTGAAGCAGCTCAGCAGTCTCTCCTCACAGTCCAGCTCTCATCACTTCAAGTCCACCTGCATCGAACGTTCCTGACATAGCAGTTTCTGGTCCTGCATCAGCATCAACACCAAATTCAACAGATGGTAAATGTTTTCCGTGTTCTGCTGCTGAGATTGTATCCCACGATTTGGTACCAGTGGGTTCAGATGGTTATGTTTCTCATGCGGAAATAACGATCGACGTTCCCCGCCGAGCACCGGTGAGTTCTTTGCAGAGGACTAGATGCAGTTCGTTCATAGAAACAAACATTCTGGAGCAGATAGGCACCGATCGAGTCCTGCGGAAGATTGCTAACAGTGCACCGCCATCTACTGTTAAGTTTCCTACCAGATCGGATTGTAATCAACAATCAGAAATAATAGCTAGTAATAACGATATGTTAGGCACGAGTAGGGCACTAGAGTACGACTACAATGCGGTCATACATTCCTCTAGTAATAGTAGACCAATGATCCATGATACGCTAGTAGTAACAAGTGTGTCAGCAGTACCTCTCGTAACCTATAAATCCTTGCCAGTGTGTAGCTATAATTCCATCTTTCCACAAAATACCTTTGCCTTATATCAAGAGTTAAAACCATATGCTCCCGCACACCGTGTTGCGGCCAGTCGGTGTGTTGCAACTATTCCAACAAAGTTCATATAGCAATCCGTAAGCCCATCATCTGGCAACACTGTTGACTGTTATTGCAGCTCACTTCTCGAGCTCCGGTTATTTATAATAATTTTGTAGTGATTATATTCGCTAGCCGCAGGTTTCGGTTGATTTCATTAATCCTTTAGTGTACCTGTGGTTGGAGTGAATTGTGCGATAAGGATAGGTGGCCTTAATCGGTGTGTCTGGCCGAAAATAGTTCTTAGGCTTTCATCCTTTGGGCTATTTTCCAGAAAGTTCTTTTGTGTTGCAGGAGTGTGGTAGTGCCGCCTTGAATAGGTATTCGGGTCAGCTGCGGTGTTGTCCCATTTTATCGGTGCATCACGGTCGGTGCCTTGTGTGACGAAGTGTTGTTAGTGTGTGCGCGATATTGGGATAAGTGATTTAGTATATCTTTCCGTACGTTGTCTGTGGCAGAGTGCCCTGCGCTTCGGCAGCGCTCCTCAAAGTACCAGTTGTGTGCTGGGGGCTCTCGTTGTGCGCGAGCTGTATACTAGCAGTAAGGGCAAAAGCGTGAGTTCTTTTGAGTGGATGTGTTGTGATTTGTTGGCGGTGCTCTGTTCGTGGACAGTGGTTCTGTTTCCTCGACTGATTGCTCACTTGGCTGCTGAGGTTGAGTGAGACGGATTTAACGGACTGATAGAACGATCTCCGTGTACCATCCGCAAGCATTTTTTTTTCAATTGTTAGTCACAGTGTGGCTCCGTAGTGGTGGTGCTGTTGATGGTCTGACACGCCGCATGCTGCATGTTTACTCAAGGTAGGTGTTGCTTCATTTATTCTGTGAACAACTGGACTGTGCCTGCACCCGAGTTGGGCGGTTTGTCCGCTTCGACAATTTACTCATATTTGCTTTACAATATATATTTTTTATTATTAGTTTTTTTATTAGTTGGTTTTTTTTCCCTATATAGGGTTTTTTTTACCTTTTTGATGTGCATCTGTTAGATTTAAATAATTGTAATAACTATTTCATTTTGTCTCGTTATTTGTTTCCGTTTTGTTTCGTGCCCGATCTAGTATTGGAATATATAAATGGATTGTGAAGACGTGAATTATGATGATACTTGTGGCATTTGTCATCAGGAAGATACCAACAAAAGTGACCTTCTCACTTGCATGTACTGCTTTGCCTCTGCCCATCTGAAATGCCGTGGCATTACAGGTGTTGCAGCCAGGCGAGCTAAGCAGCATCCCTATTTTTGTTCGATAAAATGTTCAGATATTTATAAACGAATTGTTGATATGCAGAAAAATGAAAAATCTCTCATATCCTCAATAACTAGCAAACTTAATACAACTATATCAAATGCTGTATCTGCACAAATGCAACATGTACGGGAAGAGGTCAAAACCATAACTAGTGCTGTGGAGTCTTCTCAAAACTTTTTGTCGGAGAAAAAGAAATTGAATATTGTTTATTTATTTTATTTTTTTTAACTTTTTAACTTTTTCAACTCTTTTTTAACTTTATATTTTTATTAATTAAATGGACAACACAAATCAGAAAAACTTCTCCCACGACAATATTTATAATTTCAATGATAGCTACGTTAGTAATGATAAACAATCGTTAAAAATTTTACAGTGGAATGTTAGAGGTATAAATGAATTGTCCAAGTTTGACGTAATATTACAGGACCTAGAGAATTGTAAAACTTCTATAGACGTTATCGTTATTGGAGAGACATGGCTTAAAAATGAAAACTGCATCCTTCACGAAATACCACAATATAGAGCCTATTTTGCTTGCAGGAATCACTCTAGTGGTGGTTTAGCCGTATATGTGAAACAAAACATTCAACATAGACTTATTAAAGTTCATACTCTTGATGGGTTCCATCACATACACATTGAACTGTGTGTCAAAGGACAGTTCTATGATGTTCATGGAGTATATCGCCCGCCCAGTTTTGACTTTAATGATTTTTTTGTATATTTAGAAAGCTTAATGTATGAAGTCCAACCTAAACGTTCGTGCTTTATTGTAGGTGATGTGAATGTCCCAGTTAATATGATTAACCACAACATTGTGACAAGATATAGGGCACTGTTAGATTCTTACAGTTTTATTTGTACAAACTGTTTTCCTACCAGACCAACTAGTAACAACATACTTGACCATGTTTTATGTAAACTTGACGACGTAAATCGAGTACGAAATGACACTATCTTTAATAACCTTAGTGATCATTCACAAGTATTATCAACTATTGAGCTTTTTGCTGAAAAGGATCCAATGTTACTGACAAAAAAGGTCATTAACCGTCGTCAAATTAATCGTGAATTTTCAAGTTTTATGAACAGTATTGATATCAATGAAAATGCAGAATCTATACTTCAATCAATAATGTATACATACAATCACTTACTTGAGCGTTATAGCAGAACAGTAACGAAAACTATCAAAGTGAAGGGTTCTTACTGTCCTTGGATGTCTTTTGACCTTTGGACTCTGATAAAAATAAAGAGTAATTATCTCCAGCGCGTCAAGAGTAATCCGACAGATTTACATCTCAAGCAAATGCTTCTACATATCTCTAAAAAAGTTGATACCTTGAAAAAAAGAGTAAACAATTGTTTTACGAAAACTTGCTTACCAATACACCTCACTCAAAATTTTGGAAAAATTTGAAAAACTCATTCGGCTTAACCAAAAAAAACGATAAGATAAACCTCATAGAAAATGGTAGAAGAATTGTTGATTGTAAAGAAATATGTCAGACCTTTAATGACTATTTCTCTAGCATTGGACAAAAACTAGCAAATAATATTCCAACCAATACTAGCATTAATCCTTTAAGCACTGTTCGTTGTGTTCGTGACTCAATATTTTTACGTCCCTCGTCAATCACCGAAGTTACATTGCTGATACACAGCCTAGATAATAACAAAGGCAGTGGTTCCGATGGTATATCAGCTGGTTTACTAAAAGAAAATTGTACAACGTTTTCTAGGATTCTCTCTAAATGTTTTAATGAAATTATTCTGTCCGGTTATTATCCCGATTGTCTAAAAATCTCTAAAGTCATTCCTATATTTAAGTCCGGTGATCGTTGTGATTGTAATAATTATCGTCCCATATCTACATTATCCGTCTTTAACAAAATTTTTGAAAAACTATTAGTCACCAGATTGCTTGACTTTTTAAATAAACATAGCGTCTTCTACCAATTTCAATACGGTTTTAGACAAGGTTCTGGCACACAAACTGCTATTATAGAACTAGTTGACAAGATAATGAGTGAAATAGATCGTAAGAATATTGTCGGTGCCCTATTTCTTGACCTTAAAAAAGCTTTCGACACGTTAAACCACACGATTTTACTCGAAAAGCTCGAATGTTATGGTATCAGAGGCATTGCCAATAGCGTTATTCGAAGTTACTTGACAAATAGGCAACAATTTGTATCCATTGATGGGGAACGTAGCAACCTCGCTCCTTCGAAAATTGGTGTACCACAAGGTAGTATTATAGGACCTTTATTATTTCTCTTATACATAAATGATTTAGGCAACTTGAATCTTAACGGTACTCCAAGACTATTTGCCGATGATACAGCCTTATTCTATCCCCATCATAATATCAGTGCCATTATAAGCTCGATGAACAGTGACCTAGATGTCCTTGACAAATATTTCAACGCTAATTTATTGTCATTGAATTTACTTAAAACGAAATATATGATTTTTCGTTCTATGCGAAAAGTGTTACCAATTCATGACAACCCGAAGCTAACAGATTACGTGATTGAAAATGTAAAATGCTTTAAATACCTGGGCATACATCTTGACCCTACGTTATCTTGGACTCATCATATAAGTTTTGTTGAAAAACGTATCGCATCTTACTGTGGTATCATGTGGAGAGTGCGATCATATGTTCCTCGGCGTGCACTTTTGAGCTACTACTATGCTTATATTCACTCACAACTTAATTATCTTGTATCAGTCTGGGGCCGTGCAGCTTGCTCTCATCTGAAAAAATTACAAACTCTTCAGAATAGGTGTCTTAAAACCATTTTTAATAGACCTCTGCTGTTCTCTACGCTTTCATTGTACTCCGACCAAGCTCATAATGTTCTACCAATAGCTTACTTATGTGACATGCAAACCTTGTTGTTCGTTCATGACACCCTGCATGCCACGACACATCGTAACATACAGTTTTCAACTCCAAACCATTTGTACGCGACGCGCCGTAATGGCAACTTGCAACGCATTCGAACAACCACAACTCTGGGCCAAAGGCGTATTCTGTTTGTTGGTCCTACAAAATTTAATGCACTTCCTCTTGACATACAACAAATCAACATCCGTACCATATTTAGATCTAGATTGAAGCACTACTTTAGACAAAGACTGAATGAAATTTTTATACAATAAGCGTAAAGTTTAAACAATCGTAATCTATCTGTATATCAATGTTAGTTAAACGTCAACAGTATTATATTATTCAATTTTAGATATTAAACGTGGATCCCTTAAAAGGAAACTTATTTCCACTGGGATTCCACACCAATAAATTAGTTAATTGCACATCTTAGAATAAATTGTTTTTAATCTCAGCTCTTCTTGTTGTTTTTTTTTTTGTTAGTATTAAAATTTTTGCCAGTGTTAATGAGCTGAGATTAGTTGCGTCCATTACCAGGGGGCTCCTTGTTGAGCTTTTTGGTGTGGGGGAGTGTGGTGGGCAATTAAAAAAAAAAAAAAAAAAAAAAGTCATGCTTGATTGGGGAACATTATCGTCGGATGGGAGGCAGTACGGTTAACTTCCAATGCCCTGGGTTATCAGTATCGAGTGTACGTACTGGAGCAACGTTAAGTACTACTTGTCAAACAACATGGACCCGTAACAACCCCCCGGGCCTTTTGGCGGTGATGTACCAGGGATGGTAAATAATTACATACCGATTTCATCACAGCCAAACGTTATGCTTACAAATATTGGTGGCTACCGTGCAAATACGAATGTGTTGATACCACCAGTTTCCCACGTCACTTCACGTCCATTCGATATTCCGTTCCTTCAGTCGTCCGTACCCCCGTCCATATCCGTTCCTCAGATCGAACAACGACAGCAACAGTATATAGATCGATCCGCTGTTCTAGGGCGCTGTTAACCAACGAATGAACAAATGGCCGCAAGGCAAGTTATGCCAAGGGAGCTACCGTCCTTTTCCGGAGATCCGCAAGATTGGCCAATATTCTACAGTTCGTTCTGCAATTCGACTGATACATGTGGATTCAGTGACGCGGAGAATCTGGCGAGATTACAACGTTGTTTGAAAGGACAGGCGTTAGACGCAGTAAAAAGTCGATTACTCATGCCGCAATCGGTTCCATTCGTGATTGGTACACTGCGTCGATTGTACGGTCGACCGGAAATACTTATGTACTCGCTTCTTCAGAAGCTCCGAACAGTTCCTTCTCTTAAGACTGATAATTTGCAGTCGCAGATAGATTTCGGTCTTGCGGTACAAAATGTTGTAGATCACATGAGTATCGCTATGCGTATGCGTTTCTCGATGACTGGTCCAAATCAACCTTACTGGAGTGTAATATTGCGTTGGCTTTGAGAATCAAAGCACCTACAAACGGCTTCTGTCTAAGTTGGACTGGAAATATTACCAGAGAGGAAAAGGAGTCGCAGCGTATCAGCGTAGTAATTCACGGAAATGGAAAGAAGTTCAAGCTTCATAACGTGAGAACAGTACAGAATTTGCAATTACCGGCACAAACGTTGGACTACGAAGAACTGTCCTATACTTTTCCTCATCTGAAAGGCCTTCCTATACAGAGCTATACCAACGCAGTTCCTGGGGTAATCATCGTAATCGAGCATATCCGGCTATTGACAGCGCTGCGAACGAGAGAGGGTAATAACAACGAGCTAGTGGCGACTAAAACCCGCCTGAGATGGTGTATCTTCGGAAAAAGCTCCCAGAGCAGTAACGTTATGGAGCAGTTGAATGTATACATAGACGACGGTATGTCAAATCGTGATCTGCATCAGTGGATGAAACAATTTTTCGCCGTTGAAGAGTCAAGCGTGACTGTAAAGCCGGAGGCTGACGAGGACAAACGAGCACGTCAAATCATGGAAACCACCACTCAGCGGGTCAACGGTGCATTCGAAACGGGATTGCTATGGAAATACGATCACATCTGTTTTCCTGACAGCTACCCGATGGCACTACGGCGCATGAAAGCGCTGGAGAGGCGGTTAAGTAAAGAACCGGCTCTTGCATCAAGAGTGATGGAACAGATTTCGGAGTACGAAATGAAAGGGTACGCCCATCGTATCACTCCGGAAGAACTTCAATCTACCGAAGTGAGTAGGGTCTGGTATTTACCACTAGGCTTAGTGCAGCAATAGAGTTTGCAGAAATCTTCCCAAGGGCGGCGAGGGCCATCAGGGATAACCACTACGTGGACGATTTTTTGGACAGTGTAGACACCGTAGAGGAAGCTATTCGACTAGTCAAAGAGGTGAAATATATTCATGGACAGGCGGGGTTCGAGATCCGTAACTTGAGCTCAAATTCGGACGAAGTTCTAACGGGTATCGGTGAAACAGTTGAGCGACAGCAAGTATCTATGAACCTGGATAAACTCTATACAGAACGCGTGTTGGGCCTGATCTGGATACCGAAGGAAGATGTTTTCACATTCGATTTGAGCAACATGAAGGAGGAAATCAAAGCATTAGTTGAAAGCGAAAGTATACCAACTAAGCGTCAAGTCTTGCGAACGGTCATGTCTCTGTTCGATCCGATGGGATGCAATCACTTTGTTTTGCATGGCAAAGTTCTAATGCAGCAAATATGGAGAAGTGGAACGGATTGGGATGATCTGATATCGGTCGACTTGCGAGATGGTTGAAGGACTTGGTGCCGACAGATGCAGAAACTGAATGCTGTCAGTGTGCCTCGTTGCTTTTTCAAAGGGGTCAACAGTTCCATGCTCAAGGATGTGGAAGCTCATCTCTTCGTAGATGCAAGCGAACTAGCTTGTGCGGCTGTTCTATATCTTCGATTCTGCAGTGGATGCGGGCCTAGATGCGTGTTGGTAGCGGCAAAAACCAAAGTTTCACCGTTAAAACCGCTATCTATCCCACGTCTTGAGTTACAAGCGGCGATGATCGGAACGAGATTGATGGATTGTGTGCTTAAATCGCTAGACATCAAAATTACTAACCGCTTCATTTGGACGGACTCTACTACCGTGCTTTGTTGGTTGCGATCCGACAGTCTACGATACCACCAGTTCGTACCTTTCCGTGTAGGAGAAATTGTCACTACAACCAGTGTAGATGAGTGGCACTATGTACCTTCGAGAATGAACATCGCCGATGCTGCCACCAAGTTTAAGGACGGGCCGAACTTTGACCCAAACAGCCCGTGGTTTAAAGGACCAGAATTCTTGTACCAAACACCAGATCACTGGCCCTCAGAACCGTCATTAAATCGAGCAGAGGCCGAAACCGAATTACGTTCAGTGTTTCTTTACCACGGGACGATTCTTTATTCGTTGATAGATGCTTCTAGGTTCTCAAACTGGAATCGTTTACTGAGGACGACAGCATACGTACTACGAGCTGGGCGCCGGTTCAAAGGTGAAAAAGTTATCAAACCGTGTTTCATGTCTAAGAAGGAATTGTTTCTAGCAGAGAAACTCTTATGGCAACAAATACAAGCGGAATCGTACCCAGATGAGTATGTCATTCTACGTCGTAATCGAGAAAACTGTACAAGTCCAGTTTCAATACCGAAGTCTAGTGCCCTATACCGACTGTCGGTTTTTATTGATGATTACGGTGTTATCCGGATGAACAGCAGAATATCCGAGGCACCAACTGTGCCGTACGATACCAAGTTTCCGATTCTACTATCCAGAAAGCACGTTGCAGTACACCTTCTGGCCGAAAGCTATCACCGAAAGTTTCGCCATGGGAACAACGAGACGGTCTGTAATGAAATGCGTCAACGATTCTTCGTACCCGGACTGCGAGTTTTAATTCGGAAGATATCAAAGCAGTGCATGACCTGTCGCGTTGGAAAGGCAATCCCTGTTCCTCCTATGATGTCATCGCTACCGTCAGCTCGCGTTACTGGATTGTACAGTGGTCCAGGAAGCAAAATTAGCAGGAAACAATTGTTTATGCTTTTATTATTGGGCTTAGAGATTTGAAGTCTTCGGCACATTAGTTGCAATTAATAAACTGCGTTTTTCGGCCATAGTGGTTTTAGGGTGGTCCTAAAGCAAACTATGAATTAAAAAATTATTTCAAAATCTGAATGAGATAGAACAATGCATCCTTCCACAATAATTTAGAATAATCAATTTAAGGCAACTTTGTCGAAGATATTGGTTGTGTATTTTTTTGTTAAAATCTATCATAACTATTGAACCAGGTAGTATAAAAAAATCTTTTTCCACCAAAAGTTGCGCCTTTATAGGCTCTTGAATTTCTTAGAACATTACTTTATTGAGAAAATTCAAATGAAAAAGTTATTGAATAAAAACTGTTTTTTTA
Organism: Malaya genurostris; assembly: GCF_030247185.1. Lineage (NCBI taxonomy): Eukaryota > Metazoa > Arthropoda > Insecta > Diptera > Culicidae > Malaya > Malaya genurostris. The sequence goes on from NC_080572.1 coordinate 153,425,671, forward strand.
AGAAGCACCCTAACTTAGGATATGTAAACCGTTCTAATGTAAAACGGTTAAAGATACACAACCAATATCTTCGACAAAGTTGCCTTAAATTGATTATTCTAAATTATTGTGGAAGGATGCATTGTTCTATCTCATCCAGATTTTGAAATAATTTATTAATTCATAGTTTGCTTTAGGACCACCCTAAAACCACTATGGCCGAAAAACGCAGTTTATTAATTGCAACTAATGTGCCGAAGACTTCAAATCTCTAAACCCAATAATAAAAGCGTAAACAATTGTTTCCTGCTAATTTTGCTTCCTGGACCACTGTGGATTGATTAGACCATTTACTCATACAGGATTGGACTATTTCGGACCAATTCAAGTGAGACAAGGTCGCAGTTTGGTAAAAAGGTGGGTGGCATTATTTATGTGCCTTACGATACGTGCTGTACATCTCGAGATAGTACATAGTCTTTCCACCCAGTCGTGTATCATGGCCATCCGGCGATTTGTGGCTCGTCGTGGTTCTCCGGAGACTTCAAACAGCGATAACTGGACGAACTTTCTTGGGGCAAGTAACCTTATGAAAAAACAGATACAGGATATTCACAAAGACTGTGCGGTAACATTCACGAGTGCCAAGACAAGCTGGATTTTCAACCCTCCATCGGCGCCTCATATGGGCGGATCCTGGGAGCGAATGGTGCGCTCAGTAAAGGCGGCCATGTTAGCGATTGCGGATCACCCTCATCATCCTAGCGACGAGGTATTGGAAACCGTAACGCTAGAAGCCGAATCGATCGTTAACTCTAGACCGCTTACATACATCCCAATGGAGTCGTCGGAGCAAGAGTCGCTAACACCCAACCACTTTCTGTTATTCGGAACAAAGGGAATTACACAACCAGAGATACCAGTGAACAACGGAAAGAATGTTTTGCGAGATTGTTGGCGCCTAGCACAGTGTTTAGTGGATCACTTCTGGTCTCGCTGGATTCGGGAATACCTCCCAACGATAACTAGGCGCTCTAAGTGGTTCGAACCTGTTCAGCCTCTCAAAGTCGGTGATCTTGTTCTAGTTGTGGAAGAATCCAAGCGGAACAGTTGGCTACGAGGTAGAGTCGTTGATGTAACCAAGGCGCCAGACGGACAAATTCGTAGAGCGGTTGTGCAGACGAAGCATGGGTTACTCAACAGACCTGCAGTAAAGTTGGCTCTTCTGGACGTACTGAATCCGGGAGACGGTCCGGAACTTCACGGGCAGGGGAATGTTACGAAACCGCAGGGCTGATTCGTGCCGCGGTGGTGAAGTTCAACACCGATCACTGCTGTCAACGGAAGAGAGCATAAATGTCAGTCGAAAACGTCAGGCAACATGACCGCGTGCCAAACTGTCGCCTGCAGCATAAAACAGTACTTGAACTACCAGTGCAGTCTCAGTAAAAATTTATTCCTGATAATTTAAAATAACTAAGTGCTAAGAGTGTAGATCTAGGTGTTTGAATTTATTGAATTTAACTAGGCTAATAGTACGGCTCGATTACATGGGCATGACAGTAATATTGGGTATGCGAATACCGTACAAGCAAATTTAAACCTATTAGCTATACAAGCTACTACTACAGTTTGCGCTATTTGTTTCGGATAGAAAAGGAAGAAAAAAACGAAAATGTAAGTTAAAATTAGTTTATGGAACTGAATTCATAGAAACAAAATATATTACAGCCTTGAAGCTGCGATTTAGCTGCTATCAAGATTGTGGTTCTTCCCCATCCGAACAAAAGTACTAAAGTCAATTGGAAAAATAGAGAGTGTTTTAAACGTCTCACAACAAGAAAAACTTTTAGTGACAGTATGTAAAAAACCCTTCTTAATCCACCTAGTGGTGTGATAATGCCTTTCTCTTCTTTCATAACAGTCTCATGAAAATATGTTTCATACATTTATTAAATAATTTTAGACGCCAATTGATTCAGATTGATTCGAGTAGTTCACAAAAGCATGCTTCAGTGTTTATGTCACACAGTCAGCATCATTTTTCCAAACTAGTGCTTGACATTTGCGTTGCCTATTTGTATGAGAACAGTGATGCTAATCTAAAAAACCCTTCTTAGTCCACTTAGTGGAATTTTCATATATCTTTAAAAATCACCATAGGGGAGTACATGAAATTTTCGAAATCGAAAAAAAATTTTTGATGCCAAAAGGCTTAGAATTGCATGAAACGTCGAGATTTAGTGTCATCTCGAAAAAAAATTTTTTTGAAAAAATCGACTTTTTGGCACAGACTAACAGACAGGACACTCAAATTTGATTCTTCAATCATTTTAACGGTCATTTCGAATATTCCATTATTTGGGACAGTACTCACATGTGTCATGATGGCGCCACGTTACCCTATCAAAAACATGATGTCTGTCATCTAGACTGTCTTTATTTTTTTCATTTACCAACAGAGTTGCCATTCATACAGAATTACCTGTAATGTATTGATTTGTATACGTCCATGCGAATTTCATGCAGGATACAGATTTAATACATATTGCCAAAGATAAACTGAAGATTACAATGTTCCATACGTTTCATTGAAAAATGTTGGGTCAGTAATCGTGAACCAGTTGGTTCAGTAATAATGTAATTTTATTGAAACAATACAAGTTAGAAAGGAAGCACACATATGTTTACATTCAGCATATAATGATTTCTTGCCACAACTGATGCTTCATGGGATGAGACTATAACAAACTAAATAAATTCTAGACAATGGTTCTAAGTAGTTTTCACTTTCTTATTCTAAGAATCACTGATATAAAGCGAAATTTCTCAATATCGTTCATACTGTAACTTGATATTTTTCCAAACATAAACAATCATTGTCATAGTTACGACGCATCTAGTGATCAGACACTTGTTGTTTTGCTTCAAAATACTCAAATTGACAGTGAACCGAGCTCATCGAGGGGTCCTATTCAAATGATACCTAAGAAATCGCAGACTACTCTATCTTGGGTTTATCTTTGATATTGCCTAAACTATATACATAATTGCGCCTACTTCTCATCCTCCAACTCAATAAAAAATCGAACCCGTTTTGTTACAATATTTACTTGCTTCTGGTCTGCCGCCACTTAATTTCGGGTGAAAACTACCAACACAATAAAAAATAGTCTAGATGAACAAATTTGAGTCGAATAAATGGTTACCCTCCAACATCAAGAAAAAGTTAAATATATTATCAACGTAATCCAATAAATCATTGTGACGATTCATTTTCAAATATTTTGATGAAATCAGGCATCCCTGCAAGCAGCTGATCGGTGTTGACAAACGAGGGGAAACCAACTAGTAAAAAAACTTTTACATAACACAAGGGGTGTACAGATAGTAAATAGTTCGCGCAGTACAATATAGGTGGAACTAGTGCATCACGAAAAATAATTTTTATTAGAATTTACTCATACTGTCATGTCTGTTAGTCTGTGATTCACGTATGAGTAATTCCATAAAACGGACTGTTCAGAATAGAAATCTGTGCATTTGTTCAATTTTCGCTTAAGGTGAAATGTAGCGTCATAAAATGCGCGCAAAATTTCATCCGCTTCAGTTGAACGAACCGTCGCACAAAGCATACCACGAAAAACGGACACATGGAAACAAGAACTTTTTACAATGATTGAGCGCAGGGGGCTTAGCTCTCGTTATATTGGCTTGTAAAAAGACTGGACGTAATGGATTTTTGAATTCTTCACACTTTGAATATATCCTAATTCAATCGTTATTGTTAGTGATTACTCTTACACTAGAGCTATAAATCATGAGTAATTATGAGTGACTAACATGAGGTTATATGTATATGTATTGACCAACTGAATTGCTGAATACGAAATGACGAACTGTCTGTTTTCTTTTTGTGCGTCTTGTTTCAAGAATAAAAATCCATCTACCACAGGGCCGCTTTCACGTTTCAATGGGTCCGGGCTCAAGCAATATTTGTGTGAGGACCCCCGAGAACAAGTGATGAGAGCAAAAAAGGTCCCGGTTATATCATTTAATTTATTTTTTTGGTCGATTGACCCGGGGCCTGTGTAAAAGCGGCCCTGATCTACTAACACTTGCACTCAAAGCATAGTTTGTGCGACCGGTATGATGAAATATTCACATACACAGCCGAAGAAATTTCAAACCAAGCCAAAGAGGCCGGCTCATGTGTGTGCAATAATAAAAAGCGGCACATTTTCTCGGACATCACTAGCTTGGGTTGTGAGAACTTAGATTGAAATGAACAAACTTTATAGTACCATAAAATACCATTAACTTTTTTCTGGAAGCGACTTTCGGAATTATATAGTCTAGAAATGTCTGTTTCAACGATAACGAACCGAAGACCAAACAGCCTCTGGCCTCCGGTGCCAGAAATCATCAAATAATAATTTCTTAGATTACATTTTTAATACATTCCAATTATAACTAATAGTTCATCATACCATGCAGTTAAAATTATTTAGTGAATCTTTTCTCAAGCACATATTTGGGGATCGAAATTGAATGTAAAATTATTTCGTAGTTCTTTATTATTCAATCGATTTTGAAAGCAAAATCAAGCGTTGATTCATTGTATTCATAATAATTGAAAAACCAATGAATTCCAATAAGTTTTCCATGCTAACTGGCTCGAAGCTTACCCTCAATGTTTTTCACTTTGTTTGTATATCATGTTAATGATCATGATAATACTTGGCTTGCATTCATTTCATTCAGTAGCTTGCTACAATCTAAAATAATACCTGTTATACGATATCACACAGCTAGGCTTTATTGCTTCAGCAACATCAATGCATTGAACTCAACAGAATTGGACATTATTAGCATTATAAATGACAGTTACTTAGAAAATAAACAATTTCTTACAATACCCATTTTATTGTATTCAACTCGTTTCTATTTTAACACAAAACCCAATGCTGCATAAATTCGCGTCATAATTTTATATGTATTTTTGCTCACGATATAATGCCACCGTGCCCACCGTGCATTTCTCACACCACCTCAATACGAAACAGCAGCGTGCAAGCAATAAAAAAAATGCAAAAAAGTTTATGTAAACTTTTTCAATTTTCGGTTGTTTTAGCTAAAATTTTATAATTTTGAGTTGCATTTTCAGATTCTTTGTGAAATTCTGCTACAAATACTACTTTTCAGTTCTAAAATCATCCCCGTGGGGCGGAACAGTGACCATTTATACATTTCAAAAACCAATTACGGCTCGGCAAAGCAAAATTTCAAAATTCTAAGAATACTTAGTTATGATAAATTTGATTTCGAAAACTTAAGTGTTTTTGGTTTTTCGAAAATCGGTCTAGTTTTTGAATAATTGATCAAAAACGCGATTTTCGCATTCCGCTACATTTCACCTTAACAGAAGTATTTCAAATTTTCACATTAATCTTTAGTGATGTTTCTAATTTTGGAGCTAAAGCGAGTGTGTGTCGAATTCCGTTGATTTTAGGTTAAGTAATCAGAAAAATAATGGAGAGAAACGTTGACCACTTAGTCTTTTGACAATTCTTCTGACGAGACGAAGTTCGACGGGTCAGCTAGTTAATTACATAAATTTTCACAAAATACATTGTTTTTACAAAATGTACTCACAACGACTACAAATATTTTATCGTCAAGCATGGTGTAACATTTGAAATAGTTGGATGAGAAACGGCTACTCTACACTGAAATCAGAAAACGAAACATACGAACACAATTTGTTGAGTCATTTTGATTTGAATGATTTATCTTGCAAACGCCGGGGTGAGGGAGAAACCAATTGACCAAAAAGCCGCCTTTTAATATGAAAAAAGTTCAGTTTAGGAGGGTATGTCGTGAAATATGACATTTTTATATGGTAAATTGTGTATTGTCTGTACGCCTGTCGGCAACCATCGGTTCTATATATATTTACCGAAAATGAAGAAACAAAAACATATTGTTTACCACAGAGCATCTATTCCCAACCTGTAGTTATCGATATAAAAAGGTTGGAAGCCACAAACTTTTTTTCAATAACAATTAAAATTGTAATTGAAAGTAGTTTTGATTTGCAGGGATAAAATTTTGGGTTTGGAAATGTAAAATCTTTCATTTGAACCTTAGCTTATGAATATTTTGGTCCTTGAGAAAATTGAATTTACTTTTCAACATTTTTCTGTGCATTTCGTTCGTTTGCTCACGGAACGCCCGAAATTAGCTCTGCGCCTAATTCGTATTACTGTTTTTGAATTAGTTGATTTTAACAACAAAATTTCCAAAATAACTATAAAATTAGTTAAAATTTAGAATTTACTGTGCTGAAAAAAACTCTTATTTTTAGAGAATGTGTTTAGTTGGCGAATATTCTGGACACAAACCAGTAATATTTCAATCCAACACGAAATTCTCATTTACAACTAATTTCGTTATTAAAATCAGAAACTTTGATTCTATTTATCTATCACCGTCATTACTGAAGGACAGCAGTGTCAAAGCAAAACAATCCATTCAAAAGCTAAAAGGGACAGTCTTGTTGAAACTGCTCGCAAATTGTTTAGATGTTTTTCGCATGTGTTACGATATATCCCTATATAAATTTCTAAACCGATATGTAAAAATGACGTAAATTGTTAGTGGAAAGTGTATTTATTCAGAATTTGTGCGCAGTTGAAGCGATTGTGGGTAATAATGTTTTTACGCGAAACAGTGAAGTGAGTTTCGAATGTTGCACTCTAATTGTACACGTCAAATGATGTTTTTTTTGTATCTTCTCATTCCGGGCTACGCCTTCCGGTGTACTACTTGTATTCGGTTTTTGTTTTCCGAGTGCTCAAAGTTTTCAGTGAAAATGAAGAAAACAGTGATTTAGAAGAAAAAAATTCAAAAAGATGTTTATGTTTCGTTTATGTCTTTTTCTCCAATACAACATCGTATTTATACCTGCCAATATAGAAAAGACAACCGCGTCAGAAATTTTTTCGGCAGTACTGTGCCATCTAGTGGCTAGTAGTCATTACGGTGTTACCGCTTCGGTGACAGGGCGCCACATAGCTGCAGATTGCAGAAGCCAATTCAACCATTCATATTGGTTGAAAACAACATTTTATTTCTTCAATTCAACTAAAAAATTAGTTGAATGGAAATGAAATGTGCCTTAGCTTAGAAATGACAGTACGTTTAATTTGTGAATTCAACTAAAAAAAATAGTCATTTCAACAAATATTTTATTATTATTAAGGGAATGAGAATAAAAAATCTAAATTAGCAAAAGTAAGATTTTTTTAGTTGTCTCAAAAAATAACTAACTAAAATCAGCAAATCAACTAAATTTTTCGCGAAAATGCTGATTTCGGTCGTTCCGTGCTCCAAAATCACAAGTCGGAAGCTGATAAAATTGTATAGTAGGATATGGAACTTTCAGTTGAATCTAACAGGTTAAGCGGTCTCTGAGAAAATTGAGAAGTTTGATGCATTTGAAACTCAATAGCAGGCTATAGGACGAAGAGATCTGTCATTTGAATCTAAGTCTGAGAAAATTCATCTAGTTAACTCCGAGAAAAGCGACTACATATTTTTGTAACATACACCTAAACACTGACATTTATTAGTCTCAAAGAATTGATTCGTCGATTCGAAAGTTGATTTCATAACCTTTGTATTTATCACGGAACGACCGAAATTAGCTCTGCGTCTAATTCGTATTACTGTTTTTGAATTAGTTGATTTTAACAACAAAATTTCCAAAATAACTATAAAATTAGTTAAAATTTAGAATTTACTGTGCTGAAAAAACTCTTATTTTTAGAGAATGTGTTTAGTTGGCGAATATTCTGGACACAAACCAGCAATATTTCGATCCAACACGAAATTCTCATTGACAACTAATTTCGTTATTAAAATCAGAAACTTTGATTCTATTTATCTATCACCGTCATTACTGAAGGACAGTAGTGTCAAAGCAATACAAACCATTAAAAACCTAAAAGGGACAGTCTTGTTGAAACTGCTCGCAAATTGTTTAGATGTTTTTCGCATGTGTTACGATATATCCCTATATAAATTTCTAAACCGATATGTAAAAATGACGTAAACTGTTAGTGGAAAGTGTATTTATTCAGAATTTGTGCGCAGTTGAAGCGATTGTGGGTAATAATGTTTTTACGGGAAACAGTGAAGTGAGTTTCGAATGTTGCACTCTAATTGTATACGTCAAATGATGTTTTTTTGTATCTTCTCATTCCGGGCTACGCCGTCCGGTGTACTACTTGTATTCGATTTTTGTTTTCCGAGTGCTCAAAGTTTTCAGTGAGAGAGTCGATTTCGCGAAGTCGAATGAAGAAAACAGCGATTTAGAAGTAAAATTTTTCAAAAAGAAGTTTATGTTTCGCTTATGTCTTTTTCTCCAATACAACATCGTATTTATACCTGCAAATATAGAAAAGATAACCGCGACTGAAATTTTTTTCGGTAGTAGTGTGCCATCTAGTGGCTAGTAGTCATTACGGTGTTAACGAGCGCCATATAGCTGCTAATTTCAAAAACCAATTCAACCATTTATGTTGGTTGAAAACAACGTTTTATTTCTCTAATTCAACTGAAAAATTAGTTGAATGGATATGAAGCGTGTCTTAGCTAAGAAATGACAGCACGTTTAATTGGTGAATTCAACTAAAAAAAATAGCCATTTCAACAAATATTTTATTATTATTAAGAGAATCAGAATTAAAAAATCTAAATTAGCAAAAGTAAGATTTTTTTAGTTATCTCAAAAAATAACTAACTAAAATCAGAAAATCAACTAATTTTTTCGCCAAAATGCTAATTTCGGTCTTTCCTTGAACGACCGAAATTAGCTCTGCGCCTAATTCGTATTACTGTTTTTTGAATTAGTTGATTTTAACAACAAAATTTCCAAAATAACTATAAAATTAGTTGAAATTTAGAATTTACTGTGCTGAAAAAAACTCTTATTTTTAGAGAATGTGTTTAGTTGGCGAATATTCTGGACACAAACCAGCAATATTTCGATCCAACACGAAATTCTCATTGACAACTAATTTCGTTATTAAAATCAGAAACTTTGATTCTATTTACCTATCACCGTCATTACTGAAGGACAGTAGTGTGAAAGCAATACAAACCATTAAAAACCTAAAAGGGACAGTCTTGTTGAAACTGCTCGCAAATTGTTTAGATGTTTTTCGCATGTGTTACGATATATCCCTATATAAATTTCTAAACCGATATGTAAAAATGACGTAAACTGTTAGTGGAAAGTGTATTTATTCAGAATTTGTGCGCAGTTGAAGCGATTGTGGGTAATAATGGTTTTACGGGAAACAGTGAAGTGAGTTTCGAATGTTGCACTCTAATTGTATACGTCAAATGATGTTTTTTTGTATCTTCTCATTCCGGGCTACGCCGTCCGGTGTACTACTTGTATTCGGTTTTTGTTTTCCGAGTGCTCAAAGTTTTCAGTGAGAGAGTCGATTTCGCGAAGTCGAATGAAGAAAACAGCGATTTAGAAGTAAAATTTTTCAAAAAGAAGTTTATGTTTCGCTTATGTCTTTTTCTCCAATACAACATCGTATTTATACCTGCAAATATAGAAAAGATAACCGCGACTGAAATTTTTTTCGGTAGTAGTGTGCCATCTAGTGGCTAGTAGTCATTACGGTGTTAACGAGCGCCATATAGCTGCTAATTGAAAAAACCAATTCAACCATTTATGTTGGTTGAAAACAACGTTTTATTTCTCTAATTCAACTAAAAAATTAGTTGAATGGATATGAAGCGTGCCTTAGCCAAGAAATGACAGCACGTTTAATTGGTGAATTCAACTAAAAAAAATAGCCATTTCAACAAATATTTTATTATTATAGTGGTTTTCAGCTGCACATAGAATGCGACGGAATCGTCGCAGGATTGCGAAATAATGAGCGTCAGAACCACTGATGCCAGGTTTGCAGATTGGTATGTAAATTTGCAATTTCGTTTGTTAGCAGACTTTGCAATTAAGCCGACTTTTTTGCAGATTTTCGAAAATTTTATAAAAAATCGTCCATTTTGATAACTTTTGCTATTACTGTAGGGTTTTCGTTTGGTGTTTTCGTCATACTTCTAAATATTGAGGTCATATATACACAGACGCCTAAAATTTCACCTGGCATCGCTGCCAGAAAATTGGACAGTTGTTTTAACCCCTTCGCTGTCTGTTGTATTGAAATTAACTAGCATTAGAGCCAAAAGAAAAATTAATCGGTTGTTGGATTGAGGCCAATTGCATTTTCAACTGGTAAAAATCCTTAGCGACAATTGTTATTTCATTGTTCATCGAAAGTATCAACAAATGTATATCTGTCAAAGACGATCAACTTTTTAGAGTAGACAAATAGCTCCATCGATTAAAGCACGAGGTTTTGAAAACCAAGGCGTCGATTAATACAAAATATAAATGAAAAGGGAACATACTAAGCACAAAATAACCATTATGCACGATTCAGACGTACCGTCTTCTTTTGTCACAGTCAATCTCCGTCACCGGCACCGTCAACATTAATTACATGCATTCTTATGGTGCCATTCACACGTAACGTCACCGTCACGGAACGTCTTGACGGACGGAGCGTGTGAACGTTCCGGTAAAGAAAGTATTAAACTAATTTTGACGGAAGCTGACGTTCCGGTGACGGTGACGGAAGGAGGCGGATCGTCTGAATCGTACATTAAGTCAAATATATAGCACATGCTTAAAAAATCCGCGCAAGTTGTAGCCGTAATCTGCCACATACGTATTATCAATATGAATTCATTATGACTGAAGTTTTCTTAATAATAACTAAAAATTAGTTATTGTAACGGTCAATTTAAAAAATATTTTTGTCTGGCTTGTGGTCTCGAAGGGGTTGAATCGATGCGAATGACAGTTTCGCTATCTTTGCGGCATTTTGTCGCTATCTTATCGCATCGCAATCTTTTCTAGCCGACAGTGAAAATCACTATATTAAGAGAATCAGAATTAAAAAATCTAAATTAGCAAAAGTAAGATTTTTTTAGTTGTCTCAAAAAATAACTAATTTTTTCGCCAAAATGCTAATTTCGGTCTTTCCGTGTAAGAATGGTACAAAGGTATCATTGCTTTATCATGAAAATTCGCTTAAAATTCCTTTTACTGTGATAGCTTTACAACGAGGTTTTTATTTATTTTGTTTTTGAGGTCAATTGAAATATATATTGTCAAAAAACTAAAAAGGTAGAATTGAAAATGTAAGCAACGCATCAAAGAGCAAAAACAATATCTTTTTGGTTGTCGAAAAACAATAATGTAATTGGAACTAGTCCGATCAAAATCGGCCAAGCCATATCTGAGATCTACACCTCTTTGTTCTGCACACAAGGCACATTTTGCCTCCCCCCCCCCCCAAATATTTTTGCAGCTGGAATAAATATTAGAAAATTTGCTAGAAATATCTTTTTTCTGTTATCTCCGTAGTTCGTCTCCGTAATCCTTCATATTTCATAACTAAGTTACTTAAATGTTTAAACTAATTTACTACAACGTGAAATGTGCTATACTTTATAACTTTAGAATATTGGTTATTACTGGAATAGTAGGAAAAATGTTTGTGATTTTTACTTGGTTGCTTTTCATTTGCTCTATCCTCCCCGTTTTCTTTATAAAAATGCTTTATATATTACAAAGTTCAATGATCTGTAGCAATAATTTTTTGTGCCCCCCCCACATATTTTATGGAACTTGCTGCCCCTGCAGACACACACAGATTACTCTGTTCATCGAGCTGAATCGATTGGTACATGACACTCGACCCTTCGGGCTTCGAAATAAATTTTTAGCGAACTCTATACCTATTTTATGTATAAAAAAGTAAAAAGGCTTAAAAACAAAAATTTAAACATTAAGTCGAATGATTCGTAAAATAAAAAAAAAACCTAGATATCGGTTGAACTTTTCGAATAATGAACTTTCCTGTCAATCTGTTCTACACCCGCTAAATCTTGCTTGAGTGCAGTATTCTGCAGTACTATTTAAATAAAATTGCTTCTCAGGTATGTGCTTTTAGGTGTGTATAAATCCTTGTGTATCTATGAATATATGAATACGAATATGAATATGATATTAGTTGTTATCTATGTTAACTCACGTCATTTCTTTCCTCTTATTTTTTTCTAGGATGTGAATCGGATTCTCCACAAATAGGTCAGGGAACGTGCCACTGCTCTGAATAGCAATAGTGAAATGAAATATGTTACGGTGAATTTCAATGATCGGTTTTTCGCCGGCGAACGACCAAAATTAGGTTGAAGCCGGGTATAAATAAACGATAAAAAAAATGATCGGTTTTGATTCAGTTATATATTGGTGGTTTAAAATTATTAAGCTGCATTAAAATATATCGGTGCTTGATTTGGCAATTGATTAGCTTAGTTATTCCGTTTGTTTTCATTTTCTTTTCAATATTCGGTTATACAGTATTCGAATCGAACAATTAGGAAGTTCAGAAGTTTTAAACACTAAGTAATGTTGACTATACCTTTTTACAATGAAAACTTTGTATACAAATAAAAAAATGACATAAGTGAAATCGATTTGTTAATAGTTGGACGAAAAAATAGTGTTCTGATATAACTGTAAATAACAGAAGTATTTCAAATTTTCACATTAATCTTTAGTGATGTTTCTAATTTTGGAGCTAAAGCGAGTGTGTGTCGAATTCCGTTGATTTTAGGTTAAGTAATCAGAAAAATAATGGAGAGAAACGTTGACCACTTAGTCTTTTGACAATTCTTCTGACGAGACGAAGTTCGACGGGTCAGCTAGTTAATTACATAAATTTTCACAAAATACATTGTTTTTACAAAATGTACTCACAACGACTACAAATATTTTATCGTCAAGCATGGTGTAACATTTGAAATAGTTGGATGAGAAACGGCTACTCTACACTGAAATCAGAAAACGAAACATACGAACACAATTTGTTGAGTCATTTTGATTTGAATGATTTATCTTGCAAACGCCGGGGTGAGGGAGAAACCAATTGACCAAAAAGCCGCCTTTTAATATGAAAAAAGTTCAGTTTAGGAGGGTATGTCGTGAAATATGACATTTTTATATGGTAAATTATGTATTGTCTGTACGCCTGTCGGCAACCATCGGTTCTATATATATTTACCGAAAATGAAGAAACAAAAACATATTGTTTACCACAGAGCATCTATTCCCAACCTGTAGTTATCGATATAAAAAGGTTGGAAGCCACAAACTTTTTTTCAATAACAATTAAAATTGTAATTGAAAGTAGTTTTGATTTGCAGGGATAAAATTTTGGGTTTGGAAATGTAAAATCTTTCATTTGAACCTTAGCTTATGAATATTTTGGTCCTTGAGAAAATTGAATTTACTTTTCAACATTTTTCTGTGCATTTCGTTCGTTTGCTCACGGAACGCCCGAAATTAGCTCTGCGCCTAATTCGTATTACTGTTTTTGAATTAGTTGATTTTAACAACAAAATTTCCAAAATAACTATAAAATTAGTTAAAATTTAGAATTTACTGTGCTGAAAAAAACTCTTATTTTTAGAGAATGTGTTTAGTTGGCGAATATTCTGGACACAAACCAGTAATATTTCAATCCAACACGAAATTCTCATTTACAACTAATTTCGTTATCAAAATCAGAAACTTTGATTCTATTTATCTATCACCGTCATTACTGAAGGACAGCAGTGTCAAAGCAAAACAATCCATTCAAAAGCTAAAAGGGACAGTCTTGTTGAAACTGCTCGCAAATTGTTTAGATGTTTTTCGCATGTGTTACGATATATCCCTATACAAATTTCTAAACCGATATGTAAAAATGACGTAAATTGTTAGTGGAAAGTGTATTTATTCAGAATTTGTGCGCAGTTGAAGCGATTGTGGGTAATAATGTTTTTACGCGAAACAGTGAAGTGAGTTTCGAATGTTGCACTCTAATTGTACACGTCAAATGATGTTTTTTTTGTATCTTCTCATTCCGGGCTACGCCTTCCGGTGTACTACTTGTATTCGGTTTTTGTTTTCCGAGTGCTCAAAGTTTTCAGTGAAAATGAAGAAAACAGTGATTTAGAAGAAAAAAATTCAAAAAGATGTTTATGTTTCGTTTATGTCTTTTTCTCCAATACAACATCGTATTTATACCTGCCAATATAGAAAAGACAACCGCGTCAGAAATTTTTTCGGCAGTACTGTGCCATCTAGTGGCTAGTAGTCATTACGGTGTTACCGCTTCGGTGACAGGGCGCCACATAGCTGCAGATTGCAGAAGCCAATTCAACCATTCATATTGGTTGAAAACAACATTTTATTTCTTCAATTCAACTAAAAAATTAGTTGAATGGAAATGAAATGTGCCTTAGCTAAGAAATGACAGTACGTTTAATTTGTGAATTCAACTAAAAAAAATAGTCATTTCAACAAATATTTTATTATTATTAAGGGAATGAGAATAAAAAATCTAAATTAGCAAAAGTAAGATTTTTTTAGTTGTCTCAAAAAATAACTAACTAAAATCAGCAAATCAACTAAATTTTTCGCGAAAATGCTGATTTCGGTCGTTCCGTGCTCCAAAATCACAAGTCGGAAGCTGATAAAATTGTATAGTAGGATATGGAACTTTCAGTTGAATCTAACAGGTTAAGCGGTCTCTGAGAAAATTGAGAAGTTTGATGCATTTGAAACTCAATAGCAGGCTATAGGACGAAGAGATCTGTCATTTGAATCTAAGTCTGAGAAAATTTATCTAGTTAACTCCGAGAAAAGCGACTACATATTTTTGTAACATACACCTAAACACTGACATTTATTAGTCTCAAAGAATTGATTCGTCGATTCGAAAGTTGATTTCATAACCTTTGTATTTATCACGGAACGACCGAAATTAGCTCTGCGTCTAATTCGTATTACTGTTTTTGAATTAGTTGATTTTAACAACAAAATTTCCAAAATAACTATAAAATTAGTTAAAATTTAGAATTTACTGTGCTGAAAAAACTCTTATTTTTAGAGAATGTGTTTAGTTGGCGAATATTCTGGACACAAACCAGCAATATTTCGATCCAACACGAAATTCTCATTGACAACTAATTTCGTTATTAAAATCAGAAACTTTGATTCTATTTATCTATCACCGTCATTACTGAAGGACAGTAGTGTCAAAGCAATACAA
The DNA here is from genome assembly GCF_030247185.1 of Malaya genurostris. Taxonomy (NCBI): domain Eukaryota; kingdom Metazoa; phylum Arthropoda; class Insecta; order Diptera; family Culicidae; genus Malaya; species Malaya genurostris. Next base: position 153,440,904 of record NC_080572.1, read on the forward strand.
ACCATTAAAAACCTAAAAGGGACAGTCTTGTTGAAACTGCTCGCAAATTGTTTAGATGTTTTTCGCATGTGTTACGATATATCCCTATATAAATTTCTAAACCGATATGTAAAAATGACGTAAACTGTTAGTGGAAAGTGTATTTATTCAGAATTTGTGCGCAGTTGAAGCGATTGTGGGTAATAATGTTTTTACGGGAAACAGTGAAGTGAGTTTCGAATGTTGCACTCTAATTGTATACGTCAAATGATGTTTTTTTGTATCTTCTCATTCCGGGCTACGCCGTCCGGTGTACTACTTGTATTCGGTTTTTGTTTTCCGAGTGCTCAAAGTTTTCAGTGAGAGAGTCGATTTCGCGAAGTCGAATGAAGAAAACAGCGATTTAGAAGTAAAATTTTTCAAAAAGAAGTTTATGTTTCGCTTATGTCTTTTTCTCCAATACAACATCGTATTTATACCTGCAAATATAGAAAAGATAACCGCGACTGAAATTTTTTTCGGTAGTAGTGTGCCATCTAGTGGCTAGTAGTCATTACGGTGTTAACGAGCGCCATATAGCTGCTAATTTCAAAAACCAATTCAACCATTTATGTTGGTTGAAAACAACGTTTTATTTCTCTAATTCAACTGAAAAATTAGTTGAATGGATATGAAGCGTGTCTTAGCTAAGAAATGACAGCACGTTTAATTGGTGAATTCAACTAAAAAAAATAGCCATTTCAACAAATATTTTATTATTATTAAGAGAATCAGAATTAAAAAATCTAAATTAGCAAAAGTAAGATTTTTTTAGTTATCTCAAAAAATAACTAACTAAAATCAGAAAATCAACTAATTTTTTCGCCAAAATGCTAATTTCGGTCTTTCCTTGAACGACCGAAATTAGCTCTGCGCCTAATTCGTATTACTGTTTTTTGAATTAGTTGATTTTAACAACAAAATTTCCAAAATAACTATAAAATTAGTTGAAATTTAGAATTTACTGTGCTGAAAAAAACTCTTATTTTTAGAGAATGTGTTTAGTTGGCGAATATTCTGGACACAAACCAGCAATATTTCGATCCAACACGAAATTCTCATTGACAACTAATTTCGTTATTAAAATCAGAAACTTTGATTCTATTTACCTATCACCGTCATTACTGAAGGACAGTAGTGTGAAAGCAATACAAACCATTAAAAACCTAAAAGGGACAGTCTTGTTGAAACTGCTCGCAAATTGTTTAGATGTTTTTCGCATGTGTTACGATATATCCCTATATAAATTTCTAAACCGATATGTAAAAATGACGTAAACTGTTAGTGGAAAGTGTATTTATTCAGAATTTGTGCGCAGTTGAAGCGATTGTGGGTAATAATGGTTTTACGGGAAACAGTGAAGTGAGTTTCGAATGTTGCACTCTAATTGTATACGTCAAATGATGTTTTTTTGTATCTTCTCATTCCGGGCTACGCCGTCCGGTGTACTACTTGTATTCGGTTTTTGTTTTCCGAGTGCTCAAAGTTTTCAGTGAGAGAGTCGATTTCGCGAAGTCGAATGAAGAAAACAGCGATTTAGAAGTAAAATTTTTCAAAAAGAAGTTTATGTTTCGCTTATGTCTTTTTCTCCAATACAACATCGTATTTATACCTGCAAATATAGAAAAGATAACCGCGACTGAAATTTTTTTCGGTAGTAGTGTGCCATCTAGTGGCTAGTAGTCATTACGGTGTTAACGAGCGCCATATAGCTGCTAATTGCAAAAACCAATTCAACCATTTATGTTGGTTGAAAACAACGTTTTATTTCTCTAATTCAACTAAAAAATTAGTTGAATGGATATGAAGCGTGCCTTAGCCAAGAAATGACAGCACGTTTAATTGGTGAATTCAACTAAAAAAAATAGCCATTTCAACAAATATTTTATTATTATAGTGGTTTTCAGCTGCACATAGAATGCGACGGAATCGTCGCAGGATTGCGAAATAATGAGCGTCAGAACCACTGATGCCAGGTTTGCAGATTGGTATGTAAATTTGCAATTTCGTTTGTTAGCAGACTGTGCAATTAAGCCGACTTTTTTGCAGATTTTCGAAAATTTTATAAAAAATCGTCCATTTTGATAACTTTTGCTATTACTGTAGGGTTTTCGTTTGGTGTTTTCGTCATACTTCTAAATATTGAGGTCATATATACACAGACGCCTAAAATTTCACCTGGCATCGCTGCCAGAAAATTGGACAGTTGTTTTAACCCCTTCGCTGTCTGTTGTATTGAAATTAACTAGCATTAGAGCCAAAAGAAAAATTAATCGGTTGTTGGATTGAGGCCAATTGCATTTTCAACTGGTAAAAATCCTTAGCGACAATTGTTATTTCATTGTTCATCGAAAGTATCAACAAATGTATATCTGTCAAAGACGATCAACTTTTTAGAGTAGACAAATAGCTCCATCGATTAAAGCACGAGGTTTTGAAAACCAAGGCGTCGATTAATACAAAATATAAATGAAAAGGGAACATACTAAGCACAAAATAACCATTATGCACGATTCAGACGTACCGTCTTCTTTTGTCACAGTCAATCTCCGTCACCGGCACCGTCAACATTAATTACATGCATTCTTATGGTGCCATTCACACGTAACGTCACCGTCACGGAACGTCTTGACGGACGGAGCGTGTGAACGTTCCGGTAAAGAAAGTATTAAACTAATTTTGACGGAAGCTGACGTTCCGGTGACGGTGACGGAAGGAGGCGGATCGTCTGAATCGTACATTAAGTCAAATATATAGCACATGCTTAAAAAATCCGCGCAAGTTGTAGCCGTAATCTGCCACATACGTATTATCAATATGAATTCATTATGACTGAAGTTTTCTTAATAATAACTAAAAATTAGTTATTGTAACGGTCAATTTAAAAAATATTTTTGTCTGGCTTGTGGTCTCGAAGGGGTTGAATCGATGCGAATGACAGTTTCGCTATCTTTGCGGCATTTTGTCGCTATCTTATCGCATCGCAATCTTTTCTAGCCGACAGTGAAAATCACTATATTAAGAGAATCAGAATTAAAAAATCTAAATTAGCAAAAGTAAGATTTTTTTAGTTGTCTCAAAAAATAACTAATTTTTTCGCCAAAATGCTAATTTCGGTCTTTCCGTGTAAGAATGGTACAAAGGTATCATTGCTTTATCATGAAAATTCGCTTAAAATTCCTTTTACTGTGATAGCTTTACAACGAGGTTTTTATTTATTTTGTTTTTGAGGTCAATTGAAATATATATTGTCAAAAAACTAAAAAGGTAGAATTGAAAATGTAAGCAACGCATCAAAGAGCAAAAACAATATCTTTTTGGTTGTCGAAAAACAATAATGTAATTGGAACTAGTCCGATCAAAATCGGCCAAGCCATATCTGAGATCTACACCTCTTTGTTCTGCACACAAGGCACATTTTGCCTCCCCCCCCCCCAAATATTTTTGCAGCTGGAATAAATATTAGAAAATTTGCTAGAAATATCTTTTTTCTGTTATCTCCGTAGTTCGTCTCCGTAATCCTTCATATTTCATAACTAAGTTACTTAAATGTTTAAACTAATTTACTACAACGTGAAATGTGCTATACTTTATAACTTTAGAATATTGGTTATTACTGGAATAGTAGGAAAAATGTTTGTGATTTTTACTTGGTTGCTTTTCATTTGCTCTATCCTCCCCGTTTTCTTTATAAAAATGCTTTATATATTACAAAGTTCAATGATCTGTAGCAATAATTTTTTGTGCCCCCCCCACATATTTTATGGAACTTGCTGCCCCTGCAGACACACACAGATTACTCTGTTCATCGAGCTGAATCGATTGGTACATGACACTCGACCCTTCGGGCTTCGAAATAAATTTTTAGCGAACTCTATACCTATTTTATGTATAAAAAAGTAAAAAGGCTTAAAAACAAAAATTTAAACATTAAGTCGAATGATTCGTAAAATAAAAAAAAAACCTAGATATCGGTTGAACTTTTCGAATAATGAACTTTCCTGTCAATCTGTTCTACACCCGCTAAATCTTGCTTGAGTGCAGTATTCTGCAGTACTATTTAAATAAAATTGCTTCTCAGGTATGTGCTTTTAGGTGTGTATAAATCCTTGTGTATCTATGAATATATGAATACGAATATGAATATGATATTAGTTGTTATCTATGTTAACTCACGTCATTTCTTTCCTCTTATTTTTTTCTAGGATGTGAATCGGATTCTCCACAAATAGGTCAGGGAACGTGCCACTGCTCTGAATAGCAATAGTGAAATGAAATATGTTACGGTGAATTTCAATGATCGGTTTTTCGCCGGCGAACGACCAAAATTAGGTTGAAGCCGGGTATAAATAAACGATAAAAAAAATGATCGGTTTTGATTCAGTTATATATTGGTGGTTTAAAATTATTAAGCTGCATTAAAATATATCGGTGCTTGATTTGGCAATTGATTAGCTTAGTTATTCCGTTTGTTTTCATTTTCTTTTCAATATTCGGTTATACAGTATTCGAATCGAACAATTAGGAAGTTCAGAAGTTTTAAACACTAAGTAATGTTGACTATACCTTTTTACAATGAAAACTTTGTATACAAATAAAAAAATGACATAAGTGAAATCGATTTGTTAATAGTTGGACGAAAAAATAGTGTTCTGATATAACTGTAAATATGTTGATCAGGTGGAAGAGTAAGGAAAAGTCTTCCACTTCATCCCTATCTGCCAATACAAAGAAAAAAAGGAAGGGGCGCGATGTAGGTGAGTTAATTTTGTTATTATACTTTAATGAAATGCCATTGAAACTTTTGATGCAAATCATTCATCAACAAAACCATGGTCGAAAAATATCTTACATATTCAATTCAATGCAGCATATGAAACCTACACACCGAATTTTCATGTTTTGTTTCAGCAAAATGATTTGCTGTAACTAATTCAGTAAAATATCGATTGCTGTAGATGCAGTAGTGAGCAATGAACGTCAAAGCTTTCATTAATTACATCGTAATTACTGAAATTTTAGTGAAATGCTGTTGTTAATTTTTCCATTGACTCACTGAAATGTTTAGCAAAGGAGATAATTATTTACTGATTTTCAGTGAAATGTTTAAAGTTGTGAGCTGTTGAAACGTCAGTTTTTGCTGAATGTATTTGCTGACATTCCAGCTCGGCAACCTCATGCAACGAAATATCACTGAAACTACAATTTAGTGAGTACGATTTCCGAAAAAAAATGTAAAACAATAGTTCGCCAATAAAATTATTGGTGAGTAATATAAAAAAAATGTTTCACGGTAAAATTCTATATGTTCTCTCATTTGAAAAAGGTGAAACAATGACAAATTTCTATTCATCGACACACCGATTTGGTCGTTAAATTGTTACGTTAGATATTGACGGTTCCCAATTATTATCGTTACACTTTAACAGTTACACTCTTGCGGCAATTTTCTGAAAGAATAAAAATTCGTTATGATATAAATGTTGAGTTCAATACATTTTTGGAGCTTCTACAGCATCTAGCTAAATTCGAAGTTGTGATTCTTCATTCATTCGCTATGAGTGACATAACATAATCCAGTTATTTGCAGAATTTACGGAACTGATTTGAAGAGTGGAAGCAAGAGAAAGATGTGTGCGGTGGTTTCAAAATTCAAGATGGCAACTTCCGGTAATATTCCTGATTTGTTTGTAATCGTTGAAAACTCTTGCAATATAAGTAAGGGGTTTCAAGATTTTAATGGTTATTGTCAAAAAGACGGAGCCACAGGTTGAGAATAACTGTTCTGCGATAAAAAAAAACATTTTTTGTTTCTCCATTTTCAGTACACAACATTTTTCCACACGGAACGACCGAAATTAGCTTTGCGCCTAATTCGTATTACTGTTTTTGAATTAGTTGATTTTTACAACAAAATTTCCAAAATAACTATAAAATTAGTTAAAATTGAGAATTTACTTTGCTGAAAAAAGCTCTTATTTTTAGAGAATGTGTTTAGTTGGCGAATATCCTGGACACAATCCAGCAATATTTCCATCCAACACAAAATTCTCATTGACAACTAATTTTGTTATTAAAATCAGAAAGTTTGTTTCTATTTATCTATCACCATCATTACTGAAGGACAGCACAAAGAAAACAAAAATGAAATGGGTTTTATTGACAAGTTTATTAGCCAAAAACTCATGAGAAGTGTCAAAGCAAAACAATCCATTAAAAAGCTAAAAAGGATAGGCTTGTTGAAACTGCTTGCAAATTGTTTTGATGTTTTTTCGCATGTGTTACGATATATCCATATATAAATGTCTAAGCCTATATGTAAAAATGACGTAAACTCTTAGTGGAAAGTGTATTTATTAAGAATTTGTGCGCATTTGAAGCGATTGTGCGTAATAATGTTTTTACGCGGAACAGTGAAGTGAGTTTCGCATGTTGCACTCCAATTGTATATGTGAAATGATGTTTTTGTATCTTCCAAACTTCCGGGATACGCCGTCCAGTGTACTACTTGTATTCGGTTTTTGTTTTCCGAGTGCTCAAAGTTTTCAGTGAGTGAGTCGATTTCGCGAAGTCGAATGAAGAAAACAGCGGTTTAGGAAAAAAAATTTAAAAAGAAGTTCATGTTTCGTTTATGTCTTTTTCTCCAATACAACATCGTATTTATACCTGCCACTGAAATTTATACCTGCCACTGAATTTTTTTTCGGTAGTAGTGTGCCATCTAGTGGCTAGTAGTCTTTATGGTGTTAACATTTTCTCGGTGACAGAGCGCCATATAGCTGCAATTGCAGAAGCCAATTCAACCATTTATGCTGGTTGAAAACAACGTTTTATTTATCTAATTCAACTAAAAAATTAGTTGAATGGAAATTAAGTGTGCCTTAGCTAAGAAATGACAGCACGTTTAATTGGTGAATTCAACTAAAAAATAGCCATTTCAACAAATATTTTATTAGTATTAAGGAAGTTAGAATTTAAAAATCTAAATTAGCAAAAGTAAGATTTTTTTAGTTGTCTCAAAAAATAACTAACTAAAATCAGAAAATCAACTAATTTTTTCGCAAAAAATGCTGATTTCGGTCTTTCTGTGTTGGATCGTATCTCGGTCAAATGAAGACGTTTGAGCTCAAATGAATAATCGTATTTGAAATTTGAAACAATCTCTAAAATTTGGAGGTCATTTTGAGAAAAATACGCATAAAATCTCCAAAGGTATCAAGTATCTATTATTGATGCTGAAGGTGAATGGATTTGCAATAAATGTATTTGCCTGAAAGTACTCGATCCAATGAAGCGATATTTGAAATGAGTTTCGCACACTTATAGCTGCGATTATGATCCTAACAAAACCTTTTGTACAAATAGTCATCTCAATAGTAGAGTCGCCATATTATTTCACCGATTGCTCGACTTTCATTGAATCAACGAATTGTGATAAAATCGGATACAACATCTTTGTTTCGATTCTAAGAAGCAATACCACAGACAGAATAGTTCGAAAATTGTTCAACACTACTATTATAGCGACGTGAAAACTCGAAGCGAATGCACATATTTTCAACTTACCCTTAAAGTCCATCTATCGAACAGAGATATCGGATCTCACTCTGACAATTAGTTTTTGCATATTGAGATGAACAGGGTTGCCGTTACTCTACCAAATTATATTCGCATTTTACTCCAAATTTATTCCATTTATCAATTGAATGTACTTTTTGTAACAGTTGTGTTTGGGTTCATCTAATGAAATTCAAGAAGTTTGACTATAACTGACCCCAAACTTGTGATGCAAAATTTTACTTTTCGGGCAGTGGTAATGCTTATGTAAAAATTAGGCCAAAAACAAAAAAAAAACCATCCTTCGAATTTAAACGGAATTACTCCATTGAACACATCAATCTTGTTGCCTCTGGATGAAAGTTCAGCGCATTGTGGTAGCAATAATTACATCCATCGTAAAGATAGAGACTCACATTTTTGAGATTTAAAGAAAACAACGAATCATAAAATAACGTGCTCTCGTCAATGACTTAATTTTCTGACAGTCGTTCTTTAATTTCAATTGACGGCATTGAACACAAATTATATATATTGAAAAATGGAAACCTGTATGCTGTGAATTTCGTGCCCATACTTAATTGAACATGTGGTTCGAAATAAAGAAACACGTGAATCAAGTAGGCTCAGTAAATTTGAATACAAACCAGCTAGTTTGGCGCCAAAAGGTTTTATCAATAATCTAGTATATTTTGCTCTCCAGCGGGCAGCAACATTGCATAACTCGATACGCGCCAAACAATCATCGGAGATCTAGCATGCATTGAGAGGAAAGTTTCCAGTTCTGAACGAACCAATTTTCTAGTCTTTCTCTACTTTCCCGAAGGATTTTCCTTATGTACTATAGCCTAAAACCTCCGCATAAACATCACCTTTCGAACAAAAAAAATCATTTGAAGATCGGCCCACGCAAACCAGAGAACATTAGCAACACACACTTTTTTCGGGTCCCGGGTTGGTGGTTCAATGCATAGGGCACTGGTCTTACAAACCAGTTGTCGTATGTTCGAGCCCCAACCTGGAAGGATTCGTAGTGTCAGTAGAGTCGTAGCACTAGCCAGGCAATGGTTCTGTACACTCTCAATCGGCTGCGAAGTCTGTTGAAACAGAAGGTCGAATTCCACTACAGGAATGTAATACCAAAGGCTTTGCTTTATATATATATATATATATATATATATATATATATATATATATATATATATATATATATATATATATATATATATATATATATATATATAGTTTTTTTTCATATATCATTTCCAATTTAAATTGTGTTGTAACACAATGTCGTATGTTCGTGAAAGTGATGGCATTGTAAGGGAGCACGTATCCTGCGATGACGTCAATCGAGCACACGCATGTTCTTTATAAACGTACAATTGGAGTGAGAGCACCAGGACATTAAGGCATCTGAGGAACTTATGAAATCGTGCATATGGCGCTGTAATGAGTAATGATATCGTATATAATATTGTATCATATTATATTGTATCATATTACATTGTGAAGACGGTACGACCACTTTGTTGTAATTTGTTGAAAGATGACTTTTTGGTCAAGTGTTGCTTTACAAAATATTTATTTGGCGTTAAAGGCCGACGTTCCGAAAGAACATCTGTTTCGGTATGCAGTGAAAAATAAATTTCGAAGCAGTTCTCGTGAATCAGCTCAAACTGAAAATTAATATTTATTTTGCATTAATCACGTTTCAATCAGTTCCATCGGTTACTTACAGATTTAGTTCCTTTTATCAATTTTTATCATTGTAAAGATACACTAGATATTTTTGCCTACGCTTGTATGTAAGTAAGCTTTGTAAATATCTAGTGTATAATATAAAAACTGAAATCAATTTCACTATCTCTTCGGCTTCAGCGATCACTGTTAATAAAATCTCGTCGCTCATCCTGTAGCCTTTACTTAATGTTGATATGGTCGATTTGACGGTCCGCACCATGCGTTCCCATATGCCACCCATATGAGGAGCAGATGGGGGATTGAAGCTCCACCGTGTCCTTGCATTGGTAAACAAGTTGGCACAAGCTGTATCAATCTGACGAATTTTCTCCTGAAGCTCTTTGTTTGCAGCTTTCAGATTAGTGCCGTCATCTGAAAATATTGCAACTGGAGGACCCTTGCGTACAACGAACCTTCGAATAGCCATTATATATAGGAGCCTGCGTTTAATCTGTATGATACCTCCAAATGGATGACACGGACTGCGAGGCGTGTAAAAAGCACTATCCACCTCTTCTCGACACGCCTTCCGACGGCGACTTCTACGGGACCAAAATAATCGACCCCTACATAGCTAAATGGCTTCAGGAACGGTGTCAGTCGTTACGCTGAAAGCGGCGCTATCCTCGAGGGCAGAGGCCGACATTTAGTTATCGTGCAAAACTGGCAGCTTTTCATAACATTAGTTATACGCGATCGAAGTTTCGAAATGAAAAATCTTTGGCGAACTTCATTTCATTTGTTATTTCATGATCCTTTGGTAAAACGATAGGATACCGTGTATCATATGGTATGACTTCTGCGTTTTTCTTTCGACCTTCCATCCGTAATACTCCGAATTCGTCCAAAAAAGGGGCGCAACGATAAATGATACTGTCCTTTTCAATAGGTACCCTCTTTGGGCAGTTCGCGATTTTTTGTAAGCGTTTTAACCTCGCAAGCGAAACCTTCGAGCTGCGCGATTTTCCAAAGTACAATTTCTGCCAGATGATACTCATTTTGCTTCAATGGAACCGTAACATAACGCTGTGGACGTAACACCAGCCGTGGCATTGTCTCCGATATATTGGGAAGCACCTCGATGGTCAATCCACGCGACTTGCGCCGACAGTTGGAAATGAATCGATAAACGCAGCACACCGTACGTAGCAGCACAAGCCAACGAGATATACGAGAAGCATCTATCAATCGCTCTTCAACTACTTTCGTGTGAAACATATGACATACTCGTAGTTCTTCTCTTGTGTTAGGTAGCGGTAGATTATGCATCGGCCATCTGTCCTCTGGGGTCTGTATCAATTGCGCTCCATTAAACCAGGATCCATCTGAATCTAGGGAAATGCCTTTGCCCCATTTGGTTAGAATATCCGCGATATTCGCTTTGGATGGCAACCAGCGCCACCCATCGATTTTTGTCTTCTGCAAAATCTCTCCGATTCTAAACGCCATAAAAGGTTTGTATTTTCTCTGATCCGACCGGATCCAGGATAAGACGTTCATTGAATCGGTCCAAAGTACGCGTTTTAGGATCTTCAACTCGTGGTTAGCCTCGACGATATTTAGCAGACGTACCCCTAGAACTGCTCCTTGTAGTTCCATTCATGGGATGGACAATTGCTTCAATGGGGCGACTTTTGTCTTTGCCATGACTAGTGAACATCGTGGACCTTCAGAAGTCGCTATTCGGAAATATGCTGTAGCGCCATGTGCTTCTTCGCTTGCGTCAACGAATACGTGAAGCTGTAAAGTGTGATAAGCTTCGTGGGATGCTCCCCGCAAATAACAGCGTGGAATCCTCAACCGTTCAACCATCGGGAGTACCTTCATCCATCGCGACCAGTTCGTCCATTTCATGATCCCAATTACAACCGGCACACCAGAGCTTTTGTAGCAGCATATTTCCATGTACAGTGAACGGCGCCAACAACCCAAGCAGATCAAATACACTCATCACGCAACGAAGAGCGATCCGTTTAGTCGGCCTTAGTAGTCGGGACCGACTAAAAGCATAGAATTTAGCGACGTGCCTTTGACCATCGCTGTCGCATCCCACACGAGACGCACTTTGTCGGTTTTTTTTGGATGTACAACAACAGTGAGAGGCAGGTACCAAACTCGATTCGAATTTGCCAGAGAATGCTTTTCAGAAGTAGCGCTGTGGGCATACCCTTTTGTCAGATAGTCTTCTATGAGCTGCCGTACAGCTACGTTGAGAGCCGGGTTCTTCTGGAGGTGCCGCTCGAGGCCAATCATACGGCTCAGCGCCCTTTGAAAACTATCCGGTAATTGAATGTCGTCCTGTTTCCATAGTAGGGCTGTCTCGAAGTGCCTACCTACTCGCACAGTCGTACGCTGTAGAAGTTCGTTTGCCCGATGATCGTCATCGGATTCCGGCAGCTGGTTCACAGTAATTCCCGCTTCTTCCACTATGAAGTACTCGCGCATGAAGTTATGTAGTTGCTGGTTCGTATGTCCATGATGACATCCGAGAAATTCTTGTTTTGGTGAACTGCCGCTCGGACCATAAATCGTCCATCCATGATGCGATTTTACTGCGACCGGCTCATTAATACTTCCTATACGAGACTCTATCGGGGCTAATAAATGCATATTGTTCAGGCCTATGAGGATTCTTGGCTCATCTCCGACTTGCTCGGCTGCATACAATCCTTTCAAGTGGAAATAGTGGCGGACTATCTCTTCAAAGTTAATCTTTTGTTTTGGTAAATACAGTTTCTTCATCGATCGAACTGCGTTCAGTGCCACCTGTTTTTTCTCACCGTTACCAGATATTTGTAGAGATAAACATACCGATGTGTGCTCCGTACGAACGATGTTTTCCGTCCATTGCAAAGTTAGCGGTTGCGGTGTGCCGATAGCTCCCAGTTCGTCAACGATTTCCTTCAGAATTAACGTCATCGAAGAGCCCTCGTCTAAATAAGCAAGAGTGGACACGGTTGTTTGACGATAATAAAGAGTTACTGGAACAATCCGAAAAATCATTGAACGTTCTTCCGTATCATGAGCATGATGCTGTTCAGCTTTACCACCCGTCTGGTTTCCTAATGTCTCTGGTACTGATTAATAGCGAAGAATCAACGGGTGATGGTGATCGCGGCAAGTTCCAACATTACACGTGATCTTGAATTTACACCATCCATCGTGGCCATTTAGGCATCGCTCGCACAGGTTATATTTATTCTTTAATTTTATACGCTCTGCGCTGCTCATGTGACAGCATTCGTCACAATTTCTCACGCGATGTCCATCGATTTTGCAAATCTGACACGAAACAGATTATCGCGGCTTAATGTTGCTGCGGCCACTTCCATTATGCGCATGTATGAAACTCTTCTCCTTCACTTTCGATTTTTTCCATCTTATGTCGTGTATGAGACGTTGTATCAACAATAAGAGTAACTTCACTGGCTTCCGAAACGATCTTCGCAGTAAAATCGGCAAATGTTCGATGCGTCGCGTGACCTGAATGACACTTAAATTGCACCCATTCTCTTTTCGTGGCAACCGGGAGCTTCTCGACCAATTCTTGAATTAGAACGGGATTTATGAGATGATCATGAAGGCCTGCGGCTTCTAAATGATCGCACAATTTTTGAACTGCCATTCCGAAAGGAATGAACGTCTCCAGCCTTTCGGCTTTATGTGAATCTGTTTTTCTTACATTTGCAAGAACCTCGTCGTTTTCGGCTGAGCGGCGGCGGGAGGAAGATACCGAAGGAGGATGTTTCTTTTCCACAGAAAAATAATAAATTTGTTTCTTCTGTTCTTCTTTAAACTTCTATTTGTGTTATTAATTTACAATAACGTCTTTTACATAGTAATAGCAAACTTTTCGCAAAAACTATTATCACTTGTTATCTTTTCACGACAACACTTCAGTGAGTCTATGCTTTTTGTGTTATATGTTTTGTTCACGCAATCTATCTTATTCCTTAGAGAAGGTTTCTTCTCCCACTTGCTACCATCAGGCTATGTGCTTACAAATTCAATATTTACTTCTATTTATCACTATTCAGAAACTGTTAACATGCTTTCTGTCAATCATATTTTGCGAATTCTCTTCTTTGTAACGATATTGTACCCGAATTGATATCACTTAAAAACGATTATTAACACGAGAACTCGGACGGGACGGCCTAACTTATCTACGGGTCGAATCCCGAGACTAACGGCTATTTACCGCGCACTCTGTAAAACTTAACTAACCCCTAACTCTTCCCAACTATGGGTTTTTAAGCTCCTAACATTTACTTTCGGGTGAAGCCCGAAGATTTTAGTACAAGCCGAGCTTGTGATTTTAAGTAGAAAGTTCATCCGACTTTCTCCCGAAGTTCAATTGAAAGCCGAGAGCCGCGAACCGAAATCACTGCCACAATGTCAATGACAGTGACCGGTGCCCGTGAAAAGATATTTTTGTTATTGCTCGTCGCGTTTACGCTGACGTGAAGGCTTGCCTGAAAGGTGACGAGTTTTTCCTTCACGACTGGGTTGCTGTTCTTGCAATGTTGCTATTCCTTCACGGCTCCCTACTTTTTCTACAATACTAGCAAGTTCGAAGGAAAATTTGCTAAGGGCGCTGCAAGCCCCCTTACTTACTGAGCTTGATGTTACCTGAAGGGTGAACATCAAGTCGAATGTGTTGGTTTATAACATTGAGGTTTGTAGCTGGTGGTCACAAATTTCCGTATTTATAATTACTATTGCCGGACTTCTTTACATATGGTTTATTTTTCTTTTTGGCTATACGCAAATTAAATTTCCTAACCTCACGATGGTCCGCGTGTGTGTGTTCTCCTCTGATGCCATCCTGTTCCATTGTATGCTTCTATTGTTACTTTATCTGTGGGGGTGATCGAACGGTTGCTAGTCTCGGACTCTGGGTTCCTTGTCGTTCTCGTTCCTAATAGCTCGTTCTTCTGTGTTGGTGATACGTATTAGGGCTTCTCGTTGTTTATGCTTCATTGGGCATAGTTGAAAATTGATCATTGGGATTACTGCCAGTAATAATAATAGTTCCGTAAAAATATATGTGATGAAGCTTCTTCGTTGATTAGTCATTTATTGGTATTCTGTATTGTTGCTTCTCATCATGGCTCCTCGTTGGGTACAATGTGTTGAGGCTCCTAGCAGCTTTTATGCATTTAATTTGATTTCGTGGTTATCTTCTTCGTAGTGTATTTTTAAACAACAAATTGTTTAAATTTTCACGTAATCATAAACTTTGATTTTCATATATTGGTTTATGGTACTCAGCTGAGCTTTTGACGATGCTCACTGAATAAAATATGGGGTAGCAATTTGTAACGTTGTGGCATACCCATGCAAGTCATCTTTAACTGTGTTGACTGCATTTACTTCCTTCTTGTTTTGTTATCAGTTGTACTAGTTGATGTACAATTTGTAGCATTGCCATTATTTCGATTTGTTATCACGTCTTCCATATTAAACTTTTTCATAATTTTTCTGCCTCGATTTTTCAACTCGTAATTGCCTCGATTTTCAACTCTGCTGTTCTTCCTTCTGACATCTTGGTGATTCCCCGGTTCCCTTTGTCTTCAACTTGCCACCGCATCCGATCACACCCTCTTGTTCTCTTAGGTAGCTTGGCTGAGCTACTGACATCCTTCCTTCTGCGACGACTATTTTCGGACCACACACACAGTTCGGGACTCCAAAAAAACTTTTATTCGGTTTGTATGACTCTGTGCCTTTAGTGTAATCATTTTTCTATTCTATGATTGTTATTATTATTATTATTTTTATATACGTATTACGTGATCTATTGTCTGTTCTATGATTGTTATTATTTGTTTATACGTATTTTTTCATAATCGCATTGTGCATGTGCATTCTCTTTTTTTGTTTTTTCATTATCATATCTTTGTGCATTTTGCCTTTTCTGTATGTTTTGACTACTGAAATGATTTACTAAAACTTCTTTTTCGACATCACAGTGAATACAACATAGCTAACAAAAAATTTTTAATACTTAATCTTGTGCATCTGTTTTTTTATATTTATGTTATCTCGCCCGTAGAGACAGATTACCAGTTTACCCGTCTTGTCAACAATACGTCTGTCTGTGGAAATAAATTCTATTGTTAAAGTTGCGGCATGCGAATGCTTGTTCTTTTCTAAACCTTTTTCTTCTAAACTCTCCCGCAACTAGCTTCTATGCCGTGTTCATTTTAATGGTGTTTTACCATCCTTGCCTCCACAGCATCAGAAGTCGTCCTTCCGTTCAATTATTGAAATCGCTTCTAAACTGGTCGGTTGTGTAATGCCCATTACCTGAGCTGGTTCTTTTGGTGCGTGTTCCTTTTTTTCCTTTCTAAAAATAAACTCAAATCTGGACTTTAATATTTTTCCAATAATAACCGGAACCTATAAAGTAATTTTAGATTCTAATTCCGCTCTGAATGTGTTGTCTTCAATACAATATATATATATATATATATATATATATATATATATATATATATATATATATATATATATATATATATATATATATATATATATATATATATATATATATATATATATATATATATATATATATATATATATATATATATATATATATATATATATATATATATATATATATATATATATATATATATATATATATATATATATATATATATATATATATATATATATATATATATATATATATATATATATATATATATATATACAAGGTGAGATGAAAAAACTGCAACCAACTTCAGACTGCTGTCATTTCTAAACCGCTCGTCCCACAGCTGTCAGATTTATTCTAGTGACAGCTCATTATATTATTTACAAGCGCACAAAAGCATTTTGGTGGGAATTTTTCAGAAAAAAAGTTATTTGTGATGGAATTCAAGTGTGATAGTGTGATTGCTTTGCATTTGGCTGGAAAACCACAAGTGGCTATCGTTAGAGCCCTCCAGCATTTAAAAGTGAATAAATCTTTTGTGTCTCGTACCATCGCTCGTTACCGTGATACTGGTAGCGTAGCCCGACGTCAAGGAAGTGGACGAAAAAAAACAGCAACATCGGCAGAAATGGTTCGAAAAGTGAAGAAGCGAATTGAACGAAATCCGCGTCGCAGTGGCCGAAAAATGGCTCGTGAGCTGAACATATCGCAATATGCCATTCGGCAAATATTGAAAAATGAGCTTGGACTAAAGCCATTGAAGTTCCAAAAAGTGCAAGATCTTACTGATGCGCAAAAAAAAGTTAGACTCGAAAAAGCTAAAGAGTTGCTTCGCTTGGCCGAAAGTGGTGAACTGCCGAATTTGGTTTTCTCCGATGAGAAACCATTCGTTATCCAGCAGTTTGTAAACAAACAAAATGATCGTGTTTACTTGCCAGAGAGGTCAGCTGAAAATTTGCAACTTCGGTTGGCCACCAGAACTCAAAAGCCGGCCATGGTGATGGTGTGGGCCGCCATAACAGCCGATGGTCGCTCGCCGCTCGTATTCATCGACCGTGGGGTCAAAATAAATGCGCAAATCTATCGCGAAAATATTTTGGAGGGAGTTCTGAAGCCCTGGGCACGCAAACATTTCGGCCGCAGACCTTGGACATTCCAACAGGACTCAGTACCATCGCACTCAGCACGCGCCACCCAAGAATGGTTAAGAAATGAGGTTCCTCGCTTCATTTCCACCGCACAATGGCCACCAAAATCTCCGGATGCCAATCCGTTGGACTATTGTGCCTGGGGTATTTTGGAAAGCAAGGTTGGCACTAAAAAATACCAAAGTGTCGATCATCTCAAGCAAGCGCTTCGCCGAGAATGGGACAAAATACCGCAGAGCCACTTTCGGGCAGCGTGTGATGGTTTCATTGGCCGTTTGAAGGCCATAGTTCGTGCCAAAGGTGGCCAATTCGAACAAATCTAAACCGATTCTCAAATTTGATGTTATTTCCGACATTTTTTGCTTTCATTCAATAAAATTTAAAAAAAAAATGAAAAAATTATGGCGTTTTACTTTGTTGCAGTTTTTTCATCTCACCTTGTATATATACAGGGTGATTTTTTAAGAGCTTGAGAACTTTTTTAAACAATAAAACGCATAAAATTTGCAAAATCTCATCGGTTCTTTATTTTAAACGTTAGATTGGTACATGACATTTACTTTTTGAAGATAATTTCATTTAAATGTCGACCGCGGCTGCGTCTTAGGTGGTCCATTCGGAAAGTCCAATTTTGGGCAACTTTTTCGAGCATTTCGGCCGGAATAGCCCGAATTTCTTCGGAAATGTTGTCTTCCAAAGCTGGAATAGTTACTGGCTTATTTCTGTAGACTTTAGACTTGACGTAGCCCCACAAAAAATAGTCTAAAGGCGTCAAATCGCATGATCTTGGTGGCCAACTTACCGGTCCATTTCTTGAGATGAATTGTTCTCCGAAGTTTTCCCTCAAAATGGCCATAGAATCGCGAGCTGTGTGGCATGTAGCGCCATCTTGTTGAAACCACATGTCAACCAAGTTCAGTTCTTCCATTTTTGGCAACAAAAAGTTTGTTAGCATCGAACGATAGCGATCGCCATTCACTGTAACGTTGCGTCCAACAGCATCTTTGAAAAAATACGGTCCAATGATTCCACCAGCGTACAAACCACACCAAACAGTGCATTTTTCGGGATGCATGGGCAGTTCTTGAACGGCTTCTGGTTGCTCTTCACTCCAAATGCGGCAATTTTGCTTATATACGTAGCCATTCAACCAGAAATGAGCCTCATCGCTGAACAAAATTTTTCGATAACACATTTCGAACCGAACACTGATTTTGGTAATAAAATTCAATGATTTGCAAGCGTTGCTCGTTAGTAAGTCTATTCATGATGAAATGTCAAAGCATACTGAGCAAATAATAATGCATGAAAATCATAACCTCAAAAAATCTGAGCAAATACTAATGCATGAAAATCCTAACCTCAAAAAAATCACCTTTTATATATATATATATATATATATATATATATATATATATATTTATATATATTTATATATATATATATATATATATATATATATATATATATATATATATATATATATATATATATATATATATATATATATATATATATATATATATATATATATATATATATATATATATATATATATATATATATATATACACGAGGTCTGTTCAAAAAGTACCCGGAATTCTCATTTTTCTAAAAAAATATTTATTTATTCGTCTACATCTATATGATCCCCTTCAAAGTAATCCCCCCTAGATATAATACACTTATGCCAGCGTTTTTTCTAGTCTTCGAAACACCCCTGATAGTCACTTTTTGTAATGCTCTGTAGCACTCTCAGCGATTCTGCCTTTATCTCTTCAACGTGGACGATTGTGCTTTTGTTTCGACATCATAACCGTACACCCATGTTTCATCACCAGTTATGACCCTTTCAAGTCAATTTGGATCGTCGTTTAACAGCTCCTGAGCGATGGTAATGCTTTTTTTTTTATCAAAATTCAGCAGTTTTGGAACGAATTTTGCTGCCACTCGTTTCATGCCCAAAACATTTGAAAAAATATGATGGCATGAGCCAACTGATATGCCAACTTCATCAGCAACTTCTCTAATAGTGATTCGGCGATCATCCATAATCATTTTTTCCACTTTTCCCACATTTTCATCGATTATTGACGTGCTGGGTCGACCGGAGCGTTCGTCGTCTCCAACGTCTTCGCGGCCATCTTGGAAACGCTTATACCACTTGTAAACACTTGTTTTTTCATAGCAGACTCACCGTAGGCTCTCTGTAACATTTCGCACACTTGGTTACACTTTATTTCATTTTTCACGCAAAATTTAATACAAATTCTTTGACTCTTCAATTCTTCCATTGTTTAAACTAACAAAAATCGCTGAGCTCAAAAAACACGTTTACACCAGCCGCTACAAGACAGAATGTAAACAATGAATACAGCTGAAAATTTCATTATACATTAGGGACATATGTACCAACACAATAAAAAAAAAATTTGACCACCGGACTCTCCAGACGCGCGCAATTAAAAAATTCCGGGAACTTTTTGAACAGACCTCGTATATATATATATATATATATATATATATATATATATATATATATATATATATATATATATATATATATATATATATATATATATATATATATATATATATATGTATATATATATATATATATATATATATATATATATATATATATATATATATATATATATATATATATATATATATATATATATATATATATATATATATATATATTTTGTTATGTTTAGTTTTCGAACTATTCCCCTTTATGCTGCCAATTCCTATCTCTCTGTTTCTTGAGGATTCCAATATTATTAGTTTGTTAGTGACAGAGTTTTCATATATATGTATTTTTTCAATCCCCCATGAATTCTTTGGTATATATTATGTTAATTATTTGTTGTATCTTTCTTTCATTGTGTTTCATGTAACAGTTATTATATGTCCATATTGTCGCATCTGTATTTTGTTGACATTTTGATTTGAGTGCGTAATTTGCACTTAAGAAATCCTCAATTCATTCATATAGTACGCATATTTTATTTTTATCATTCTGGGGTCGCGATCCCCTTGTCCACACACACTTAATCACTCATACTACGATCATTGCATAGATGCATACATTATATAGAAATTATTTACTGGCCAGCGTCATTTTGATAGTCGTCCGCTTGTGTCTTATTTTTTCTTGTCGTATCCGTCATATCTCATTCCTATTTTCTTTTTAGTTCGAAGTATTTTTGTTTTAGTATATTTTTAGTGTTAGTTTTATGTTTTTCAATGATAAACCATCTTATTTCCCCATAGAAATTCTTCTTATTTATAACATTATTTCCGTATTCCATGCCGTTATGTTTACCTCTCTTGTGTAATGTACTCTTTTTTTTTAAACGCATTGTAACTTTTACCCAGTTCATTCTAATTTGTAACATTATAGCTTCCTCCCAAAAACACATTTTGCTCACATCTATAATCTTCCTCTTGAATTTAACTTTTTTTCCTTATGACCAGCACGGTATTGCTGTGTATGACAGGATTCCCATGTTTATAATATATTTGAATTTTCTTGATTGGATTCAGTTGAATCCCATATTTTCCCATAGTTTATTTCCACTTTGTATTACTTCAACCATATGCTTGAGTTTCTTTAAGTATACTCTCTCTTTTTCCTTCTTCATATGTTTTCCCCCCATTATATATCTTCTTTGACAATGTTGCTTTATTGCCCCTCTGATTCACCATCATCAGTTTATTATCATCAGTTTCACCTTATTTTTCTTTCTTCGTTTGGTGTCCATTTGTTTTCATTGTGTTCGTTTCATTGCATAAGTAAAATTTTATTTCTTATTGACCCCCTCTTATTACCCTCTTAACAGTTTTAATATTCTTCTGCTCGCATTCATGTTTTTTTTCTTCTCGTGTTCGAATTGATTCATTTCGACTTTCATCTTACATATTTCGCTGATATTTTTTCCTTCTTGGTATATTTTTCATGTTTTTATCTTATCCATTGTTTTCCTTACACTGTGGTTTTAAGTTTTTCGTGGAATTCTTATGTCAACGTATCATTGTATGATGTTTGCTGTTAATTTCTTTTATAACTGTAGCCTAATTTTCTTTATTTCAATTACTTTCAGGGTTTCAGTTTCCCTTATGTTTTTATTATTATCTCTTTTTTTATTTGGTTTTCCGATGAAACTTTTAATACAATATGTTTATTCTAAAGTATAACTTTGTATACATTTTGAATCTTTTTATTATTACTTTTTTTTCGGTATTCGGTGCTAACGTTCGGTTCCTCAATCCGTATATTTTTTAATCGGTTATTGTGAACCTTTTCTAGTCTATTCCCATTCTTTATAGTTGTTGTTTGCTCACTAGGAAGAGCGACTACTTCATACGGTCCTCTCCAAAGTGATTGTAACTTCTGTCCTGCGCCTGTGGGATTGGCTTTTACTAGCACTAAGTCTCCCCACATTGGCTACCATTCGTTGGAGTTTTTATCATATAATTCTTTGCGCTTGTGTTTAGACGCAATTAGATTCTCCTGGGCTTGATGGTGAAGTCGTTTAAATGTAGATCGCATTTCATTGACGTAGTCCCCATAGTAGAGACCATCATTATCGTATTTGTAGACGGAGTTTGGGATGTTCGCCCGTCTTCCGTATGATAATTCAAACGGTGTATAACCCGTTGAGGAATTTACAGTGGTATTATATTCAAAACTGAAGAATGGGAGTAATTGATCCCATGTTTTCGGTTCGTTACCTACGTATTGTCTTAAATAGGTTTTCAGTTCCCTATTCGATCGTTCCACCAAGTTTGCTTGTGGATGATATGTACTTGTAGTAATTTTTTTAATTTTTAAAATTTTACATACATTTTTCATAAGAGAACTAACAAAATTGGTTCCATTATCGGTTACCAATTCGGCGGGTGTTCCATATTTACATATATAATTATTCACGAAAGTTTGCGCAACCGTGGCACTCTCTTGATTTTTCATCGGTGCTACAATTAGATATCTAGTCAGATCGTCTTGCATCACAAGTACGTATCTGTTCCCCCATTCTGACTCGGGTAATACCACTATGTCCATATACAATTTCTCGAACGGTTCGGACGATGTCGTGGTAATTCTAATTGGAATTTTGTTCGCTCGACCGATTTTGTTTTTCTGGCACGAGCTACATTGTTTAACATTTTTTTTTATTTTTTTTTAATTTTTTTTTTAAATAACTATTTATTGGAATATGAGTTAAAATTAGATTATTAAGATTTAAATTGGGTGTTTAGCCACAAGTGGTGACTTTTCAGCCCTGTTATATATATATATATATGATTTGGTTATTACCATGAAGACATCATTTGCTTCCGCAATTCTGAGATTTTTGTGTAGGGAAAATTCTAAACCTACTTGTATTGTGTAATGGGGAAAAGGAACTTATATACTAACTTACTAACTAATACAGAGAGCGAATCGATTCAATTGAAGATTGCATCGATTTTTGTCGGAATTTGCTTATAATATTATGTGACATTACATCTAATGGTTCTATATTTGTGAGTCTGTGTAACTCATTTGTACTAAACCAGGGAGGACGCTTCAAAATCATTTTCAGAATTTTATTCTGAATCCTTTGAAGCGTTTTCTTCCTGGTGGAACAACAGCTTGACCAAATTGGTACCGCATAAAGCATGGCTGGTCTGAAAATTTGTTTATAAATTAACAATTTGTTTTTTAGACAGAGCTTAGAATTTCTGCTTATAAGAGGATATAGACATTTAATATATTTATTACACTTTGCCTGGATTCCTTCAATGTGATCCTTGAAAGTGAGTTTTTTGTCATACGTTAAACCTAAGTATTTAGCTTGATCAGACCATGTCAATTCCAAACCATTCAATTTTAGAATGTGATTATTGTTTGGTTTAAGAAAAGAAGCTCTTGGCTTATGAGGAAAGATAATTAATTGCGTTTTTGCTGCATTTGGTTTAATTTTCCATTTTGACAGATAATCACTGAAAATATTTAAACTTCTTTGTAGGCGACTGCAGATCACTCTTAGATTTCTACCTGTGGCTAACAGACTTGTGTCGTCACAGAATAGCGATTTCTGACAACCAACGGGTAGATTTGGAAGATCAGAAGTGAAAATATTATACAAGATTGGAGCTACACTCGAACCCTGCGGAACACCGGCTCGTACGGGTAGCAATTCAGATTTACAATTCTGATAGCTAACCTGAAGAGTACGATCAGTTAAATAATTTTGAATCATTTTGATCAAATAAATAGGAAACTGGAAATCAGACATTTTTGCTATTAAACCTTTGTGCCAAACACTGTCGAATGCTTTTTCTATGTCTAGAAGAGCAACTCCAGTGGATAACCCAGAGGATTTATTTGCTTTTATCATGTTCGTTACTCTGACAAGTTGATGAGTAGTTGAATGTTCATGACGAAATCCAAACTGCTCTGGTAAAAAAATTGAATTCTCATTTATATGAGTCATCATTCTCAACAAGATAATTTTTTCAAAAAGTTTACTGATAGAAAAAAGTAAGCTAATTGGGCGATAACTTGATGTTTCTGCTGGGTTTTTATCAGGTTTGAGGATAGGAATTACTTTAGCATTTTTCCATCTTTTTGGGAAGTAAGCTAATGAAAAACACTTGTTGAAAATTTTAACCAGGAGTCTCAAGGCAACATCGGGAAGATTTTTAATAAGAATATTAAAAATTCCATCATTACCAGGAGCCTTCATGTTTTTGAGTTTCCTAATAATTGATTTAATTTCATCAAAATTCGTCTCAATAATGTCATCGTGTGATAACACTTGGGTTGAAATATGATCATATTTCAGTGAGACTTCATTTTCAATAGGACTCACAACGTTTAAATTAAAATTGTGGACACTCTCGAACTGCTGAGCAAGTTTTTGAGCTTTTTCACCATTTGTAAGAAGTATTTGATTTCCTTCCTTGAGAGCAGGAATTGGTTTCTGAGGTTTCTTAAGAACCTTAGAAAGTTTCCAGAAAGGTTTAGAATATGGATTAATTTGTTCAACTTCTTTAGCGAAATTATCATTTCGCAAAAGAGTAAATCTATGTTTAATTTCTTTTTGTAAATCCTTAACTATGTTTTTCATAGCAGGATCAAGAGAACGTTGATATTGTCGTCGACGAACATTCTTCAACCGAATGAGCAGTTGAAGATTGTCATCGATGATAGGAGAATTTAATTTAGTTTGAGTTTTGGGAACTGAAAGATTTCTAGCTTCGATAATATAATGATTCAAATTATCAATTGCTGTATCGATGTCCGCAGAATTTTCTAAAATAGTTTCATGATCCACATGATTTTCAATGTGAGATCTGTAATCCAACCAATTAGCTCTATGATAGTTGAATATAGAACTAATTGGATTAATTATAGCTTCGTTGGAAAGTCTGAATGTTACTGGAAGATGATCTGAGTCAAAGTCAGCATGTGTAATCGGTTCACTACAAATGTGACTTTGATCTGTTAGAACCAGATCAATTGTAGACGGGTTTTTCACGGAAGAGAAACAAGTAGGATTACTGGGATGAAGAACTGTGAAGTAACCAGCTGAGAGTTGATTATGAAGTATTTTACCATTACTGTTATTTTGCCTACAATTCCACTGGACATGCTTAGCATTTAAGTCCCCTATTACGAAAAATTTCGATCGATATCTTGTAAGTTTTTGCAAATCGCCTTTGAAGAAATTTAATTGTTCGCCGGTGCATTGGAATGGCAAATATGCTCCAGCGATGAAATAAATTCCATGAATGGTTTCAACTTCGATTCCCAAGCTTTCAATAACTTTAGTATTGAAAGAAGGTAAAATTCGATGTTTAATTTGCCGTTGGACAAAAATGGCAACTCCACCACCCATTCCAGTAAACCTGTCAAATCGATGAACCACATAATGTGGATTACTTTTCAATTTTACATTTGGTTTAAGAAAAGTTTCTGTCACAATGGCAATATGAATTTTGTGAACTTTGAGAAAATTATAAAATTCATCTTCACTCGATTTCAAAGATCGAGCATTCCAATTTAAAATATTCAAATAATTATTTAACATCACTGTTAAATTTTAAATTCATTATAATATTATTTGCAAATTTCCATCCGATTTGAAATGCTTCATACATTGTTTAACATAATTTTCAATATCCTTCCGCATATTAGTCCAATGGAATAGTGGACTCATTCTTTTCAACATTCGTTTGCTTCCGACATGTCCGCCTAGAGAAGCATCGTGGAATTCTTTCAATGTAGTTTCGCGGTCTTTTTCTGGCACCCACATCCTGTCTTTTTCCGGTGCATATAGTGTGAAAATTTTATCAAATTTCTCGGCAATAAATCTCAACACATTTGCCTCAGGGGTTTTCTGCATGTTTCGAAAAGAGATAATTTGCATGTTCTTTGCATATTTCATGTCTTCAGGGCAGTTAGTGAATGCATCTACTAACCCATCTATTAGAATTCTTGTATCGGTTATTGATCTACTCGAGCCATTTAGAACCAATCTCCATATTTTACGATCTGGAATTGAAAATACTCTTCCATTCAGGTAGTCTTTTAAACCGTGTGGTAAGTGTATCAGATCGGCTAGTTCTTTATATGCTGATCTACTGTTTACTATTACGAAAGTACTTTCGTTAGTTTTTTGTTTTGAAAATTTCAACAGATCAAATTTGATGTCATTGTTATTTATGCATATTTCATATTCTTCGACATATGAGAGTGCTCCCGAGTCCTTTTCGTCCCATCCAAAATCGATGTTTTCTAATCCGTCCATGTGCGGATTCCATTCTGTCTGTTGTTTATTTTTAAATAACGTAAACCATCCTGATTCGTCTTTCAGTTGTTTTGGGGAAGTTGTTTTATTTTCCCCGTCTTTCCGCCTCGCAAGTTCATTTTTTCTGCTTGCTGCTATTGACGCTTTTGCTGTCTAGTGACTATTGAAATAGGGTTTAAGGACTCGGCCTGTTCGGGCAGTCTGGATAAAAAGTCTGCCACAACATTGTCTTTGCCTTGTTTATAGCGAATGTCCATTTCCAACCCTTGAAGTTTCAGACGTAGACGCGTTAGCGTAGGCGAAGTTTCTTTTAGATGCCATATTGAAATCAGCGGTCTATGATCAGTGTATACAATAAATCTCTGATTATAAATAAAATGTTTGAAGCGGTTCACTGCCCATACGATGGCTAACAACTCTTTTTCAATCGTATGGTATTTTCTTTCAGCACCTACTAGACCTCTGCTTGCATAAGAAATAGGCCTGTCGATCGATTTTTCATTCGAGAGTACTGCTCCAATAGCGTACTCGCTTGCATCTGTCGTGATCACGAACGTATCTTTATAGTTCGGTCTAACTAACAGTGTGTCAGAAGTTAAAAAATTCCGCAATTCCTCAAAAGATTTTTGACACTCTTCTGTCCAAGTAAACTTAACATTCTTTCGCAAGAGATCGTTCAAAGGTTTACGTTTCTCTGCGATGTGAGGTATGAATTTTCCATAGAAATTTACTGTTCCTAAAAATGACCGAACACCTTTGACTGTTTTTGGGGCCGCAATCTCTTTTATTGTTTTTATTTTGTCCTCCATCGGACGAATTCCTTCTTTGTCAATTACATATCCTAAATACTTTATTTAATTTTTCAAAATTTGACATTTACCTGGCTCGACTTTCAGATTATGTCGACGGAGAGCCTCTAAAACTTTGCGTAAGTTTTCATTGTGTTCTTCGATGGTAACACCGAAAACAATTATATCATCCAGGTAGACGATTGCTTCAACTCCTTCTATCTCATAAAGTACCGTATTCATTAATCTTTGGAACGTTACGCAGGCCCATAGGCATTCTTGTGAATTCAAAGTGGCCTTTTGGAGTTGAAAACGCTGTCTTGGCTGCATCTTTTGAGTTAATTGGTACTTGGTAAAACCCTGATTTTAAATCCAAGGTAGAAAAATATTTACTGTTTCCAAGATTATCTAGAATCCCGTCGATTAGTGGAATTGGGTATACAAATGGCTTCGTAATTAAATTTAAAGCCCTCTTGGGAACACATAGGACTGGTGCATTCCACGGACTTTTGCTAGGTCTTATGATACCTTGTCTACGCATTTCTTCAATTTCTTCATTAATATGCTTCTTTGTAGCTTCTGGAAATCTGTATTGCCGTTTGTTGATAGGCACGTTTGACATGGTCTCAATTTCGTGCACTGCCGCATCAGTGATAGTTAATTTATCCCCCTTCAAATAGAATACATCGCTATATGATGCCATAATTTTCTCTATATCCTTAAAATTTTCTCTTTTTAAATGATTCATATTTAGTGATTTTAATACTTTATCCGTTCGGTCTCGACCAGATATTTGACCGTATCTTCTATTTTTCGTAAGAATTACGTCTTGATTTGTATCTAAATCAAGGAAACATTTGTCTTCCTCGTCACACTGTCCGCCTATAAAATCTTTTTCTTCTTCATGAGTAATATTAGTCTCACCGGGGAGCATACTATCTGAACGATCGTCGTTTTTGTATAACTCATAATTGCTCTGATACGATGCATTAATGTTATCATTTTTATTCACGTGCTTTTTATTCACTTCATATTTATTATGCCTTGCTAAACTGCCCTCTAAGATTTCAGCAGTGACGGTAATTACTTCATGCTTGCCACTCTTTGCATCCGTTTTAATATGTTTTTCGGTTGTCCTATTTCTACTTGGAGATTTTTCTATTTCAAAATTATTGTTTACTTTAGTTGCACTGTTTGAAGACATCTTTAGCTTCTCATTATTATCATTTACTTCATTTTTTCTTTAATTATTTATGCGGGTTGATATTTCAATATTGTACTCATCCGTATATGCAGGACGCATCCTATAATGCTCAGTTGCATGTACCTTTTCTTTTCCTGTTACTGGTATATTTGCTACATTATTGTGCTCGTTTGGTACACTTAGGCATCGGTACTCGAAATTCCGAGTGGCATAAATTGTGTATATATTTAAAAACTCTGCTCCAATGATTCCAGGAAAACACAAATCTTTTACTATATAAAATCTAACTCTGTAATGAGTTTTTCCAATCACCAACGTGACTTTTACTGACCCAATAGTCTGTGATTGGGTTCCATCAAAGCCTGCAATGTATAAATTATCTTTATAGTTTATTTTCTCTGATCCTATTTTCGCGACAGTATCCCATCTCATTACGTTATAAAATGCTCCAGTATCGAGCAAATATTTAATTTTTTCGTTAGGTGTTTTAGCAGCAGCAACTTTTACAAATAACTGATTGTTTTTAGCACACTCTATTTTTACCATTTCGTGAGGCGGCATACCTTCTTGCCATTGCCGCGTGTAATTTTTTGTCGTTTCTGTACACAGCCTATCCTGTGGACTAAGCTTGGTTTGATCAACCGCTTGGTATTTTTCCTGTATTTTGACATTGTTGTCTGTCTCTTATTTTGCGATTCTCTTCTCCTGTTTCTGATGAGCTCCATATGATTCTGTTTTTGGTTCAAAGGTTAGAGGTATTTTCCGTAAGCATATCCAACCTTGGTCATTGTGTATGCTAGTCACATACTTATTCATAAATGTCATTCCCAAAACACCCCCTGGAGTCAAATTCTCCACTACGTCAAACTTCGTTTGGAAAAGTCCTCCAGCGATGATGAAGTTTAGTTCTACGGTACCTAATGTTTTTCTAATAGTACCTGTTACCCCGGAATATTCTATGATTTCGTTTTCATTAATTGTATATGTTCCCATGTACTCTGCATTTCGTCTACTTATCAAGTTGCCAGATGCTCCAGTATCTACCAGCAACCGCATCTCGTTATTTGGTTCGTTTGCCGATCTCAACAACATCATAAATTCGTTGTCTTTCGTCTTATGTAATTTGACCCATATCAAACCTTCTTTACGTTTTTTGTACACATCACTCTTCATTGGTATGCTGTTATCGTCATTTTCATTCTCCCCGTATCGATCCCAATTTTGCATTTTACATGTTTGCTTGACTAAATTTGCATTCGGAGTTCTTGATGCTCCATATCTCATTTGATCAGGCATATTTCTAGTCCTGATATTATGATCATATCTTCGAAATATTTTTCTATTATCGTAAGTCATGCAATTTACCCATAACTGTGCTTCATTATTTTCGTAGTGTTTTCTATCAAGCCCATTATTTTCCTCTCGAATATTACCATTGTATCTATTGGATGGTTTTCTATTATCATACCGATTTGTTAAATCGTATTTTTGCTGATACGCATTATTTTCATATTGGTACTCTTCGTGAGTTCTAAACTTTTGATTCCTCATAAGAACTCTATAGCCCAGCTCTATTGCTTGAAGTCTGTGTTCAAGTACTTCGATATGTTTTCTTTTTTTTTTTTTTTCATAAATACGTTTATTTCTTAAGGTAATTTACATAAGTTTTACTTCGCCGTATCATCACTTTTACATAGAATTCTTAACCTAATATAATACTAATATAGTCACATCGATTTGAGTTTAATAAAACATATTCCTCTTATATTTTAAATATCATATTAGCTATTTCGTTATTTATTATTAAATCTACTTAATAACATTATTTGAACCATACGATTAACTGCTATAAATTATAAGATAAGCTTAAATTTTTATACATTTTGTTGTTGATCTCGTAACCTATTTTGAGTTTGTTTGTATCAGTACATCATTTTTATTAAAATTTTGCTATTGGATGAACTAATGGACACAGTAGGAGTCAGAACTAACCCTCAAAAGGGTCAATTATTAAATTGAAACTTCAATTGTCTTTATGAAACGATAAAGAAGTTTCATGTAAGAAAGGTCACGACAAGCAAGAATGTCTCGAACTGGGACATTGGATAGTCTACCTTGGGTACGCAGGGAATTTATTAGTTGAGATCTGACATCACGATACTCCACGCATGTCCAAACGACATGATCAATATCGCGATAGCCTTCGCCACAAGCACAAAGATTAGTCTCGGAAAGTCCAATTCGAAGGAGATGTGCATCTAAGGTGTAGTGATTGGACATCAGTCTGGACATCAAACGAATGAAGTCCCTACTCACATCCAGCCCCTTGAACCATGCCTTTGTCGATATTTTAGGAATAATTGAGTGCATCCACCGACCTAGATCATCTCTATCCCAAGAAACTTGCCAGCTGGCAAGTGTTCTTTGGCGAGTCGCGCTATAAAATTCGTTGAAAGCAATCGGTCTCTCATAAATTTCACCTTCAATAGCACCACGTTTGGCAAAACTATCGGCTCTTTCATTGCCTGGAATGGAGCAATGAGCCGGGACCCAGACTATTGTGATTTGATAATTATTATTCAATATGTCGTTCAGACACTGTTTTATTTTGTCCAAGAAAAACGGTTCATTTTTGCCAGCAGCGTTTGAGCGAATGGCTTCGATTGCACTCAGACTATCTGTGAAGAGGAAATAATGGTTTGGAGATAATGTGACGATTACATTCAAGCTATAATGAACTGCTGCTAACTCTGCTATATAAACAGATGCAGGTTCTTGAAGCTTGAATGAGGCCGAAACATTATTGTTGAACATACCAAACCCTGTCGCTTCTTCAATTCGCGATCCGTCCGTGTAAAACATTTTCTCAGAGTCAATATGCCTGAACTTACGTGAAAATATTTTTGGGATTTCCATAGAGCGTAGGTGATCCGGGATTCCACGCACTTCGCGCTGCATGGATGTGTCGAAAAATAAAGTTGAGTCAGGGACATTTAGGAGGCTGACACGGATAGGAATATATCTTGAAGGGTTGATTTCCTGTGACATATGGTTAAAATATACAGTCATGAATCTTGTTTGAGATTGAAGCTCAACTAACCTTTCGAAGTTATTAATAACTAGGGGATTCAGTACCTCGCATCTTATTAGCAGTCGCGACGAAAGCTCCCAAAAACGATCCTTCAATGGAAGAACTCCCGCCAGAACTTCAAGACTCATTGTATGTGTCGAATGCATGCAGCCTAAAGCAATTCGCAAACAACGATACTGAATTCTCTCCAGTTTGATAATATGAGAATTTGCAGCGGAACGAAAGCAAACGCATCCATATTCCATCACTGAAAGTATCGTTGTCTGATACAATTTTATTAGATCTTGCGGATGAGCACCCCACCAAGACCCTGTTATCGTTCGAAGAAAATTTACTCTTTGTTGGCATTTTGTTATCAGATACCTAATGTGTCCTCCCCACGTGCATTTGGAATCAAACCACACCCCGAGGTATTTGAAAGTCAAAACCTGTTGGATCATTCTTCCCATCATATGAAGCTGAAGTTGCGCGGGATCATGCTTTCTTGAAAAGACAACCAGCTCAGTTTTCTCCGCAGAGAATTCGATACCCAGATGAACAGCCCAAACGGACAATTTATCTAAGGTATCTTGCAATGGTTTTTGCAGATCAATAGCTTTGGATCCAGTAACTGAAACCACGCCATCATCTGCCAATTGCCTTAGTGTACATGGGGTTACGAGACAGCTGTCAATGTCGTTTACATAGAAATTATACAGGAGCGGACTGAGGCATGAGCCTTGCGGGAGACCCATGTAGCTAATTCTGAATGTTGCCAAATCGCCATGTGAAAAATACATGCACTTCTCTGACAAAAGGTTGTGCAAATAATTATTTATAACCGCTGGAAGTCCATGTTGGTGGAGCTTGTCTGAAAGAACATCAATGGCAACTGAATCAAATGCTCCTTTAATGTCTAAAAATACAGAGGCCATTTGTTGTTTTTGAGCGAAGGCAATTTGGATGTCAGACGAAAGTAATGCAAGGCAATCATTCGTCCCTTTATTTCTTCGGAAGCCAAATTGAGTATCTGATAACAAACCTTTCGTCTCGACCCAAGTGTCGAGACGTCGAAGAATAATTTTTTCGAACAATTTTCTGATGCAGGACAACATTGCAATAGGTCTATATGAGTTGTGATTGGAAGCTGGTTTCCCCGGCTTTTGAATGGCGATAACTTTCACTTGTCTCCAGTCAGGTGGAACAATATTTTGCTCAAGAAACTTGTTGAACAATTCCAACAAACGTCTTTTCGCTAGGTCGGGCAGATTCTTCACCAAATTGAATTTAATTTTGTCCAACCCAGGAGCGTTATTGTTACAAGACATGAGTGCTATGGAAAATTCCATCATTGAAAAGGGGCTATCAATGGAATCATCATTTGAAGATGACTCCCTAATAATGCTATGCGTAGGAACAGAATCTGGACAAACTTTCCTCGCAAAATCAAATATCCATCGATTCGAGTACTCCTCACTCTCATTTCCTACGTTACGATTCCTCATTCGTCTGGCCATATTCCAAAGAGTGCTCATTGAGGTTTCTCTTGACAAACCTTCCACAAAATGTCTCCAATAGCTGCATTTCTTGACCCGAAGTATGTTCTTGTACTTGGTTTCTAAAACCAAGAATTTTTCAAAGTTCTGGGGAGTTCCTCCTCCTCGTTTTAAAAACGTCTTGAAAGCATTTTGTTTCGCGTGTTTAGCATCTGAGCACTCTTTGTCCCACCAAGGATTTGGAGGTCTTCTGTTAGACGACGGACCAAGAAATCGTTTGGTTTGTGCTTGTTCAGCGGCCTCCAGTATCGAACAAACGAGGAAGTCATATTCTTCAAGTGGGGGGAGCTCTTCCATGGAATTTAAGATACTTGACATATTACTTTGGAATTTAATCCAGTCAATATTTTTTGTCAAATCATATGGAATATTAACTGAATTAGCAATACATTTGTTACTGCTAATTGAGATGATGATTGGTAAATGATCGCTACCGTGTAAATCAGGAAATACTTTCCAGGTGCAATCTAGTCGAATTGAAGTCGAGCAAAGAGATAAATCTAATGCACTTGGACGTGCAGGAGGTCTTGGAATTCGTGTCATGCTACCCATATTCAATACTGTCATATTGAAATTGTCGCAAATATTATATATTAAAGATGATCTGCTATCATTGTAAACGGAACCCCACATCATTCCGTGCGAATTGAAATCTCCTAAAATCAAACGTGGAGCAGGAAGGGCTTCAACCATTTCATTAAGCTGTCGTTGTCCAACTTGAGCTCTTGGAGGAATATATACCGAAGCAATGCAAATGTCCTTTCCTTTAATGTTTATTTGACAAGCAACAACTTCTATACTAGAAGTCGAAGGAATGTTTAATCTATAAAAGGAATAACACTTCTTAATTCCTAAAAGCACTCCACCATACGGAGAGTCTCTATCGAGACGTATAATGTTAAAGTCATTAAAATTTAAGGCTATGTTTGATGTAAGCCATGTTTCGCACAAAGCAAATACATCACATTTTTGACTATGCAACAAAACTTTAAATGAATCAAGTTTTGGCATGATGCTTCGACAATTCCACTGCAGGACAGTGATTGAATCATTTGCGGCGGATGATAATTTATCCATCAAATGATACAAAACCTGAAAGAACTGGCCATTGAGCTGATAACTGTTTCAAAAAAGTTCTAGCTATTGGAAGGAATGCCGTTATGATGGTCTTTAGTGGTTCAGAAATATTGAATGCTGCAAAAATCCATTCTACAATTTCCGAAAACTTCAGTAATCCTGATGGTGGCTGTGAAACGGAGCCCACTGGATTATTGTCTTTTCTTGTGCTAGTTCCTGGATTGGTTTGTGAATTTGACAAACCAGGAGGCACAGTTTTTGGTTTTAAATTTGATTTTTTAGATTTAACACGGGGATCTTTTTTTGAAGGTGTAATTTTAGGTGTCTTTTTTGGTATTTTGTGGTTTGTTAATCTCCTCTTAACAGACCCTTGAGGAGTGACAAACGAGGTATCTTCACTATTTCCGTCAGAGTCAGATTCCTCTAGTTCCGCCAGATTTGAAAAACCGTTTTCGGATTCCAAAGGTGGGACATAAATAATAGTTTTGAGCATTTCCGCATATGTGCGCTTAGACCGTGCTTTTAAAGAAAGCTTCATTTTGTCCTTACGCAATTTAAATGCAGCGCATACTGAAAGATCATCATGAGGACTTTCTCCACAATAAACACATTTTTCAATATCTTTATCGCAAAGATTATCCTTATGAGGCCCTTGACATTTTGTACATTTCGACTTATTGCTACAGTAAGTAGCTGTGTGGCCAAATTTTTTGCAGTTCGTGCAATTCATAACATTTGGTATGAAAAGCCGAACAGGAAGGCGAACTCTATCGATGTGGACATGGCTAGGCAAGGCAGATCCAGCGAATGTTACTCGATACGAATCCGAAGGTCGATAAGTTTTGATTCCTTCTTCAAAAGATGCTGAGTACAATTGCTTGCACTCGAGTATCCTTACTCCCTCAAGCATAGAGTTTTTAAAACGTCCAACTCCATGCTCAAGCAACTCTTTAACCGAAAGACCCGCTTCGGTGATAACACCGTCCATTTCAACGTCTTTCGAAGGAATATATACGCGATATTCGCGGGTAAATAATTCGCAAACAACAATCTCGTTAGCCTGCTTTAAGGAATCGACTACAACACGGATCTTGTCTTTATGGACTCTTACGATCTCTTTGGTAGCGGGAAATCGTGATGTCAATTCTTTAGATATATTAAATAAATTTAATGCCTTCATTTTACGCCGAAAATAGACTATCCATGGGCCCGCTGAAGTTTCATTGTAAAACTTCGTTCTCTGCGAGTTAGGAACCGTTAAATTTTCGCTTGTTGGCAGAGATGGATCTCCTGGATTCTCATCCATTAGATCATCCATTACATAAATGTGTTTAAATAATTGATCTCAACTGAATTATATAAACGAGAATATTCTTTGAAGTGAAAGAAATTAAAATTATAGATCTACCTGTTAGTCGCTTTCTGCTTCCCACAGGTACTCGGCATGAAGCTCGCTGAAACTATTTTAAATTTGCTGTCTTCTATCTCCGTTGCTCTGCCGTCGTGGTCTTCGCTGAGCTTGGTCTGTACGCTGTCTGTACCTGGCCTTAGATACAGCGTTGTAGCTCTTGTTGACGATGAGTTGTGATGCTTCTTGTGTAGCACCACACGATAATGCTTCGTTTTGTCCACCGCAACCGGTACTGTACACCATACGAAATGATACCTGGTGGTTGTCTTTGTGGCTTTGCGCTGATGCGCCGTAGCACCTCTGTGCCTTAGCACCTCTGTGCCTTTACACCCCTTCGTCTCCGCACCTCTGTGTCTGAGCACTTCTATGCGTTCGCACCTCTGTGCGTATGAATGGGATGGCCTTCTTCGATTGCTTCCAAGTCGGGAACGCCCCGAATATTGGCTGTACACCAGCTTTTGCTGCGTTTGCAATAGGAGCAGGCGGGTTTTGTTTACCTGCAGCTAAAGTTGCCTTGACTCGGTGATAGCCGTTAACTCACAAGCCAGTAACACAACCTGTCTGCTTGAACGCTTTTTACTGAATGATCGATATGTTTTCGTTCTATATCAATTTCTTCTAAATACTCCAATAACTCATACAATGTCTTTTTTTTGTGGCCTTGTGCCATTCGTTTCAATTCGTCGTTGTATTAGCCTGCTAAGCAATGTTGTCTGAGACTGACTTCCATTGGCGATTCCCGAGCAAAGCACCCTTCATTGTAATTATCTAACTGCTCTTTAATTCTCATTATGCGCTTTTTGTAATTTTTGAATGGTTCATTGGGTTCTTGCCGTAAAGTTTCTATTTTTAAAACAACGTCTTCGATTCTTTCGATTTCTCCAAATTCGCGCATTAGATTTTTTTTGATTTTAGTCCAATTTTCGGCTTTTATGTGCAGTAATCTAGCTGCTGCTTTTTTTTTCAACTTCAATAATATTACCTAGATCAGATCGTCTCTAGATGTCTCTTCTGGGAATTGTTTTTCGAAATGTTCAATATGTTAGATGAACGCATCTAACTGTTCGGTAGTTCCATCGAACTCTGGAATGCACTGTAGTGCTTCCGTTTAAGGGAATTGAAATTCCATGCTTGTTTGAATTTGATTCTCGTACTATGCTATCTCTGTCAAGCCTCCAAATTATTATTTGGCTTGCCGTATGTTTAGAAAATGCTGAAATGAATCCCCCTGATATTCATTTTTGCTGTAAATAATTACAATCTTGACCGTGGTTATGGTCGACATTCATTAACGTAAATAAATTTGACCTAGTCTCATATTACTGGTCATTGTATAGTACGAAGCTTCAACTGCCACGAGCCCTGCGTGGTCGAATTCATTCGCATTGGCATTTTTGGTTTATTATTGAGCCAGCCCAACTCGGTGCTCTCAAATTTGTCATACCCGCCGTGTGCGCAAACCAAACTGTCTTTGTTAATTCCGCTATAAGGGTCGACGGCATAGTCTGTAACAATCCACCGTACCATACTCGTGGTTTAACGTTATTGTTTACCGTACGCGACTCAAAATCAATGCCGGTTTATTATTATTATTGTCATATACCGCTTTTTTCCGCACTCTATTTTTATTTCGGTTGCCAGACTTCTAGTCGCAAATATGGCCGCGATTGTTTTGGTGTGTTACCTAGCAACGCATTTTGCTATAGGCTCCGCCCATACGGGTTGGTTCTTCACCTTTTTAAATATATACTTTTTGGTCTGAACTCCTAGTGCCTAACTCGCTGACTTGCTTTGTTATGTCAGACGGCTACCTTTGCTTATTTGCAGAATGATGCGTCAGATTACCGATTCCTTCGCTCATACGCGTGAGGTTCGGTTGGCCACCTTGACCTTATAATCATTACACCAGTGCTAACTGTTCAGCTGGTCCTGATTTTCGTGTCTCTTCAACGAAGGCAAGAAAAAAAACTTCTTAGGACTTCATGCTAGTATGGCCACTTTTGTAAATATTATCGCGGTGTTGTTTTTTTCTCTTCAACACATTCGCTCGTATTGACCGTGGTCAAAACGTAAACAAATCAACTGTGAACGTAATCTATACGTCCGCAGTTTTCAAGAAAACTTGAACAAAATTATTGCTTGCCAAATGACTCAACAACGGAATGTATATAACTGTTCTAGAAACCCGCTGTAGGCATGAGAAAAAGGTCTGATATCGTTTACCAGTTGATGGATTGTGTGTAATTTAACAAATCAGAAAAATCTTTTATATGAGTCAGTGAAAAGATTGTTCTGTAGAAGCGCTAATGTCCACTTAATAGATTTTCCTTGCATTTTGCTTTCTAATGATTTAGCGCACACAATAAGTGGTAACATTCAAGTATTGGTAATTCCTTTTAAACGGACTGTTCAGAATGCTTTGTATGTATGTGTTAAGTTTATCAATACGAAACTGTTTTATTTATTACCGAAAGCAAGAATCACATCTGGAAGAGAAAGCGTGACAACCCACATCCATTATGTAGAAGCCATTATAGAGAGATTTTTTATTGACTCAAAGGATGGGATGACATTCTGTGCATTTGCTCATTTTTTTTCTTAACAGAAGTATTTCACAATTTCACATTAATTTTTGGTGATATTGCTTTTTTTTAAGCTAAAGCGAAAGTGTGTCGAATTTTGTTGGTTGTAGGTTAAGTAATCAGAAAAATAATGGAGACTCACCATACTAATACTGCTTCGCCCAACATCCTCAATTTCGAATTCCTCTCCCGTACTCCTGGCGTATCCTTGCTGATATAGCACGTACCGCTGTCACCACTTGCAAGCACCTCGTCGTTTTCGGCCGAGCGGCGACGGGAGGAAGATACCGAAGGAGGATGTTTCTTTTCCACAGTTAGAAAAATAATAAATTTGTTTCTTCTGTTCTTCTTTAAACTTTTATTTGTGTTATAAATTCACAATAACGTCTTTTATATAGTGGTAGCAAACTTTTCGCAAAAACTATTATCACTTGTTATCTTTTCACGCTAACACTACAGTGGGTCTATGCGTCTTGTGCTATATGTTTTGTTCACGCAATCTATCTTATTCCTTAGAGAAGGTTTCTTCTCCCACTTGCTACCATCAGGCTATGTGCTTACAAATTCGATATTTACTTCTATTTATCACTATTCAGAAACTGTTAACAAGCTTTCTGTCAATCATATTTTGCGAATTCTCTTCTTTGTAACGATATTGTACTCGAATTGATATCACTTTAAAACGATTATTAACACGAGAGCTCGGACGGGACGGCCTAACTTATCTACGGGTCGAATCCCGAGACTAACGGCCATTTACCGCGCACTCTGTAAAAATTAACTAACCCCTAACTCTTCCCAACTATGGGTTTTTAAGCTCCTAACATTTACTTTCGGGTGAAGCACGAAGATTTTAGTACAAGCCGAGCTTGTGATTTTAAGTAGAAAGTTCATCTGACTTTCTCCCGAAGTTCAATTGAAAGCCGAGAGCCGCGAACCGAAACCACTGCCACAATGTCAATGACAGTGACCAGTGCCCTTGAAAAGATATTTTTGTTATTGCTCGTCGCGTTTACGCTGACGTGAAGGCTTGCCTGAAAGGTGACGAGTTTTTCCTTCACGACTGGGTTGCTGTTCTTGCAATGTTGCTATTCCTTCACGGCTCCCTACTTTTTCTACAATACTAGCAAGTTCTAAGGAAAATTCGCTAAGGGCGCTGCACTTTCATCAACAATGTATAAATCAACTGTTCGGGCCTCCCATAGAGCATCCGCAGCGTTTGAATTACCTACGGCACGGAATTTGGTAGCAGCAAGCGGCTACGAACGGATTAGAGTCTCTCAGGCTTTCTTGCAGACGAACAAGGTTTTCTATGTGGCTAAATCCACAAGCCTCTGTAGAATTAATAAAACTGCTGTAGAATAGCGGCCATTCCTCAATTTTTCCGCTGAATGTGGGTAACTTTTTTGACAGAATTTGTCTGGCAGCGCGATGTGACTTTGTCAACCTCGGCCCATATTCCATGTGCATACTCTTGGTGATTGAAACAGATTCTTCACACTTGCTGGCGGAACTATGTCGCTCTCCGCTTTGGTGCGAGCTTTTTCCATCGAACACCGAAAAACTTCGAACTTTATTGTCGGCCATTGGACTCGATGGCGGTAGATCAGAGTTTCGCTCACAAGTCATTATTTGAACTCGTGCATTCCATTTGTTGATCTCCTGAAGTCGATACGTGCAATGTTTGCAAATCGAGTTTCGATCGTGATCACGAATTGACTTTAAGCCATTCCAGAATCGACTTACGTTTTTGTTGATCACCGGATCATTGCAATAATTTCCTCCGACTGCGCCTTGTTCAAGCTCCATTTCCGACGCTAACATTTCGAACCGGTTTCGCTGGAAGGTTTCTCGCAGCTCACGTTGTTGTCGATGGAATTCAATTTCTTCGTTCAATCGTTCTGCAGATCCTTTTCCTACAGGATCTTCTTCTGGGCAATAACTCTTTCGATTTCCATTCGTTTTTCATGAATAACTCTTTTCGCTTGTTGTTGGTACTGTTTTGCCAGTTTTATTCCCCTTTTCCTCCCTCCTCGAAGAGTATTTGTCACATTTGAACTCACGGTGCTCTACTGCGGGAGATTCTCCGACACAGCAGAAATGAAACCAGGCCTGACAATCATCACATGCCACCATGCGGTCGTTATCCGGCTGATCACACTTAACACAGGCTCCCATCTCAAAGTGAGGTTAAATCTTTCGAGAAATTGTTTCGGTAGGCAGTGGAAAA
This sequence comes from Malaya genurostris, assembly GCF_030247185.1. NCBI lineage: Eukaryota > Metazoa > Arthropoda > Insecta > Diptera > Culicidae > Malaya > Malaya genurostris. The sequence continues at coordinate 153,480,543 of NC_080572.1, forward strand.
TAAATTTCGAATCAGTTCTCGTGAATCAGCTCAAACTGAAAATTAATATTTATTTTGCATTAATCACGTTTCAATCAGTTCCATCGGTTACTTACAGATTTAGTTCCTTTTATCAATTCTTCTTACTGTGAAGATACACTAGATATTTCTGCCTACGCTTGCTGTATGTAATTAAGCTTTGTAAAAATCTAGTGAATGGTATAAAAAATGTAATCAACTTACAATAAATTCAGTATAATTTAACGTGAATTAATCAAAAATCTTCCGCTTTTCTCTCATAGTCGGTCTAACTCCTAACCTTTTACTTCTATCTATCCAATATAACTTTATCTCATTCCTCTTCCTGTTTCTATCCACTTGCTTTTTCGCTGTCAAATCTTCTACCTTCATTTTATTTCTTTTCGGTTTAATAACGGTTCGTCCCGTTTAGGAATGTCGACGTCGTTCGTCATCAGTGGTTCTAACAACATCCGTTCATTTTCAGGACAACTACAAGATTAACATACATGATTACTCACTGTTTTCATACTATACAATTGCATAACAAATTGTTTACTCACAACGAAAACAAATATTTTTCTTCAAATGGATTGAAACATTGAAAATGATTTAAAACGGGAACGGCTACTTTACACTAAAAGCACAAACGGTGCAAAAACATTGATTTTGAACGAACTACGACTTGAATTTGTATACTTATTTTAACTTACACAGTCACTTCTTCAAATCAGATTGAACATTGAAATTTTCCAGTCATGGCTGATAATAGAGCAAAAATCAGAAAGAGATAGATGAGCAGCAATATACAATGAAAATGAAGAGATGTGCAAGTAGAAAAAGAAAGGGACTGTTTGTTTATGTGAGAGAGAGTACAACCAATCAGAGTATGCTGCATTTAAATTATGTGTATCGGTTCTAAAGATAATGGTGGAACCGTCTGTGAAATTATGACACATTTCTAAAATTGGCAGTGCATTGATCCTATTATCCTTGATCTAGAATCTTTGCACTGTTGAAATAAAAATTCAATCACATGAACTATTATCGTTGTCGTTTTGTATTCATCCGCTTTGCTATCAGTTTGATCGATGCCCGACGAGACAATATTTTTGGTACCGCTGTATCTAAGAACGGTGTCCAGACAACCGCTGTATCAGTTGCTGTGTGGTTAAGCCAGTGTATGAGCTATCGCATTCTATACACGAAATGCGATAGATTACATTGCGCCTTAAAAACTTCAAAGTGGAATCCTTGAGCTTCGAAAAAAGTGATGCGTTAGTCTTTATGCACCCAAACGCACATTCTTGAAGTTCCTCTGAATAATCTAAGCTGGGGTAAGTGCATCCATATGATGAAGCAACCGGTACACCATTTGGCCACTGTTGCTTTCGTTTCGGTTGTCATCGTTCAGTTCGTTCACAAAACTATTTATAAGTGAACTTGGATAGTTGTTACGGATCAAACAATCAAGCACTATTTTCTTTTTCTCAACTATAGATTTGCACGTTGACAATCAAAACACTCTCCCAATAAAACCGGTGCCCGTGTTTAGTTTTTGCGAGAGTGGATGATAGGAGAGATAGGTCAAAATTCGTCCGGATGCAGTAGTTTTTTGGACCAGTCGGTAACGATTTTTTGCTTCTCTGTTTTTATTAGAAGCATATCTAAGTACGGCAGTTGATTATTTTCTTCCACTTCGCATGTAAATTGAAAATGGAAGAAGAAATTGAAAACGACTTGTTAAGTGAATAATTCACTGTCTTCAATGGTTGTATTTTTCTCAATTGATCTCCAATTTATAAAAATTATTTTGCACGGCTTTAATAACCAGGTCTCGGGGAATGCAACTAACAAACTAACGACATCGAAAGTAATCAAATCGAAGTTAGGTGGAAAGGAAAGGCTGTTTATGAATGAACAAAACTTGTAAGAGTTTTGAACATTGTACTTATTTTGTTAGGCAATTAATGCATGACAATATGATTCTCAGTGGAATATTCGGTTTGTGTATTTTTGAAAGTCCGTAAATTTTAGGACACATTGCATTGTGTGTTATTGACCGAGACCAGGAGTTTTGGTCGATCATTTTTCCATCGTACTAAGCATTCACCAGTTTATTGTTCTTCGTTTGGACTTTGTTAGTCCATCCGTTCGCATGTACTCTGATCACCAACAAAGGCTTGCATTTTTGCCTTTCTCATATAGAAAGGTTATGCAATCACTGTGAAAACCGACTTTTGAACCGAGGCCCGGAGGGCCGAGTGTCATATACCATTCGACTCAGTTCGTCGAGTACGCAAAATGTCTGTGTGTGTATGGGTGTGTATATGTGTGTGTGTGCGTATTTGTGTATGTAACGTTTTTTTGCACTAACTTTTCTCGGAGATGGCTGAACCGATTTTCACAAACTTAGATTCAAATGAAAGGTCTTGAGTCCCATAACAAAATTCCTGAATATTATTTGGGTCCGACTTCCGGTTCGAGAGTTATGGGGTAAAATGTGCAAAAAAAGAAAATATGTGTTCTAAATTTTCTCATAGATGGCGTGACCGATTTTCACAAACTTAGATTCAAATGAAAGGTCTTGTGGTCCCATACAAAATTCCTGAATATTATTTGGATCCGACTTCCGGTTCCGGAAATATAGAGTAAAGTGGGTTAAAATTGTATACCATCACTGAAAATGGGGAAAAACCTTAAAAAAATTTCTAAATCGACTTCAAATCTTTTCCAATTGATAGTGTTTATCAGTAGACGGTCAAACAAACCGATTTCGGTTATTCTTTCAAGAATCGCAGTATTATATATGATAGTATGATTGATATGAGAAAGGCATCATTACACCACTAGGTGGATTAAAACAGGTTTTTAAATAACTATTTGTTGGAATATGAGTTAAAATTAAATTATTAAGATTTACATTGGGTGTTCAGCCACAAGTGATGACTTTTCAGCCCTGTTATATACATGATTTGGTTATTATCATTAGGACATCATTTGCTTCCGCAATTCTGAGATTTTTGTGTAGGGAAAATTCTAAACCTACTTGTATTGTGTAATGTGGAAAAGGAACTTATATACTAACTTACTAACTAACACAGAGAGCGAATCGATTCAATTGAAGATTGCATCGATTTTTATCGGAATTTGCTTATAATATTATGTGACGTTACATCTAAAGGTTCTATATTTGTGAGTCTGTGTAAATCATTTGTACTATACCAGGGAGGACGCTTCAAAATCATTTTCAGAATTTTTTTTCTGAATCCTTTGAAGCGTTTTCTTCCTGGTGGAACAACAACTTCTTTGTAGGCGACTGCAGATCATCCTTAGAGTTCTACCTGTGGCTAACAGACTTGTGTCGTCACAGAATAGCGATTTCTGACAACCAACGGGTAGATTTCTATGATCAGAAGTGAAAATATCATACAAGATTGGAGCTACGCTCGAACCCTGCGGAACACCGGCTCGTACGGCTAGCAACTCAGATTTACAATTCTGATAGCTTACCTGAAGAGTACGATCAGTTAAATAATTTTGAATCATTGATCAAATAAATCGGAAACTGGAAATCAGACATTGTTGCTGTTAAACCTTTGTGCCAAACACTGTTTTTTCTATGTCTAGAAGAGCAACTCCAGTGGATAACCCAGAAGATTTATTTACTTTTATCATGTTCGTTACTCTTACAAATTGATGATTAGTTGAATGTTCATGACGAAATCCAAACTGCTCTGGTAAAAAATTGAATTCTCATTTATATGAGAATTTTATTCTACAACATTCTTAACAAGATAATTTTTCAAAAAGTTTACTGATAGAAGAAAGTAAGCTGGATTTTCATCCAGCAGAATCATCAAGTTATCGACCAATTAGCTTGAGGATAGGAATTACTTTAGCGTGTTTCCATCTTGTTGGGAAGTAAGCTAATGAAAAACACTTGTTGAAAATTTTAACCAAGAGTCTCAAGGTAACATCGGGAAGATTTTTAGGAATATTAAATATTCCATCATTACCAGGAGCCTTCATGTTTTTAAGTTTCCTAATAATTGACTTATTTTAATCAAAATTCGTCTCAATAATGTCATCTTGCAATAACACTTGAGTTGAAATATGACCATATTTCAGTGAGACTTCAGGACTCACAACGTTCAAATTAAAATTGTGGACCCTCTCGAACTGCTGAGCAAGTTTTGAGCTTTTTCGCCATTTGTAAGAAGAATTTGATATCCTTCCATGAGAGCAGGAATTGGTTTCTGAGGTTTCTTAAGAACCTTAGAAAGTTTCCAGAAAGGTTTAAAATAAGGTTTAATTTGTTCAATTTCTTTAGCGAAACTATGTTTTTCATAGCAGGATAACAAGAACGTTGATATTGTCGTCGACGAACATTCTTCAACCGAATGAGCAGTTGAAGATTGTCATCGATGATAGAAAAATTTAATTTAGTTTGAGCTTCAGGAACTGAAAGATTCCTAGCTTCGATAATGAAATGATTAAAATAATCAATTGCTGTGTCGATACCCGATATCTAAAATAGTTTCATGATCCACATGATTTTCAATGTGAGATCTGTAATCCAACCAATTAGCTCTATGATAGTTGAATATAGAACTAATTGGATTAATATAGCTTCATTGGAAAATCTAAATGTTGCAGGAAGATGATCTGAGTCAAAGTCAGCATGTGTAATCGGTTCACTACAAATGTGACTTTGATCTGTTAGAACAAGACCAATTGTAGAGGGATTTTTCACGGAAGAGAAGCAAATCGGATTACTGGGATGAAGAACTGTGAAGTAACCAGCTGAGAGTTGATTATGAAGTATTTTACCATTACTGTTATTTTGCCTACAATTCCACTGGACATGCTTAGCATTTAAGTCCCTTATTACAAAAAATTTCGGTCGATACCTTGTGTGTTTTTGCAAATCGCCTTTAATGAAATTTAATCGTTCGTTGGTGCATTGGAATGGCAAATGTGTTCTAGCGATGAAATAAATTCCATGAATGGTTTTAGCTTCGATTCCCAAGCTTTCAATAACTTTAGTATTGATAGAAGGTAAAATTCGATGTTTAATTTGCCGTTGGATAAAAATGGCAACTCCACCACCAATTCCAGTAAACCTGTCAAATCGATGAACATAAAGTGGATTGCTTTTCAATTTGACATTTGGTTTAAGAAAAGTTTCTGTCACAATAGCAATATGAATTTTGTGAACTTTGCGAAAATTATAAAATTAATCTTCACTCGATTTTAAAGATCGAGCCCCATAGTAAAGTAAGTCGTATTCACGACAAAATATATTGTTATATTAAATAAAAAAAAATCGTTGCAACTTAAAACCGCAGTATTACAAACATTTTCAAATACAGAAAATTTATACAGAAATGGGGTGTATAAAAATCACATCCTGCTCAGTCAACTGCGCAGGCTAGAATGAATGAGATGCATCAAGTGTTAGCCTTTTATACACACCCAATAACGCAAAAATGAAATGTCTCTTACTATTTCAAAACACGTGTCATGAGATTTATTTTTTGATACTCGTTGATATCAAACATTTTAGAAAACTCAATTTTGTATTATTTGTCGTTATGTCACACAACTGACAATTCTATTATGAATTGTTGATCAGATTTCCGATGGCATGTTGCAAATATTATGTTGATACGTGTAAGAGATATTCATGATCAAAAGCTTATCACCCTTCTAGAGGGTAAATTTTGTAAAGGTGCCTCATAGTAAATTAAGACGGTTTCAGGTCAAAAATATGCCAGATAAGATACAAAACTTCAGCATAAAATCACCGATAACAAATATTCGTACCTGTGCCGTGACTCTGCATAATCTTTCTATATGAGAAAGCCTCCTGATGAAATTCGAGATTCCCTTAAGGGACTACAGATCCTTTCATTTAAATCTAAATTTGTGGAAATCGGTCAAACCAACACTAAGAAAAGTGAACGATCCATTTGGAAGAATATGAGCATTATTTCCGGTGCTTCCGGAACCGAAAATCGGAAACCAGGAAAGTCGAAATGAGTTTGTTTGGCCGTCTACGGTTAATAATTATCGAACGGAGTAATTTTTTTTATCAATTTAGAGAATTCTTTAAGTTTTTTGTTTCGCCCCTTTAAGTTATGGTGTAAAATTTTTAACACGCTTTAACCTATAATTCCGGAACCGGAAGTCGGATCCAGATGAAACTCAGAAGTTTTGTATAGAATCATACGGCCATTTATTTAAATTTAAGTTTGTAAAAATCGTTCTCGCTATCTCAGTAAAAAGTCAGTGAGAATTTTGCAATTTCTAATTTCTACACTAATCACCCTATAATTCTCTAACCGGAAGTCAAATTCTAGAAAAATTTAGAAGTTTGGTAAAGGACTAGAAGACCATTCAATTACATCTCAGTTTATAAAAATCGGTTACGTTATCTCTTAGAAAAATTTACACGCAAATTTTCATTTTTTTGCACATTTTACCTCCTTAACTGCGGAACCAGAAGTCAAAATCCAGGAATTTGGCATGGGATTATAAGACCCTTCATTTGAATATAAGTTTGTGAAAATCGGTTGACCCATCTCCGAGAAAAGTTTGTGCAATTATTTTAACAATCTTTCCACATTTTATACCATAGTTCAGTTCCGGTTCCTGAATAATATTCAGGAATTTTATATTGGACCACAAGACTTTTCATTTGAATCTTAATTTATAAAAATCGGTTCCGCCATCTCCTAGAAAAGTTAAAACGTTACATACACAGACACAGTACTCGACGAACAGAATCGAACGCCATAGGACACTCAGCCCTCCAGGCTTCGGTTCAAGAGTTTTTTTTTCATAGTGATTGCATAACCTTTCTATATGAAAAAGGCAAAAACCGAGAAAAATATACGACAATTTTGTAATTAGAATCCACCAGACTGTAAACCTTCAGTAAACTGGTTATTTTCACTTACAGTTTGCATCAGATAAGTAATTCTAATAGTTTTTTCAAGCACCTTTATAGCCTCAATGGAGCTGATTTTCACGGTCATTTTTCACTTTTCGGTGCATTTTGCTCCAATGCAAACGAACAGCGGCTAGATGACGCAATCGCTCTTGTTTGAAGTGAGATTCGCATTGCAAACTTCCCTCAGCAGAACTGCACCCTGTGCGGATTGATTCAATACCGCAGCATTTTTTATGAAAAGATTTCCTGTTACGTGATTTCGTTTGCAGCTTTTATGCAGCTGATTTTGATTTATTTATTTATTTATTTATTATTAAATTTATTCATCTGACAATAAAATGGTCTTAATGAATTGGTTTAGTCAAGTCATAAAATTGTAGATCGCTGTACTTTCTGCACGAATTTGTGTGATGGTTCATCAAATTCAAAAAGGTGTTCAACGGTGCCAAATGTCCTCAAGCATGATGTTATCGGTTCGTAATACCCGAACGTCGTTCGATGAAATCTCGGCTGAAATAAACTGGAAGAGCGCAGTGATCGTTGTGAAGCACGAAAATCGAGTTGAGACAACATCTTCGGTGAGTCGATATCCCCGTTGATCAGTTTTGCCACGAAAGTAGTTTGCTGAATTTTCCTGCGTCGTTCCAATGAGTCGAGTCCGATCAGTCGACAGCGATCATGGTATGGTGGAAGATCAAGCGGGTTCTGCCAGGGAAGGTTTCTTAGAGCAAGACGAACAAATCGTTTCTGAACGCGCTCAATCCGTAAGTTCCATGTAAGTTGATAAGAACTCCAAATTAAGCTAGCATTTTCCAGTATTGGACGAACCAAAGAGCAATATAACGCCTTCAAACAATACGGATCGTTGAAGTCCCGCCCGATCTTTGCAATAAAACATAGTTGCCTGGTCGCTTTTGAAATTACAGATGAACGATGCAGATTGAAGGTAAGTTTGGCATCTAACAAAACACCAAGGTCATTAACATGGTCAACTCTCTGGAGCGTTTGTCCATCAATTGCATAGTCGAATCGAATTGGGTTCAGTATTCGGTGAAACGTTATGACCTGGCATTTTGAAATGCTGACAATCAACCAGTTTCTACGACACCAGGCGACAAATGTATCTAGAAGTTTTTGAAGCCGGATGCAGTCGTCAATAGAGCGAACTTCAAGATATAATTTCAAATCATCGGCATATACTAATCTGCAGCCAACTCCGAGCACCGAAACAGCATCGTTGAAGAACAGCAAAAACAAAAGTGGACCCATATTGCTGCCTTGAGGAACTCCTGATAAATTTGAGAACGAAGATGATACACAAGAGCCGAGCTTAATTCGCAGAACTCTACCACATAAGTAAGAGCGTAGCCAGTCAGTAAACTTTTGTGTGGCGCCCAGCCGCAACATCTTGCACAAGAGTATTCGGTGGTCAATTCGGTCGAAAGCTACTTTCAGATCAGTGTATACTGCATCAATTTGTACTTTATTCTCCAAACTCGAAAAACAACTGGAAGTGAAATCTAAGAGATTCGTGCTGACTGAACGACCTGGCATAAATCCATGCTGATCAGTAGAGATGTAATTTTTAGTACGAAAAAGTACCTCAGTGCTCACAATTATTTCGAACAGTTTAGATGCAGCTGATAAATTGGTTATGCCTCGATAATTTCTAACATTTGTACGATCACCGCTCTTGTATACAGGAAACATGAAAGACTGCTTCCAAGTCATCGGAAAAATACCTTGCTCAAATGATTTGTTAAATATAGTGCACAAAGGATCGGCTAAAGCAGAAGCACAATGACTGTACACCGCTGCAGGTATGCCATCTGGTCCGGCAGAGAACGATCGTTTCAACTTCTTCGCTGCGGCAACAATCATATCGGGAGTAACCAAAAATGTGTCAATGTGCACTAAATTCTCAGGAACATCCACCGCGGCGGTCTCCGCATCGATACCGGAGGCTGTTTTTTTCTGCAAACACCGAGCAAAGAACTTTGCAAACAGATCACATGACTCCAAGGATGACCTGGATTCAACACCATCGAAACAAACTTTTGAAGGAATTGATGAGCATTTACGTTTCGAGTTTACAAAAGTCCAGAAATGTTTGGGATTCCGACGAAGATCAGTTTGAACCCGCATAACGTAGGATTTGTACAACCCCGCGTTTAATTTGCGATAGTTATCACTGGAACTTTTAAACATTCGTTTTATTTCAGAGCTCTTCCAGCGACGATGTTTGCGCTGCCAAGCATTTCGAATTCGTTTCAATTTACGAAGCAAAGCTGTGCTCCAAGGAGGACTTATTGGCCGTTTTACAAAAGGCAAATTTGAACTTAACCACTGAGTTATTTTGTTACAGAAAAAATATGCCATTTCATTTGCGGTGTCGATATCTTGCAAAGCACTCCAGTTAACGTGTTGCAAGAATTCAAGTAAAGCACCAAAATCAATTTTTCTATAATTTAATGGCCTTGATTCATTCGTGAAGTCCATGTTCCGGAAATTGTTTTCGCAGTCAGCAGCCAACGAGATAACTAAAGGCGGATGATGCGGGTCGACAGGTAGCAGTGGAGAAACACTACAATCAACTATTAATTGATGCTCCGAAGAACAAAAGACCAAATCGAGCAATCGCCCAAGATGATTTCTGCACTGGTTTGCTTGATGTAGATTTAAAAAATCCATACCGTCGATCAGCGCTGTACCAGCAGCGGATGGCAACAAAGAACAAGCGGGTTGTGTTTCTTCATGCCGTTTATTCTACACAATGCGGGGCTGGTTGAAATCACCACACACCAGAACAATATCATTCACAGAACCTTTACTGCAAAGTTCCGAAACAGTTGAAATGTGCGCATCGATCACATCAACGTTTTGGCTTTTATCAGTTGGAATGTACACACCGCATAACAGTAACTTTCTACCCCGCACTGTAGCACTTGCACACACTTGTTCAAGACACTGACCATTCACCGTTTCAATGATAGAGCTGACGTGTTTTCGTGAAATGGCAATCAAAACTCCACCAAATGATGCTTTGTCACTATTAGCTGAGCTGCGGTCACAGCGAAAAACATTGAAGGAATTTCCAAACAACTGCTGAGAGTTTATTCGGCTATCCAGTCCGGTCTCGGTCAAAAAGATGACATCAAAGTTGCAGTCACTCGTCGTTAAAAAGATCTCGTCGATTTTTGTCCTCAACCCCCGAACATTCTGGTAGTACACCCAGATACCAACGTCATCTTGTTCGTCATTCTGCGACACGGGATAAAACAAATCAGCGCTTGATAATCTGGAAGCTAACGAATACTTGCCAAGATGAGTAGTTTGGAAGACCCCTTCACCACACCTACCCGCAGGACCAGGACGGCTGATGAACGCTGGCAGCAGTGGCACGACTGGGGAAGGGGGGTCAGGGGCTTCCACAATATCAACTACGGTGCGTCCCAGTATACTGCATTGCATCACTGCTGAACTATTCATCCTTGCGTTGAAACAGGCGTTGGAGATGGATCCACAGCAGCTGGTTTCCAAAATTTTTGGGATGATTTCTCCTCGAATTGGCGAAAATAGATTCCTTGGGGGCAAGTTGAAGGTTCCAAGGCGATAGCTTGTAGTGCAGGATCGAGGCCAACTTTAAATGATACAAAGGTCATGTTGCTAACATCGGTACCTTTGGCGACCAGTTTAACAACTACTGGATCCTCATTCATTTCAAGATTGGCTCGCACCATAGCAGCAATCGCATCATTGGTGACGTCTGGACGTATACGAGACAAATATAGCCAAAATTTGTCGGGTTGCTGTTCACAAACTGGAACACAAACAACGTTTTCTCCGATTTGCTTCGATCCAGATTTGCATTCGGAAGCTTTTTGTTCCAAGTCAGGCCCACGAGGTCTTTTGGCTGGACGGCGACCCTCGATGAATGGCCAGCGCATATTGAGCGGTGTAGGAGTCAGAGGAGCAGGTTTCGACAATGTTTTGATTTCGTTTTGTAAACCATTAATTGCTTCCGTCAACGACACCAAAGGTGAATTTTCGTCTGCCAATTTCGTAATGGAGCGGAGATGCGAATTTTCGAACAAATTGGCGCAATCATCACACATCCAAAATAAATTTTTACGATGAGATGAGAAATAGCCCAATAGAGCGCGGGAAACTCCAGAGCATGCCATATGAAACATGCGTCCACAGTAGCCTCTGCATACAACGGAATCGATGCCTGTAATAATCAGACTGCACTTTGCACAATTTTTCTCCGAACTCATTCTAAGTGCAGGAATACGCCTTTAACTATGCAGATGGTAAATCACAGCAGCAAACGGTTCGTCGATTGTTTATTGTCAAACTACAACGACGGCAGCAAGAAGAATAGCCACAGGCACGACACAGATGAACGTGAATTACGACTTGACTAGCACTTGGCGGTTTAGAATAACACCTCACTTCGATCCAGGCAGTATACAGTCATTCACTGATAAAAACTTTAGTGATTAACTAACGCGGAAACGGTTTGAAACGGCAAAAATACGGTATGTAAAAAAACACAACAAACTTAACTGAACAGTGTTCCCAAAAACTGATGTTGATTACTTCATTCCGGACTTGCATATTTCAACGACTGGAGCTATCATAATGATACACGACACTCATTTCTGTCTTCAAAAAAAGTCGAACATTTTTCGGTGGATTTCGAACGCAAAGCAGCTGAATGTTGATTTTATTTGCACATGTTTGGTGCGAAGTTCGTACTTCGAAATGTGCACTAAAATATTTATTTGAACTTCCGATTTCGGCAAACAACCGCAACTAGGTTCAAGCCGTGTATAAATAAACGATATACAAAAACATTATTTTAAAAAAATAGGATATCATAATGATATTCGAAATCCATTTCTGGCTTCAGAAGGGCCATATTGTGGAATTTTTTTCGATTTTGAACACTGTGCGATGCATTTTTCTCGAACACAAAGTAGCTGAATGATCGTTATTTTTTCACTCGTTTGATGCGAAGTTCGCACTGCGAACGGTGCACTAAAATGTGTATTCTCACTTCCGATTTGCATATTTCAATAGATAAGTAATTTGAAATTTTGATTCTAATTAATTTCTTTTGTACATACGTGTAGCCCTTGGATGGGCTGATTTGTAGAATTTTCATGGTCGATCTTTACTTTTCAGTGTGTTTTACTCCAATGCAAAGGACCAGCAGCTTAATGCTGATGTAATTGCTCTTTTTTACCTTTTTTTATATATATAAAAAATAGGTATAGAATTCGCTCAAACTTTCGAAAAATTTTCCGAGGCCCGGAGGGCCGAATGTCATATACCAATCTATTCAGCTCGACGAACTGAGCAAATGTCTGTGTGTGTGTGTGTGTGTGTGTGTGTGTGTGTGTGTGTGTGTGTGTGTGTGTGTGTGTGTGTGTGTGTGTGTGTGTCTGTATGTGTGTTGTCAACTAAGAGGTCGAGATCTCAAGGATGGCTGGACCGATTTTGATCAAACTAGTCGCAAATGAAAGGTCTCCCCGTCACCCAGAACGCTATTGAATGGTTTTGAGATCGGATGTTTACTTTTTGAGTTATACGAAGTTTTATGTCAAAATTTGCAGTTTTTTGACAGTATCTGTCACATTTGACCTTGAAAACAGAATATTTTTCTAGACTTAGATTTCGCTCGGTAATACCTATCCAACAAGCCATAGATTGTTAAAATCCGTCCATTTTTAACGGAGATATCGATATTTTTGTGTAAGCCTTATTCCAGTAGAAGGAATTTTGAGCGCTGTATGAAAAAGCAATGCTTGGGAGCAACATGAAACACGATTTTGTATACTGTTACATAAAATTGTTTCTAAGTACCAAAAAGACTGTGTACAGCATCCTTTTTTATGACAATTTGCCTCGGACCAATTTTAGCACGGTTCATTTTTGGCAACATAATCTTTCGAATATGGCATATGTAAACCAGATGATACCAGGATTATCGAGTTGGAAGTAATTCCATAATTACATTGATTTAAACTATTTACTGCAATAAATGCTGGAAGAACATGACTTCCATATACCATACGACTCAGTTCGTCGAGATCAGCAAATGTGTGTGTGACAAATACTTTCACTCAATTTTCTCGGAGATGGTTAAACCGTTTTCTACAAACTCAGATTCATATGAAAAGTCGTATACTCCCAAACAAGATTTCTGAATTACGTTTGGATCCGACTTCTGATTGCGGAACCACAGGATGATATGTGAAACGAAATTAAAATAATGCAATTAATTTTTCTCGTAGATGGCTGAACCGATCTAAGATTCAAATGAAATCTAAGAATCATCTATGATTCAAATGAGAGATCTTAAAATCCTATAAAACCTCTTACTTTTTAGTCAGATCCGACTTTTGGTTTAGAAAATGCAGGGTGATTAGTATAAAAATGTTCATTTCACATAAATTAATCAGGTTTATCGGGTTTGCAGATTTGGATAGTCGATTACCAAATAAATTTATTTCAGTTTGAGCGGTATTCGTTTTTGGATTCGGAATGTACCCCCAAATTTTAATTCGCACTACAATTACTCAAAGATGCCTATACTTTGCTCAGGTGAATTTAACTGATTTCGGCTACACCGATTTTAGAATTCCGGTTCCAGTATCGAATCGATTCTCAAAGCTCAATCATTTTCTCAAAAAAGACCAAATCGAACTTCAAAAACAAATATTACAGGACTTAAGGTCCCATACAAAATTGGTGAATTTTATCCGATGCTGGAATTACAGATGATGAGTGTATAAATTTCATGTAAATTGTTTGGCGTAATAATTTATGGCCATTCGAATCATTTTGGGCTATGCTAATTCCTGAATACAGGCTCTGGAAGTACCATAAATAATAACGAAAAACTCTAAAGTGGAACTTACTTCGACATCTCATGGAATGTTCAATCGAATGTCACACGTTAAGATTGAAATTCGATACGATTTGCAGTTTCGACATTACAGGGTAATGAGTGATTAAAATCTCAATTTGCCGTTTAAAACGACGATAATTAAAATAATGTCATGAGAACTAAAACACATAAGAATATCCATGCAAAAACACATGCGTATTGATAAAAAAAGGTATCATCTCACTGCTAGGTGGATTAATCACGTTTTTTTAATGAAACTCACACTGAGAACGGTGCACAAAACAAATTTGTTCCGCAGCGAAACTGAACGTTTGATTCTGCACCTGAAACTGAATTCTGCACCTGAAACTATGAAGAAGCTGAATTCTTGATATTGGACCTGCACCAACCGAAACAATGCACTTGCTTTACTTCCTACTCAGTCATCTGCTCAGGTTAGAATGAACGGAATATATCAAATGTTAACCTATTAGACAAGTCAGAATGTATTGTCGAAAACCTCAAAACAGTCGTCCCATGTACGAAGATGGCAAACATGTATCATGAGGTTTTTTCTTTAATATTCGCTGTACCATACATTGTAGAAAACTTTAATTTTAAAATATTTGTGGTTATGTCATGGTTATGTTATGTTATGTCTCAGAGGGTAATTTCTAATATTTTAGTTAGTTAAGACGTATTCACGTCAGGATCTACTGTTCTGTTATATTAAACTTGCTTCATTTCTCAGCGTGTACTTTTTGAAATGGAGTCTTGGTGCATCGCGAGATTTGAATAGTATATTTAGAGAAATTTTAATTTTCAGCATAATAATATTAATGGTCAAGGGCTGTAGTAAGAATGCAGTCTTATGCTGTTATGTCTCTGATATTATCAACTCCTAGTTTTTGTATTTTAATAAAACTGGACGCAATTAGTGGATCTGTTTTGCTACTGAGACATTTTATAATGATTGTGGGTACATTATTAATTATATATTTGAAAATAGTATTGATCATTAATTGCGTTTCATAATTTTTACAGAAGAGGACTGGCAAAATGATAAAAATGGACGCAATCATACCATCGAACAAGGTGAGCGCATATAGTTTCATATTTCACTTGAAATACAACAAAGTAAGCAATAGTTTAAAAAAAAATTACACACTCCAATATTTGACATATTTTTGTAGGATTTCGACCTACGACCGTTTATTTTCACAAATGTTTTATTTAATTTGAATGATTGATTCAACGCATAAGCAATAATTTCTAATACATTCAGTCTTTCGCACCGCACGTGAATAGCTCTTGGCTCATGGAAAAATTTGGCTACCTAGAGTTTCATTGATTCAAAGCTTCAGTCTTTTTCAAGGCTACCTGAATCACTAACTGTCTTTACGAAGACTAATAATTAGTCAGCCTTTCTTAAGGCTATACAAAGAGTGATATCCTAATATAATCAGTCTTTTTCAAGACTAAGAAATTAATCAACCTTTTTTAAGGCTAGCCATCCAAAGAATTATATGACTATGACGAGCATCTGATTGGCGAAGCACAAGACACAGAGAACGGTACCGGAATCAATCTGGGTGCACGCTCAGCCGACGACAGATTCCCAGCCCCTGATCTGTCGGATATAAGTGAGGAGATCGGCAAGCTGAGGAACAACAAAGCCGCGGGCAATGACCAGTTGCCAGGCGAGCTGCAATGGATGGATGGAGTTGTATGTCCCGTCTACAAAAAGGGCGATAAACTAGACTGTTGCAATTACCGCGCAATCACATTGCTGAACGCCGCCTACAAGGTACTCTCTCAAATCCTTTGCCGGCGTCTATCACCAATAGCTAAGGAATTCGTAGGGCCGTGCCAAGCGGGATTTACTGGAGCCCGCGCCACTACGGATCACATATTCGCGATAAGACAAGTACTCCAGAAGTGTCGTGAATACAACGTACCCACGCATCACCTATTCATTGACGGCATACGACACAATCGATCGAGAACAGCTATGGCAGATAATGCACGAATACGGTTTCCAGGATAAACTGACGCGATTGGTCAAAGCAACGATGGATAGAGTGATGTGCTACGTCAGAGTATCTGGGACGCTCTCGAGCCCCTTCGAATCTCGGAGAGGGCTACGTCAAGGTGATGGACTTTCCTGTATCTTGTTCAATATTGCCCTGGAAGGTGTGATTCGAAGAGCGAGGATCGACACGAGTGGCACGATCTTCCGAAAGTCCGTACAACTTTTTGGCTTCGCTGACGATATTGATATTGTGACACGTAACCTTGAGAAGATGACGGAAACCTACATCGGACTGAAAGCTGAAGTTAGGCGTATCGGACTGGCCATAAACGCGTCGAAATCAAACTACATGAGAGGAAGAGGCTCTAGAGAAGAAACACTACGCCTCCCACCACGAATACTGATAGACGGCGACGATATCGAGGTGGTTGACGAGTTCGTGTATGTGGGCTCACTGGTGACCGCCGATAATGACACCAGCAGAGAAATTCATAGACGTATTTTGGCAGGGAATCGTGCGTACTTTGGACTCAGAAAAACCATCTACAAAACGCTCATTAGACCAGTTGTTATCTATGGCCACGAGACCTGTACTATGTTGGCAGAGGACCAACGCGCCCTCAGTGTTTTCGAAAGAAAGGTACTGAGGACCATCTATGGCGGAGTGCAGATGGAAGACGGAACGTGGAGACGGCGTATGAATCACGAATTGCAACAGCTGCTAGGAGAACCACCTATCGTACGAACAGCTAAAATCGGACGTCTACGGTGGGCTGAGCATGTCATAAGGATGTCGGACGACAGCCCAGTGAAAATGGTTCTTGAATCTAATCCGACTGGTACAAGAAGAAGAGGAGCGCAGCGAAGTGGATCGATCAAGTGGAGGATGATCTCAGAAGCATTCGTGCCTTGAGTGGCTGGCGACGAGCAGCCATGGACCGAGTTATGTGGAGACGTATGCTTGATACAGCAAAGGACACCCGCCTATAGCTGTTAACCAGATCCAAAGAGTTATTCTTCGAACGTCTTCTCAGGTATTTGTCCGAAAAATTTCATAAATTTCCTTCATATGAAATGCAATCAAACAGACCCTTCAAAGCTGTCTTGAAAGGCTTATCAAATGATCAAAATACTGTAGTAATTAAACATGAACTAAAAGAATTACTTGGTTTTGCTACTTCCCAAGTAATACTTATGAAAAAGAGCGAATGGGATTTCCTATGAACTTTACCTAATACACTTCAATCGAAATGATCTAAACAATTTGAAAACATTAGATAAAGTACG
Organism: Malaya genurostris; assembly: GCF_030247185.1. NCBI lineage: Eukaryota > Metazoa > Arthropoda > Insecta > Diptera > Culicidae > Malaya > Malaya genurostris. The sequence goes on from NC_080572.1 coordinate 153,497,715, forward strand.
TTTCATTTTCCACATTAAAATTCATTGAGAACATTATAAATGGCATAATGGTATTGCAAACTAACCGCAATGTCGTCGTTGCCAAGGCTTCGGTCATGGTACATAGTTACAGGCATACATCTACCACTTAATTCTTCTACCGTAAACAAACAAAAAACAGGAAGGCTTGCCAATTCGTTTTCTTACGAAAACAATTTAGATCCGCCATCTTCTTCTTCTTTTTTAAATAACAGTTACGCTAGCGTAACATGGCATTGAAGGAATACTGATAGTGTAACCTACCAGTATTCCTTAAATGCCATTCGCTTCTTTAAACGATGTCGATTTGGGTATGAGGAAAATAAAATGATCTACCTACAAGATCAGCTGTTTCAAATGATCATCCGAATGAATTCGAGTTCATCACTTTTTGGAGCATTTCAAATTGGATGGCAATTTTTAAATAATATTATAATGAATTTAAAATTCAACAGTGATGTTAAATAATTATTTGAATATTTTAAATTGGAATGCTCGATCTTGAATTCAGTATTTTTAACAGAGCAGTTTGGGTTTCGTCATGAACATTCAACTACTCATCGACTTGTAAGAGTAACGAACATGATAAAAGCGAAGAAATCTTCTGGTTTATCCGCTGGAGTTGCTCTTCTAGACGTAGAAAAAGCATTCGACAGTTTTGGCACAAAGGTGTAATAGCTAAAATTTCCGACGTCCAGTTTTCTGTTTATTTGATTCAAATGGTTCATAATTATTTAACTGATTGTACTCTCCAGGTTTGGAATTGCTACCTGTAAGAGCAGGTGTTCCGCAGGCTACAAGCGTATCCGCTGGAGTTGCTCTTCTAGACGTAGAAAAAGCATTCGACAGTTTTGGCACAAAGGTGTAGTAGCTAAAATTTCCGACGTCCAGTTTTCTGTTTGTTTGATTCAAATGGTTCATAATTATTTAACTGATTGTACTCTCCAGGTTTGGAATTGCTACCTGTAAGAGCAGGTGTTCCGCAGGCTACAAGCGTAGCTTCAATCTTGTATAATATTTTCATATCTGATCTTCCAAATCCCGTTTTTTTTTCAGAAATCGCTATTCTGTTACGACTCAAGTCCTATCTAAAAGTGATCTGCAGTCGCCTACTTGGAAGCTCAAATATTTTCACTGATTATCTATCATAAAGGGAAAATTGCACCAAATGCAGCAAAAGCGTTATTCATTATCTTTCCTCATAAGCCAGGATTTCTTTTCTTAAACCAAACAATATTCACATTATCAAATTGAACGGCTTGGAATTAACATGGTCTGATCAAGCAAAATACTTAGGTTTAACGTATGTCAAAAAAACTCACATTCAAGGATCACATTGAAGGAATCCAGGCAAAGTATAAAAATTTATTAAATTTTTATATCCTCTTATAAACAGAAATTCTAAGCACTGTCTAAAGAACAAATGATTAATTTATAAACAAATTTTTAGATCAGCCATGCTTTATGCAATACCAAGTTGTTGTTCCACCAGGAATAAAACGCTTCAAAAGATTCAGAATAAAATTCTGAAAACGATTTTAAAGTGTCCTTCCTGGTTTAGTGCAAATGAGGTACACAGACTCACAAATATAGAACCATTAAATGTAATGTCACATAATATTATAAGCAAATTCCGACAAAAATCTATGCACTTTTCAATTGAATCGATTCACTCTCTCTATTAGTTAGTAAGTTAGTATATAAGTTCATTTTCCCCATTACTCAATACAAGTAGGTTTACAAATTACCCTACACAAAAGGCACAGAAATGCGAAAGCAAATGATGTCTCAGCACCAAATTTATATCTTTATGGCATATGAGTTAAATATATGCCAATAAACATATATTTAAAAAACATTAACTAAAAAACAGATAAATTGACGTCCTTGCATAAAGACTTGGGTTTTCATTTATTTAAAATCTATACAGTACACATACACATGCGGAATTACTTCTATTGTATTTACAAATATTCATCCTAATCCTCCTAGTAGTGTACTGATGCTGCATCGTTTATTTTGTTTCTGCACGTAAAGATAGAAACCGGTTTTGTGATGAAAAAATCAATTGATTTACTAACTGATTTTAGTTTGTTATTTTAAAGGACAACTAAAAGGAATCTTACTAAATTGCTTATTGTAGTGAGAATAATACAATCTTTTGTGATTCACAGATGTGTGCACGCTTCCTTACAAAACTCTCCCAAAAGCGAAAAACCTAATTCCAAAAATCCTCCATTAACATACCTCACAAGCTGAAACTCGTTTTCGTCCGAGATTACACCCAAGTGTAATATCAAAAACGCGTTTTGTAAATAGCATTAACTTTTCGTCTGCCTTGCGATTTCTGTTGAACCGTCAGGTTGGAGGTAGCAGTTCAACATAAATTGCTACGCGCTGATGAGTCTAAGACGAAACGTAAAGTAAAATTTTAAGAAAATCTCACAAGTTATAGCAAGAAATTGCCATCGATACAGCTTGTTCCGAATTGCCAAATGCCGAAGTGCATAAATTGTCAAACCATCCCAAACGTAGACCACCCTCGACTATAGATCACCATTCTTGAACTTATGTACAAAATTTATTGAAAATCCGCCGCCCACGGAATAAGTGACCATTATTTAACTTAGGCTATGTAATTCTAGTTATCCAAAGTTTAATTATGTAATGTAGAAATGTAAGGCTTAGAGTTAAGTACAGGAAAATAAACATAGTCATTCTAAAAACGACACTCAAGGAGAAATGTCTTTCAGTTCGCTAAGACATGTGAAATCAGGATATATTAAGTCTTTTATTTCGCTTAGACATGTGGAGTCCGGATATATAAGGTGGCCACAGTGAAAAGCTACTGGTGAAAATCAGAACATTAAATAGCACAATACCACTAGTGAAAACTGTAAAGTAACTGGACAATTAAACCTGCAAAAACAAAACAGAAAAGAAATTGAGTATCCCTGGGTAACAGAATTCTAAAGTTCCAGAGAATTTTAGGATTGTATCCTAGTCGGAGCTTACGATGTCTGTGTAATTATTTTGAGCCAATGGTGTTGCTCTGTACGCGAAGCTTTCGTGATGGAAGAAAGATATGTGATAGTAGTGGTGGATAGAGTAAGAGAGCCAACAGCGTTGCATTTCAACGAGGAGTGTGAGCAGGAATGTAAGAGAAGAGTGAGGGTGTGAGTGAATGGTTAGATATTGTGGGGTTCTTACTTAGGGTGTGTTTATCGTATCAAAGAACGTTCACTGGCAACTCTTCACACGATTGAATCAGTGCCATCAAAGAGAAACGGAAATCATCGCAACAACAAAAACCTGGCATGGCTCATTTAACATAGAATCGACACCAGTGCGAGAGCGAATTTCTCTCGATGACATTTCTGAGCACGCTGCTGTGGGGATCCTCTCTGAAGCAACAAACGGTCGCTTATTCTCGTTTCGCGATCCGATTCTGTACAGGCAGTTGATAATTGCAATAGAATCATTTTACTGTTGCCGCTTATTCTAACTATGTGCATATAACCTTTTTATAAGCTGTGTCTATGAATTTGTCTGTGAATGCTCCACACAAGGGTTTTGAAATATGGCAACCTAGTATAAGAATCATCAAGTGTAACCATTTAGGTTACAAATGTTTTTCGATACACCATGTACACTCATATTTGGATTTTTGGTTCAGTGATTATAAGTTAGTATAGAGATTCTTATAGATTGGTGAACACCCCTATGGTGGGGTGAGTATAACTCAGATGGTCCTAGACGTGTGAGAAGCGAAGAGTGTACGGTGAAATCGGCTGTGAAAGCCCTGATCGCGGAGTAACTTCTTGGACTCCCGCTAAAAGTAAAGGACCAGTCAATTTGTGCCTATCTCGCCCTGATCGGCTACCGGCCGTCACGGCTAATCGCAATAGGAGAAAGCAGGCTGTCGTCGCGGGTCCATCGGCAATTTGGTCAAGGATCGCTCCTTCCCGCTAATTACCAAGGACGACCACGTGGCTTGCGAGCCCGCTCGACTATTGGCAACGGCATCGGAAGAATATATGACGGTCACATTAGTCACCACCTGGCAGCAGTATTAGCCACCTGACATTGTCTGGCGCTCATGGATGGCCCGGATAATCGGTCTCCGCCAGACAAAATCACCTCCGTTACGGCCACCACCCCTCAGACGAGATCAGTTTGTAGAGTAGTAAGTAGCAATAAAATTGTAATTGTGTTTAATTACCGGAACCGACAATCTAGATCCGAACACCCCCCCCCCCCCCCGCAACTTTTAACGACCCTGGGACCCGAGGACTAAAAGAGGCCTTGAGTGCCCACCCCGGAACGTCCATACCAGGCGTTGGGGTTTAGGCGACATTCATTCTGGATCCGCAACCAGAGCATCCTCGGGGGCTAAGAGTAGCCGCTATTCTAAACGGTAACATTTGGCGCCCAACGTAAAATTTTGGAAGGTTTCCTAGGCGAATTTTTCTTCCAAGTTGTGAGGGGAATTTCGCGAAAAGTGTCTTTTCTCTCAAAAAAAAAACCATAATCTCCCTGGGTGGTTCGAACAATAAAAACAGTTCTGCAAATGGCCGATGCGATTTTAGAATTACGAACAAAAGTAGTGAAAGTAGTGATCGTGACGGTTGGTTATCCGCAGAGACAAAAGCGAATACCATTAATCCTTTGGAACTGAAGAAATTACAAACCTCTAACATTCCATGTGCTTTTGGGAATTTCACATTGTCGTGGAGTTTCGGACTATATGTAGTGTAGACAAAACGTTTATTTTCTAAAAAAAAAACCAGATTTAAGTTCGAAATTATTTCCGATAAGATGCACAAGTCTCCCGAACCAAATTTACTTTCGTTGTACCAGACGATGCGCGTAACACACCTGACGTCGAGTGAGTTGGATTATGAACGCTTGCTTCGGAACATCGTGATACATGATGACGAATCGCTTAGCAAACGCCGGCTCCGGTTAGATCAGGTCCTACGAGAAAAAAGATCAGGTCAGGGGCTTCGAATTACGTACGATAAAGACCCTGAATGGGACCTTAACATCTGTAGGAAAATTTACAACTCAATTAATGAAATTCTTAGGTCGAATGAATCAAACAGCTATCGGTGCAAAGCAAGATTACTGCATCTAGGACACCGTTTAATAGTAATTAAAGACCACAGTAACGATGTATTGCAAATTTCATGCCGGGAAGAGTATAAACGAGTCTCCTCTTTATTTTCGGATTACTTTTGGGATGAGAGTAGGTTTTCCCTTGACGAAGATTTTTCTTCTAGCAGTAATGACTCCCCGACGGGGGCGAAAACTTTGAAACATCATGTAACTGGGACTACCCCAAAGAACCTAAGTACGTCACTAAGGACGACTTTACGTTAGCCATGAAGGAAATTGGCGATTTATTCACGAACTTGTCAACTGAACTTAATAGTTTAAAGACGGATTTACGTCGACCCTCACGTTCTCCATCTCCGTTGATAAAAAAAGTAGAAATTTCCGGCATACTTCAAGAACCCCCTATCAACCATAATCAAGGTGAATATAGTAAAAATCCATCTAACTTTCATAATCGATCAGGTTGTCAAGAGACCCCGGTCGTGTGCCAGAGTATAGCCGCTCCACCGCCGAACAAACTGTACAAGGAATCAGCGGCAAATCGTCCGCCCTTGACCACATCTAAATCAATGCCATTGGATGGTACTAAATATCAATCCAATTATACATTCTCTAGGCCTCCGTTGGAGTTTGCCCAGTCATCCGTACAAAACCCACATTAAGAGTATCCTTGGCATGGAGATCAAAGTTAAATGCCCAAACCTATAACGTGGTCGGTTCCCACTGCACCCTTCTCTAGGCCTCTCAATTCTAATCCAATGATTTCACCATTTGCACCGCAGGATACACCCCCTCTTATTCATCAACCAATGAATCAGACACGCTTTGAAACGCATTCTCGCAAAGTCATTCCAGTCTATCGATGGAAAATACAAAAATACAAAGCCGATGATCAAGGACTAGGCATGAATGAATTTCTAAATCACATTACACAAATGGCTATATCCGAACATGTGTCCGAGGCCGAATTATTTGACTCAGCCATACACCTTTTCGACGGTTCGGCTTTAAACTGGTATACGGCTATGCGAAGCCAAAACCGACTGTATAATTGGAACCACCTCGTTACCGAACTTCGAGCTGCGTTCCGTCACCCCGATTTAGATGCTGTATTGCGTGTAAAAATTTATTAAACCCGACAACAGCGATCAGAAAGTTTTTAACAGTACTATTTGCAAATGGAGAAACTGTTTAGGAGCATGTCCCAGTCGATGACTGAAAGCGACAAGCTCGAGGTATTAAAAATGAATTTAAGATACGACTACCGGAAGCTTTTAGTGGGAAAGTCCATTCCAAGCCTTGCTCAACTAGTGACCTTGGGTCACGACCTCGATGCAACTGATTCCTCAGTTTTCGCTAGGGTCTTTGGTAATCCAAAAAAGGAAACTTGTGCCATCATTAACCAAAAAAGCACACCTCCCCAGCCCACTAGAACTTTCCACAATAGAAATCAACGAGAGGACCAGAAAGCATTTCAGAATCCGAAGAATCGCTCCCACAGCGAGAAACCGAGCGTTCATAATCAGCCTTTCAAACTCGATGCAAAGGACCTACTCCTGGTCCTTCGAAATCAAAATCTAACGAATCGACCCAGAGAAACATTCATAATAACGCAGGAGCCTATGCCAAATTAGTAAGAAATTATTTTCCCCCCTCAAATGGTGAGTGCTATAACTGCCTGGAGGCTCATGACCATTCTGAATGCCTTCTACCGAGAAGATTATACTGCGAAACCTGTGCGTTTCATGGATTTCCGTCATCGAGTTGCCCCTACTGTAAAAAAAACTTGCAGAGAGAGTTCTAAAGCCGCCAAACTCTCATCGAGCGCCACTCGAGGAATCATTCAATGCCTTACTAGTGAAAATTGGTGGATACTATCACCCAAGAACCAATGATATAGAAAGTGAACCCATACTTTCCCAAGTCAGTAAAATAACACTTTCCTCAGATGACGGTAACGACGACCGCTCCCACGCAGACATAAACATTTTCGATATCGCCCTGTCCGCACTCCTTGATAGCGAAAGTCACAGAACCATGTTCAATACAAACGTTTTCAAACAGTTACGTAACGTTTGACTAAGGCCTCCAAAAGAACCTATTGAACTAGTAACAGCGGGCGGCGAAGCTTTAATAATTGCCGGTGAGGTTCTAGTACCATACTTATTCCAAGGGAGAACTCGTGTTATTCCCACTTTGTATGTGCCCAGCTTGACTAACGACTGTATATGTGGTATTGATTTCTGGCGAGCCTTTGGCATTTGACCAACGGTGACTACTTGTGCAATCTCTACTGTCCAACCTATAGAGTCAATCAATGAGAAGAGTCCTACCAATTTATCCGACTCACAAAACCGTGAACTAGAATCAGTAAAGCAGTCCTTCAAAACGGTCACATCGGAAAGACTAGAAACAACTTCGCTAACCGAACACAAAATCGTCCTAAAGGATAGTTGCTCATCAGAAAAGCCTGTCCGACAATACCCATATCCAATAGCCCCTAAGATACAGGCCGGACTGTTCCGAGAAGTAGACCGCCTACTCATGCGTGGGATCATCGAAGAATCCAACTCTAATTGGTCACTGAACATAGTTCCTGTGCGGAAATCCTCCGGAGATATACGACTGTGCTTAGACGCTCGCAAACTCAATTAGAAGACGGTCCGTGACGCCTATCCCCTTCCCCACCCTTCCCCTCACGGAAGCATTCCTGCAAATTCCGTTGGCCCAACAATCGAGCAAGTACTGTGCGTTCAGTGTGCAAGGGAAAGGGATGTTTCAATTCACTCGACTTCCATTCGGTCTCATCAACAGCCCAGCCACACTGGCCAGGTTGATAAACCGAGTGCTAGGTCAGGGTGTTTTGGAACCAAACGTCTTTGTGTACTTAGACGATATTGTCGTAGTCACAGAGACGTTTGAGGAACACGTCCGTCTACTTAAGGAGGTTGCGAAGCGACTCCGCGATGCTAATTTATCTATAAAATTAGAAAAATCCCTTTTTTGTCTGGCGGAAATCCCATTCCTAGGGTACATTCTGTCTTCTCGGGGATTGCAAACGAATCCTGAGAAGATCAGACCAATCGTGGAGTATGAGCCACCTACAACAATTACCAAGTTGCGCCGATTTATAGGCATGGCGAACTATTATCGCAGGTTTATCTCGGAGTTTAGTCGGATCACCGCCCCCCTTTTGGAGCTTTTGAAGACGAAGTCAAAAATCCTAAAATGGACACCAGCGGCGGAAGAATCCTTCCAAACAATTAAAGAAAGGCTCATAACTGCCCCCATTCTCAACCCTCCTGATTTTGACTTCGAGTTCATCATTCATACTGATGCAAGTGACCATGCTGTCGCGGGTGTTTTAACTCAGAAAATAGATGAACATGAGTTAGTGATAGAGTACTTTTCAAAAAAATTAACCACACCCGAACGAAACTTTCATGCTACGGAGAAGGAGGGACTAGCCGCCATCCTATCCATTGAACATTTTCGTGGGTATGTAGAAGGTAGCCACTTCACACTAGTGACAGATTCGTCCGCTTTAACATTTGTGATGCGTACCAAGTGGAAAACATCATCCCGGCTAAGTCGGTGGAGTTTAACCCTCCAACAATACGATTTGACTTTGCAACATCGCCGAGGGAAAGATAATGTGGTGCCTGATGCTCTTTCCTGAAGTGTTGCTACCATTGACGCAAAAGCGGAATCTGCGTGGTACAATGATTTAAAAAAAGGTTGAGAATTCACCGGAGGACTATCCAGACTTCCGAATTAACAACGATCGTGTCATGAAATTTGTTTTTTCCAATGACCCTACTGATCCCAGGTTCGACTGGAAAACGATTCCAAGCCCAGAGGCACGCAAATTAATTATTTCTACAACACATGACGATTCGATGCATATAGGAACTGATAAAACAATCGCAAAAATTCGCCAACAATATTTTTGGCCTAAAATGAATAGCGAAATCCGTTCTTATATACAAAAACCCTTCTTAATCCACCTAGTGGTGTGATAATGCCTTTCTCTTCTTTCATAATAGTCTCATGAAAATATGTTTCATACTTTTATTAAATAATTTTGGACACTAATTTTGACAACAATTGATGCAGATTGATTCGAGTAGTTCACAAAAGCATGCTTCAGTGTTTATGTCACACAGTCAGCATCATTTTTCCAAACTAGTGCTTGACATTTGCGTTGCCTATTTGTAATCAGTGATGCTAATCTAAAAAAAGGCTTAGAATTGCATGAAACGTCGAGATTTAGTGTCATCTCGAAAAAAAAATTTTTTGAAAAAATCGACTTTTTGGGACTTAGAAAAAATATGAAAATTTTTATAAGTCCCAGAAAGTTGATTTTTTCAAAAAATTTTTTTTTTTGAGATGGCACTAAATTTCGATGTTTTATGCAGTTTTAAGAGTTTTGGCATCAAAAAAAATTTTCGATTTTGGAAATTTCATGTACTCCCCCCTATGGTGCTTTTTCAAGATCGAAAATTGCCAAACCTTTACCACCAGGCAGCACCCCTTAAGCATGTCCGATTTAGCTCAAATTTAGCATGAAGGCTTTTTTCGAGGTGCTTAAACTTTTGAGCACTAGAACTTTACGAAAATAGAGTTGATCCCAAAATTTTGGCACCCTTATATATACAAGAGCGGTAAAAATCAACGTGTTTTGTCGGTTACGTCACTTATACCATCATATATCTGGAACCAAAAGTCACAACCATTTGATCTTCGAACTTGATCAACGGCCCGACAGTAGCTTTCAAACGAGCCCAAGTTTGTTAAAATCGGATCAGCCATCTCTGAGAAAATTGAGCGCGTTCAAATACAACGCTTTTTGTCGGTTACGTCACTTATACAATCATATCTCCGGAACCAAAAGTCACAGCCATTTGATCTTCGAACTTGATCAATGGCCCGCCAGTAGCTTTCAAACGAGTCCAAGTTTGTTAAAATCGGATCAGCCATCTCTGAGAAAATTGAGCGCGTTCAAATACAACGCTTTTTGTCGGTTACGTCACTTATACAATCATATCTCCGGAACCAAAAGTCACAGCCATTTTATCTTCGAACTTGATCAATGCCCCGATAGTAGCTTTCAAACGAGCCCAAGTTTGTTAAAATCGGTTGAGCCATCTCTGAGAAAATTGAGCGCGTTCAAATATCTTCGAAAAGTGCACACACATACACACACACATACACACATACACACATACACACACATACACACACACACACAGACATTTTCCGATCTCGTCGAGCTGAGTCGAATGGTATATAACACTATGGGTCTCCGAGGCTCCGTTCGAAAGTCGGTTTTTCCAGCAATTCTAATACCTTTCTATAGAGAAAGGCAAAAAGCCTTCTTAGTCCACTTAGTGAAATTTTCATATATCTTGAAAAATCACCATAGGGGGGAGTACATGAAATTTTCGAAATCGAAAAAAAATTTTTGATGCCAAAAGGCTTAGAATTGCATGAAACGTCGAGATTTAGTGTCATCTCGAAAAAAATTTTTTTTGAAAAAATCGACTTTTTGGGACTTAGAAAAAATATGAAAATTTTTCTAAGTCCCAGAAAGTTGATTTTTTCAAAAAAAATTTTTTTTGAGATGACACTAAATTTCGATGTTTTATGCAGTTTTAAGAGTTTTGGCATCAAAAAAAATTTTCGATTTTGGAAATTTTATGTACTCCCCCCTATGGTGCTTTTTCAAGATCGAAAATTATCAAACCTTTACCACCGGGCAGCACCCCTTAAGCATGTCCGATTTAGGTCAAATTTTGCATGAAGGCTTTTTTCGAGGTGCTTAAACTTTTGAGCACTAGAACTTAACGAAAATAGAGGTGATCCCAAAATTTTGGCACCCTTATATATATAAGAGCGGTAAAAATCAACGTGTTTTGTCGGTTACGTCACTTATACAATCATATCTCCGGAACCAAAAGTCACAGCCATTTGGTCTTCGAACTCGATCAATGGACCGACAGTAGCTTTCAAACGAGCCCAAGTTTGTTAAAATCGGTTCAGCCATCTCTGAGAAAATTGAGCGCGTTCAAATACAACGCTTTTTGTCGGTTACGTCACTTATACAATCATATCTCCGGAACCAAAAGTCACAGCCATTTGATCTTCGAACTTGATCAATGGCCCGACAGTAGCTTTCAAACGAGCCCAAGTTTCTTAAAATCGGTTCAGCCATCTCTGAGAAAATTGAGCGCGTTCAAATGCAACGCTTTTTGTCGGTTACGTCACTTATACAATCATATCTCCGGAACCAAAAGTCTCAGCCATTTGATCTTCGAACTTGATCAATGGCCCGACAGTAGCTTTCAAACGAGCCCAAGTTTCTTAAAATCGGTTCAGCCATCTCTGAGAAAATTGAGCGCGTTCAAATACAACGCTTTTTGTCGGTTACGTCACTTATACAATCATATCTCCGGAACCAAAAGTCACAGCCATTTGATCTTCGAACTTGATCAATGGCCCGACAGTAGCTTTCAAACGAGCCCAAGTTTCTTAAAATCGGTTCAGCCATTTCTGAGAAAATTGAGCGCGTTCAAATACAACGCTTTTTGTCGGTTACGTCACTTATACAATCATATCTCCGGAACCAAAAGTCACAGCCATTTGATCTTCGAACTTGATCAATGGCTCGACAGTAGCTTTCAAACGAGCCCGAGTTTATTAAAATCGGTTCAGCCATCTCTGAGAAAATTGAGCGCGTTCAAATGCAACGCTTTTTGTCGGTTACGTCACTTATACAATCATATCTCCGGAACCAAAAGTCTCAGCCATTTGATCTTCGAACTTGATCAATGGCCCGACAGTAGCTTTCAAACGAGCCCAAGTTTGTTAAAATCGGTTCAGCCATCTCTGAGAAAATTGAGCGCGTTCAAATATCTTCTAAAAGTGCACACACACATACACACACACACACACACACACATACACACAGACATTTTCCGATCTCGTCGAACTGAGTCGAATGGTATATAACACTATGGGTCTCCGAGGCTCCGTTCGAAAGTCGGTTTTTCCAGCAATTCTAATACCTTTCTATAGAGAAAGGCAAAATGTCAGATCTGTAAAGAAATCAAGCCGGCTAACGTCCCTACCACCCAGCCAATGGGCGATATGCGAGCGGCCAGACAACCGTGGCAAATCATAGCTCTCGATTATATCGGCCCACTCCCGAGAACCCAGGGAAAGGGAAACAATATGTATTAGTAATTATGGATTTATACAGTAAGTGGACTCAACTCCATGTCTTCCCTAGCATATCCGTACGGACTCTTAGCCCGGTATTACGAGACCAATGGTTCTTTAGAAACTCTGTCCCGGCCATCCTTCTAACGGACAATGCCAGTACGTTCTTGTCGAAAGAATTCGGTGCGATGTTGGAAACGTTCGGAGTGAAACACTGGTTCACTTCGAGATACCACTCGCAAGCGAACCCCGTGGAACGTGTAAACCGATCTATAAACACGGCAATCCGATCCTACGCTAGGAACGATCAACGATCCTGGGACACCAGATTGTCTGAAATTGAACTGGTAATCAACTCCACGGTTCATGGATGTACTGGTTTTAGTCCGTTTTTCGTTACGCGGTGCGAGGAAATTATTTTGAAAGGTACTGATTATGAACATTTACAAAGTGAGGACGAAACCGCACTCGAGGCCAGGATCTCCCGTATCAAAGGGAGCGCGCCTAAAATTTATAATATCGTGACGAAAAATTTAATTAAAGCGCATAACACTTCCGCCCATAACTATAACTTGCGACATCATCGTCTGGCGAAACCATTTGAAGAAGGAGATATCGTATACAAGCGTCATACTAAATTATCGAACACAAGCGATCACTACAATGCTAAGCTTGGTTCCCAATATGTACCGTGTACAGTGATTGCCCGACACGGTTCCTCTTCATACGAATTGACCGATTCTTCTGGCCGAAACTTAGGCATCTGGCCGGCCAATTTACTCACAGTCGGATCTAATTCCCGTTTTTCAGTTTCATCTAATATCACCGCGAAGTGTGGGAACCGATTTCGATGTAGGGAAATATACCAAATGCCTGAGGATCTTCTTTTGACTTTTTACCGGTGAGTCTAAACCACGTTAACATCTTTTGTTCGAGCGCACGCGGACCAGCATCTTCATCAGTCCATTAGTGATTGGAGACTAACATCGGTTATCAATCCGGTTACAGTCGATTGATTCGCGAATCTCCAAATTAGAGGAATAGAAAAACATCGCAAACCCGAGCAATAAGGAAATAATACGGTCGCCCAACTCATAAATAATATTCGGGAGTCATCGTCGCGACACCAACATAAATTGGTTCAGTGTATATTTGAGCGTATCACCTTCGTAGAATCGTCGGTCGTTGTCAACCCGAAGCAGTTAGTGGAGAATAGATCGATAGTAATTTCAACTGTATCCCACAGTTATCGTTCGCCTCCGCGTTGGCGTGTTACTGCTCGCAAGAGCATGTTTTCTTCCGCGTCGAATGTCCGCCGAGTCGGAACAGTAAAGCGATCGCTCTTAGGAAATGGTATAAGATAGAGTCGTTATTAGAGTGTATGGTCTGAATTGATGCGATTAGTGATAATTCTGCAGTGGCACATAGAATTAAAAATAAGTCCGTTAGATTATCGTGTATGTTATATAGAAAATTGATGGTAGACGTGATGTGGTAAGCGGGAAACCAGCTATAACCATGTCCCTGTACAGAATATTGGAGTATACCGAAGTAAAAGAGCATCGGCCATGTTACGGGAACTAACGCAAGTGAAAAAAAGAGCTGTTTGTTTTCCCCAGCCAGGGGGGAATTGTAAACATTTAGGTTACAAATGTTTTTCGATACACCATGTACAATATGCAAGTAGTACAACTGAACCTAAATCACTGTGCAGCTGGCCAGCAATTGTTGCACCAGTCAGTGACGGAATGGGGCATTGATGTTGCGATTCTCTCGGATCCCTATCACACACCGGTAGATAACGGGAACTGGGTGTCTGACGAATCCAAGACGGTGGCGATCTTGACGACTGGTCGATACCCCGTGCAAGAGGTGGTGAAAACACAAGCGAAGGGAGTAGCCATAGCTAAGGTAAACGGAGTTTACTATTGTAGCTGCTACGCTCCACCGAGATGGTCAATAGACCAGTTCACTCGGATGGTCGACATGTTGACCGCAGACCTGGTGGGTCGGAAGCCGTTGGTGATAGCCGGAGACTTCAACGCCTGGGCAACGGCTTGGGGCAGCCGCTTCACCAATAGGAGAACACAGACGTTACTGGAGGCCCTCGCCAAGTTGGACGTCGTGTTAGCGAATGATGGACTGAAAAGTACCTTCCAGCGGAACGGAGTCGAGTCGTTTATCGACCTGACTTTCTGTAGTCCCGGCCTAGCTGGAGATCTTAATTGGAGAGTTGATGATGGCTACACCCATAGCGACCATCTAGCCATTCGCTACACGATCGGCCAATTGGCGAGAAGCACAAGGAGGAGTAATACTCCCAAAACTCTAGCGTGGAAGGTGGCTTACTTCGACCGCGAAACGTTTTGCGCTGCCCTTGAATTAGAGGAGCACAACGCGAACCTGAGAGGGGACGAGTTGGTCGCTATCTTGTCACGGGCGTGTGACGTGACCATGCCTAGAAAGGCTCAACCGAGGACCAACAGACCACCGGTCTACTGGTGGAACGAGCAAATTGCACGCCTTCGCGCATCCTGCCTCAGGGCTAGAAGAAGGATGCAAAGAGCTCGATCAGCGGAGATGAGGATGGAGAGGAACACGGCGTTCAAAGCGGCGAAGCTAGCACTAAACAAGGCCATCAGCGCAAGCAAAAGAGCCTATTTCGACAAGCTATGCGAGGGAGCCAACTCCAACCCATGGGGCGATGCCTACAGGATGGTGATGGCCAAAACGAGAGGGGCGCTAGCATCCCCTGAAGGTAGTCCGGCGAGGTTGAAGGAAATCATAACGGTTCTCTTTCCCTACCACGACACGTCCCCCTGGCAGCCAGCTCCGCTACCAGCGAATGAAGTCGTAAAGGTGCCGAACGAGGAGTTGCTCATTGCTGCGAGATCGCTCGATACAAAGAAAGCCCCGGGGCCAGACGGTATCCCGAACGTGGCTCTAAAGGCGGGTATAATGACAAAACCGGAGATGTTCAGGGAGGTCATATAGAGATGTCTGGACGAGCGTATGTTCCCAGACATTTGGAAAAGACAAAGGTTGGTACTATTACCGAAACCTGGGAAACCCCCAGGGGATCCTTCGGTGTATAGACCAATCTGTCTGATAGACACTGTGGGTAAGCTCCTTGAGAAAATCATCCTCAACAGGCTAGCCCCCTTCATAGAGGAGGCAGGAGGACTGTCCAGTGAACAGTACGGGTTCCGCAGAGGCAGGTCGACGGCGGACGCCATAACATCGGTGGTAACCGCGGTGGAGGTAGCTATACAGCGCAAACGACGAGGGATCCGCTACTGTGCGGTAGTAACGCTAGACGTCAAGAACGCGTTCAATAGTGCTTGCTGGGCAGACATTGCTGATTCCCTACTTCGACTAGGAGTACCGGACGGGCTGTACAAGATTCTGGAAAGCTACTTCCAGAACCGAGTATTGCTCTACGAGACCGACGAAGGCACACGTAGCACTCCAATCACGGCTGGAGTACCACAGGGATCTATCTTGGGCCCGATCCTGTGGAATATAATGTACGATGGAGTACTGAGGTTGAGGCTCCCTCCGGGTGTCAAGATAGTCGGGTTCGCGGACGACGTCACGCTGACATTCTACGGCGAATCCATCGAAGAGGTCGAACTGAGTGCATCACACTCAATCTGCTTGGTGGAGGACTGGCTGCGTAGCAGGAAACTGCAACTCGCGCACCACAAAACAGAGGTGATGGTGGTAAACAACCGCAAATCGGAACAGGAGGCGCTGGTACATGCCGGAGATTGCGTGATCCCCTCCAAGAGATCACTGAAGCAATTGGGTGTGATGCTTGACGACAAACTCAGTTTCAGCAAGCACGTTGAATACGCCTGCAAGCGCGCATCAACAGCGATCGCGGCACTCTCCCGTTTGATGGCCAACAGCTCGCCTGTGCGCTCCAGTAAACGAAGGTTACTGGCAGGAGTGGCAATTTCGATCCTCAGGTACGGCAGCCCGGTATGGGCGTCGGCACTAAATGTGGAACGCAACGCACAGATGCTGGAGAGTACGCATAGACTGATGTGTCTTCGCGTAATCAGTGCATACCGCACTGTATCGAGGGATGCGGCCTGCGTGGTTGCAAGTATGATGCCTATCGGTCTGATAGTGAAGGAAGACGCGGAGCGCTACAGCATGCGAGGAGACAGGAACGCCCGTAGGGCCTCCAAAGCCGCTTCTCTACGCAGATGGCAACAAGAGTGGGACAGCTCAACCAAGGGCAGGTGGACACATCGGCTCATACCTAGGGTCTTGAACTGGTTAGATAGACCTCACGGAGAAGTGAACTTCGGCCTGACGCAATTCCTCACAGGCCACGGGTGCTTCAGATGGTACCTCCACAGGTTCGGCCACGCGACATCCCCTGTATGTCCTGGCTGCCCAGACGAGATCGAGACGGCTGAACACGTCTTGTTCGCATGTTCCCGTTTCGCGGCTCAAAGGAGTGAGCTACTGGAGGCATGCGACAGGGACACCACACCGGAAAACCTGATCCAGAGAATGTGCTACTGCGTAGAGAACTGGAACGCAGTGTCGACCGCGGCATCCCAAATTGCGGACATATTGCAGCGGAAATGGAGTGCGGATCAACAACAAGTCAGCCGCGTACCGTAGCAGGCTCAAGAGAGATCAGCGAATAAACGTCGGTCCGGGAGAACCTTATTGGTCGGGAAGCTCTTCGTCGGAGTAATCTAGATCCATCGTCGGGGACTAGACGAGTAGTACGTAAAACTGCTAGGATCGTCGGGGCGCCAGTGAACCGGAAGCTATCCTCCAACCGGAATCACTGGATCGACCCAGGCATCCTCTCGGTCGGGCGTTGACGGGTATCGAAAGCGTCGGTTTCGGGAGGGCCTCCTTCGTCGGGGAACTCTCCGTCGGTGTAGGCTAGATCCTTCGGCGGGGGCTAGTCGAGTAGCCGCCACAACACCGATTCGAGTCATCGAGGCGCCAGCGAACCGGAAGCCATGCTCCAACCGGAATCGCGGGACCGATCTCGGCACTCCATTGGGTGTCCCGTGTGGTGTAAGAGACTCGGTGTCGGGAGATTCTCCTTCGCCGGGGAAATCTCCGTCGGAGTAGTCTAGATCCTTCGTCGGGGACTAGACGAGTAAATCGTGGTGTAATACCGCTTGGATCGTCAGGGCGCCAGTGATTCGGAAGCTATCCTCCAACCGGAATCACTGGACCGACCCAGGCATCCTCTCGGTCGGGCGTTGACGGGAATCGAAAGCGTCGGTTTCGGGAGGGCCTCCTTCGTCGGGGAACTCTCCGTCGGTGTAGGCTAGATCCTTCGGCGGGAGCTAGTCGAGTAGCCACCACAACACCGATTCGAGTCGTCGAGGCGCCAGCGAACCAGAAGCCATGCTCCAACCGGAATCGCGGGACCGACCTCGGCACTCTATCGGGTGTCCCGTGTGGTGTAAGAGACTCGGTGTCGGGAGATTCTCCTTCGCCGGGGAACTCTCCGTCGGAGTAGTCTAGATCTCTTGTCGGGGACTAGATGAGTAGATCGTCGCGTGGTACCGATAGGATCGTCTGAGCGCCAGTGAACCGGAAGTCACGCTCCAACCGGAATCATTGGATCGACTTAGGCATCCTTTCGGTCGGGTCGTAGACGCGTACCGTAAGCGTCGGTTCGAAAGGACTTCCCTCGTCGGGGAACCCTCCGTCGGTGTAGACTAGATCTTTTGGCGGAGACTAGTCGAATAGTTCCACGACGTAGCATCAGTTTTGGGTCGTCGAGGCGCCAGTGAACCGGAAGTTACCCTCCAGCCGGCATCACTGGACCGACCTCGTCATCCAACTGGTCGATCCCTCGAGAGCAGGATGCTGATCCCCATTCTGCATAAATCTGGGGAGGGTGCTGTGAGCACCAATAGCCTTCCAACCCGAAGTAATACCTAGCGGTTGTGCCGGGGAGGTAGGGTTTGAGATCCAAGGTGTTTTAGTGGGTAGTTCCAATCAACAGTTAGGTAGTCCTGTGGAGAGTCCCACACTCCGTGCGTAAATGCATTTCACTTTGTTAAAAAAAATACCATGTACACTCATATTTGGATTTTTGGTTCAGTGATTATAAGTCTGATTATCTGATAGATTGGTGAACACCCCTATGGTGGGGTGAGTATAACTCAGATGGTCGACAGTGAACACGAATCTCAACAGTTGGTAGTGTGGGCGGTTGGCTGCAATGGGGTGAACGGATGAAGGAGGAACAAGGAGAAAATGAAACTGAGTGATTGACAGGAAGAGTCTGTACCATGATCGGGGATTGAGATATCAGCCGTGGAAGCGAACGGTTCAGGACAAAGAAGATCCTAGACGTGTGAGAAGCGAAGAGTGTACAATAAAATCGGCTGTGAAAGCCCTGGTCGCGGAGTACCTTCTTGGAATCCAGCTAAAAGTAAAGGACCAGTCAATTTGTGCCTGTCTCGCCCTGATCGGCTACCGGCCGTCACGGCTAATCGTAATAGGAGAAAGCAGGCTGTCGTCGCGGGTCCATCGGCAATTTGGTCAAGGATCGCTCCTTCCCGCTAATTACCAAGGACGACCACGTGGCTTGCGAGCCCGCTCGACTATTGGCAACGGCATCGGAAGAATATATGACGGTCACATTAGTCACCACCTGGCAGCAGTATTAGCCACCTGACATTGTCTGGCGCTCATGGATGGCCCGGATAATCGGTCTCCGCCAGACAAAATCACCTCCGTTACGGCCACCACCCCTCAGACGAGATCAGTTTGTAGAGTAGTAAGTAGCAATAAAATTGTAATTGTGTTTAATCACCGGAACCGACAATCTAAATCCGAACCCCCCCCCCCCCGCAACTTTTAACGACCCTGGGACCCGAGGACTAAAAGAGTCCTTGAGTGCCCACCCCGGAACGTTCATACCAGGCGTTGGGGTTTAGGCGACATCCATTCTGGATCCGCAACCAGAGCATCCTCGGGGGCTAAGAGTAGCCGTTATTCTAAACGGTAACACAAGTTGAATCATCGATTCGATTTTCTGCGATAATTGTCAACTTGCGATTCTCTCTTGGGAAATTCCACGCAGCAACGATCATTATCAGACTGTAAATTTTTTTTAAGGGCGTGAAATACTCAAAGTATGGAGCGAAGAAATGTAGCAAAATTCTTTCACGGTTCATGCATTGAGAGACTCGAGTTCTTGTAGTATCTTCTACCAGATTGAAAATGTTGTACACAATATATAGATAGCAACATTTTACTGCTATTTTGGGTCAAACCGTATATGAAGGAATCGTAAAGTAGACAAGTTATGAAGTTTGCTTACGAATTGAGCGTTTTGTTTACGAATTGAAGAGTGTTTTGTTTACCAAGTATTGTTATTACACAACTTTTGAAATTGATTCGAGTCGTGGTTTGGCTGAATTGGTAATTATTGTCGAAATGTTTTTTGTGAGGTGAGGATCTGGGTTATTGTGCTCGATGATGTGTATAATATTCGTTTAAACATGTGGTTAGTTTTGACAGTAAGAAAGTTATTTCATGTTCTAGGGTTTTTCCTGGAAGGGATTTCTCGAGAGTTTTGTCAAGTGGATGTAAAACGGATATTCATATCACATAAACAACAGCACCACCGCCGAAAATCAGCATCACCAAAATCAATATACATAGGCTAGACAATGAGTAGACCTAAAACATGAATATCAAATTTTCACGAAATGGGTTGGTTTTCGGCTAACGAAATCGTTACCAACTCCAAAAACGTATCAACGAAAAAGTTAGATTCGCTAGAAGATAAATAATAAAGTCATCCAGCGGCTCGGATAAAAGCACAGAGGAGGCTAGATTCGAATATAACAAAATCAATTAATAAACACTTTTCACACTCAAGTGTCTTACAGAAAAAGAAAATCTTTGAAATAATTACAAATACATCCAAAAATACTTAATTGAAATGAAGAACAAATAACGTCGACCAAATTATTCGAAACAGAAAAAGAGATCAGAAATTTAAAACTAACTATTAGTCAGGCGATTAAGAAAAGGCTGGCGAAATTTCACGCCAGGTTTCAATTCAAGGGCATTATTTTTGCAGTGTTATTGGCAATAAAAGTTAACAAAAAATTGAAATGGTAACTTTCGACATAAAAACAGCTGTCGAATTGTCACCATCCAAACTAAGTGGCAAAGCAAAAAAATTATTTACAACCAATACCAATGAATGTAACGAAATTCGTTTCTCTATCCAGATAACCTAATATAATAGGAAATAGTTCACCCAGAACCCTAAACCGTATCCGAAACGCGAGTGGTGGGACTAAGATGCCCAAGTAATCCAACTCGGAGTAAACCACAAAACTACACAATTACTACGACGTGAAACATGAGATACCTGCTCAAACCAGTAACATCTGTTTAACTATAGCGACTATCTTCCTGAATAACATAAACACATCATTTATCGAAAGAACAGAAACATTTTCATATTTATTAAGTTAACTTTAGCAGTTCGTAATCCTAACCTAGGTTTCCATCTCGGTGTTGCCTATACTAATTGGTACCTAAATGTGTGCGGGTGGATATTTAGCTATCTTCGTTAAGGTGCCATAATACAAGTTCACTTTTAGGTTGGTGTCTAGACCACCCCCTTTTATCCATGCGCATGGATTTAATTATAGCGTACTTACAGCTCTCTTCGCTGCTACCTGCTTGTATTGCGACGCTCCGCCGAATGATGACGATGCTGGCGTCGATACGGATGATTCTGCCGAAACCGGAACGGGTTTACGACTGGATGTCCTTCGTAGAACGGGTATCAGGAATCAGAACAAATTGACTCAAATGGCACGTTCCCCTTGATATTTGAAGATTTGTGCCTTGCCATCAATTTGTTTTTAGCATCATTTTCCCGATATATAAGAAAGAAGGATTAGATGGAAATGGTAAGGGTTGGACTAGGAGGATCGAGGACCACAAAAGGTAATACAAAGGTAAACGTACGGCGTGTAGACAAATAGCTCACACAGTCGATCAGCCGCACGATGGCTTTTAATTCCAGATTTGCGCTTGGTGAAGCTACGACCGCACCGCCAGCAAAGTTCATCCGTCCTCCTGCCACCACGTCTGATCCATCTTCTTACCTTACCTAACAGCTATAGGCCTGGGGTGTCCTTTGCTATATCAAGCATACGTTTCCACATAACTCGGTCCATGGCTGCTCGTCGCCAGCCACTCAAGGCACGGATGCTTCTGAGATCACCCTCCACTTGATCAATCTACCTTGCTCGCTGCGCTCCCCTTCTTCTTGTACCAGTCGGATTAGATTCAAGAACCATTTTCACTGGGCTGCCGTCCGACATCCTTATGACATGCCCAGCCCATCGTAGACGTTCGATTTTAGCTGTCCGTACGATAGGTGGTTCTCCTAGTAGCTGTTGCAATTCGTGATTCATACGCCGTCTCCACGTTCCGTCTTCCATCTGCACTCCGCCATAGATGGTCCTCAGTACCTTTCTTTTGAAAACACTGAGGGCGCGTTGGTCCTCTGCCAACATAGTACAGGTCTCGTGGCCATAGAGAACAACCGGTCTAATTAGCGTTTTGTAGATGGTCAATTTCGTGCGGTGGCGTACTTTTCTCGATCGGAGGGTTTTCCTGAGTCCAAAGTACGCACGATTTCCTGCCAAAATGCGTCTATGAATTTCTCTGCTGGTGTCATCGGCGGTCACCAGTGAGCCCAAATACACGAACTCGTCAACCACTTTGATATCGTCGCCGTCTATCAATATTCGTGGTGGGAGGCGTAGTGTTTCTTCTCTAGAGCCTCTTCCTCTCATGTATGTTGTTTTTGACGTATTTATGGCCTGTCCGATATGCCTAGCTTCAGCTTTCAGTCCAATGTAGGTTTATGACATCTTCTCAAGGTTACGTGTCATAATATCAATATCGTAAGCGAAGCCAAAAAGTTGTGCGGACTTTCGGAAGTACCGCTTGGTACGGTCTTACGAATTCCTTAGCTATTGGTGACAGACGACGGCAAAGGATTGCAACAATCTAGCTTATCACCTATTTTGTAGACGGGAAATACCACTCCATTCTTGCGGTTGAATCTTCTCCTCCCAAATCTTAGAAATCACACAGCGCAGCGCTCTAGCCAGTGTCTCTCCTCCACGTTTGAGCAGCTCGCCTGGTAACTGGTCATTGCCGCGGCTCCTCACTTATCTCCGACAGATCATGCTGGGAATCTGTCGTCGGCTGAGTGTGCACTCAGATTGATTCGTGTCTCGTTCTTTGTATCTTGTGCTTCGCCATTCAGATGTTCGTCATATTACTGCTTCCACCTGTCGATAATCTCACGTTCGTTCGTGACTCTGGTATCTCTGCACATTTCTGCTTGTGGCGTGTAGCCATACGTGAGCGGTTCACTTTTGCATAGAACTTCCGTGTGTCATTTGCGCGGTACAGCTTTTCGATCGCTTCGCGATCTCGGTGTTCCGGGTGGCGCTTTTTCCTCAGGAAAACCATTTTCTGTCTGTTCCGCTTCGGTCTGCAGCATCCTCGTCCTTGTTGCATTCTTCGACCAACTGCTGACATTCGCCGTCAAACCAGTCGATTCGATAACCTCGTACCTAGTACGATTGCAGCAGCTACTTACGGCGGAACTTATATTCCTCCAGCCGTCTTAAAGAGTCGTCGCGCTAAGATGCTCTCCCGTTGGTAGCATTAGCTACAGTTGTTGCGCGTCGTCGCCTAGATCTTTGCCGATTATTCCGTATTTATATCCTGATTGTACGTAACATTTGTTTTCCGGGTAGCTTGTTAGGCCTGCACCAACCTCCTGTCTCGGAGGGCCACTGTGTCAGCACTGTTTAGAGTCAGTCCCACCGAGTACCCTTTGGACTAAACATTAGTACTTATAGTTTTCCGCGAAAGATGACTATTCCCATGACAGGTTTAACACTTGAATAAGCATGAATATATATTGACGATATAGTAGTTATGGGATGTTTAGTAAACCATCACATAACGAATTTAGCTAAAATATTTGAACGAATGAGACATTACAATTTGAAACTCAATTCACAGAATTGGATTTTTTTCCCAGAAGTAATTCATATTGGACATAAAACAACAGACCAAGGTATGTCCCCTGATGATTCAAAATTCAATGATGATTCAAAATTCAATACATGACAAACAACAAGCAAATAGACATGAATTGAAATTTATGATAAAGCAAAATGAGAAAATCGTTGCACAAGTGCATCAGTACATGTCAAATGGAATGTAAACAATAGAGTTGGCACTGGAGAAAATAGAAAACTTAATTAAAGGAATTAATCAAAGCAAAATGGCTCTCAATATAAAGGATTATATATTAAGTTTAATAAACATGGAAAACCTTAACATGATTGCGAACACGCAAGTGCATTCCATCCAAATCATTATCTGCAATCCACCAAAAGAGATGAGAAACAAATTGGAAATTAAAAAAATACTACACGACTTTTGTTTAATTGCCCACCACACTCCCCCACATCAAAACAGCTCAACTAGGAGCCCCCTATTAATGGACGCAACTAATCTCAGTTCATTAACACTGACAATTTTAATACTAACAAAAAAACAAGAAAAACTGAGATTACAAACAATTTATTCTAAGATGTGCAATTAACTAATTTACTGGTGTGGAATCCCAGTGGAAATAAGATTCCTTTTAAGGGTTTAATATCTAAAATTGAATAATAGAATACTGTTGACATTTAACTGACATTGATATACAGATAAATTACGATTGTTTAAACTTCACGCTTATTGTATAAAAATTTCATTCAGTCTTTGTTTAAAGTAGTGCTTCAATCTATATCGATTCTCACCATACTCACACTCGTCAACGCATACTGTATTTACAATTACGTGAATTGTACAAATGGAACAATATAAAACAATCGATTGTAGAGTTCATTCTGGCCTGTGAGCTAGGCAAACGAAATAAAGTATTAGAATACACAAAAAACAAGTAGTTACGACAACCCCGTTCGAACCATTCGAAATTATATCTATTGATACTATAGGGTCATAACAATAGATATGCAGTCACCATCCAATGCGACTTTACCAAACATGCCATATTGATTCCAGTACCATCAAATGAAGCAAATGTTATGACAAAAGCATTAATTAATGATTTCTTAGTAATTTTTGGGAAATTTTCGGTCATACGCTCTGAACAAGGAACTGAATACAATAATGAAGTCTTTAAACAGATCTGTAAAACATTACAAATTGAACAGAAATTTAGTACAGCTTATCATCAAGACCATAGGCTCACTAAAATGAAACCAAAGGTGTTTAAACGAATACTTGAGATCTTTCGTAAATGAGTATCAGTCTGACTTGGATAAATGGTTGAAATTTTATGCATTTTCACTATAATACAAAACAGCATTCCGAACAAGGCACGACAACATACGAGTTAATATTTGGAAAGAAAGCTAAGTTACCACACAACATTTTTGAAAAAGGAGCAGAGCCAGTCTATAATTTTGAACAATATAGTAGGAGCTTAAATTTAAATTACAAAAATCCAAAATTGTTAACGAAACGCTTGTCGCAAATAAAGAGAAACGGTTCACTACATCAGAAAACGATAGTACCCCTATCCATTTAAAGTCTACCATAAAATTGAAAAAAGACGAAACCTAGACTCATTCTATGATGGACCTTTCACTATAGAAGAAATTCTGAGCCCAAATTGCAAAATCAAAAACCCTAGAACCAACCAGTCCATTTTAGTACACAAGAACAGATTGATAAAAGCTCAACAAGGCATTACAACCCATGTTACCGTTCCTTTGGAACGTTGAACATTGGAGAAATGTCTAGTAATGCTTTTTTTCCGATAGTATTTCAGATTTAGTACCTAAGCTAATTAAATTTTGTTTTTTGTTATTCTGGCTCTGTAAACACTGTCATTAGCTTTATTAATTTTTGTTGAAATCAAAATTTGTATTTTTGTTTAACATAGCTTTTAAGTAAAAGTACTAACACTTAAATATTTACCCCATAACTACGCACAAACCAAAAAAATTGAAAAAAAAGTTTGTAAACGCTATCGTTAGAGAAATTACGGACCCACTGCTTAACATATGGTGCAGGTAAACCTAAAAGAGACCTTTTGCGTCCACTCCGGAACATCCATACCAGGTGTTGGGGCTTAGCTTGATTTCCCTTTTGGGTGATCAAGAATTATTGTTTGCCAACGCAGCTGTACTTCTCAAATGATAGCACAAAAAATATAGAACCACTATGTACCGGAAACACCGCAACGGCAAAAGACGGCAAAAAGACCGCACTAATAGCTAAAATTCTAATATGTTCGAGAACCGGGAGTACAGCTAAAATTATACCACTTTTTGGGAATTTTTACTCCACAACACTACTGTATCCGGATAACGAGTGAGAGAAAGAGAGAAGTGAGGATGGCAAACAGTTGGACGGAGGATCATGAAGGCATTCGATAAGTGATCTTGAGTGGCATAGGACGTTTTCTGTTGAGTCCTTTAATTCGATAAAAGTTCAGTGAGTTCAACGCGGCGTGGAAATAAAGCCGCCAAAAGTTTGATTGTGCCATATAAGTTGTTCCGGCTTTCATCCACCGGAACACCTACAACACAAGTGCCTATGAAACCATTGACCGGCGGGCCTGTGAAAGTGCACGTTAAAACCCGTTTACCCTACGAGTGCAGTTATCGGAAGGCCGGCGTCCCTCGTTTAGCCGCCTGAACAGATCGGCAGACATCTCCAAGCAGCTGGAACGGTTATCCGTCGGAATTGCAGACTACGTCGACCAACAGTGAACACCAGAAGTAACGCCACCTGTTGTCCGCCACGCACGTCGTCGAAAATTTCCCAGGTATGCCATTCTCCTTTCTCTCTTCATCGTTCATCAATGGGCCACACCGTTCATCGTACACCGCCGTACAGAAATTTTGGAATCCATCAATAAACGAACCTATTGTACAAATATATTTTTTTATTCAGAGTCAGAACGCATTTTCAGAGTCATTTCTCCATAAGTTCGCTTTGTTAACCGGTAAGTTTCGGGTTGATCGAGTGCTCCCTTAAACGGTAGCCGACCCTGAGATTATAAATAATTGAGCTAGTTGGGTCGCGTGTGCTAAGCAGCACTTACACCCATCAATTGCAAAAAAAGGCGAAAAACGAATAAAAAATATAACATAATTAGAATGGTCTCGTTCCACTACATCAATCTTCTAATGGATGGATGTGAGAATAATTTAATGTTTTGTGATTTACAGAAGTGTGCTTCCTTACCAAACTCTACCATAAACGAAAAATCTAATCCTAAAAACCCTTCATTAACATACCTCACAAGTTGTAGCGAGAAATTGCCATCGACACAGCTTGTTTCAAATTACAATTTTGCCGAAGTCCATAAATAATCAAACCTTCCCAAAAGTAGACTTACCATTCTAGAACCCTTTTTGCTACACGTGATGTACATTCCGAAAAACGCTATGCGCTTGCCTTCTGTGCTTGTTTTCTTTCTAACAGTTCGGCTGAAAAGTTCGTATCGTTTAATAGAAACACACATTTTTTTGCCAAAATTTGTTTTTATTATTCAACATAATTGCCATCAGAGACGATACAGCGATTATAGCGATCTTCCAACTTTTCGATACCATTTTTGTAGTACGATTTGTCCTTTGCCTCAAAATAGGCCTCAGTTTCAGCGATTACCTCTTCATTGCTTCTAAATTTTTTACCAGCGAGCATTCCCTTGAGGTCTGAAAACAAGAAAAAGTCACTGGGGGCCAAATCTGGAGAATACGGTGGATGAGGGAGCAATTCGAAGCCCAATTCGTTCAATTTCAGCATGGTTTTCATCGACTTGTGACACGGTGCATTGTCTTGATGAAACAAAACTTTTTTCTTCTTCAAATGAGACCGTTTTTTTAAATTTCGTCCTTCAAACGCTCTAATAACGCTATATAATAGTCACTGTTGATGGTTTTTCCCTTTTCAAGGTAGTCGATGAAAATTATACCATGCGAATCCTAAAATACAGACGCCATAACCTTACCGGCCAATTGTTGAGTCTTTCCACGCTTTGGGTTCGGTTCATCGCGTGTAGTCCACTCAGCTGACTGTCGATTGGACTCCGGAGTGAAATGATGGAGCCATGTTTCGTCCATTGTTATATATCGACGAAAAAAATCGGTTTTATTTCGATATAACAGCTCCAAACACTGCTCAGAATCATCAATTCGTTGTTGTTTTTTTTTATCGATTGTGAGCTCACGCGGGACCCATTTTGCACAAAGCTTTCTCATATCCAAATATTCGTGAATAATATGTCCACCACGTTCCTTTGATATCTTTAGGGTGTCAGCTATCTCGATCAACTTCACTTTACGGTCATTGAAAATCATTTTGTGGATTTTTTTCACGTTTTCATCGGTAACAGCCTCTTTTGGACGTCCACTGCGTTCATCGTCTTCGATGCTCATATGACCAGTACGAAATTTTGCAAACCACTTACGAATTGTTGCTTCGCCCGGTGCAGAGTCTGGATAACACTCATCAAGCCATTCTTTGGTATCGGTGGCACTTTTTTTCATCAAAAAGTAGTGTTTCATCAACACACGAAATTCCTGTTTTTCCATTTTTTCACAATAACAAAAGTAGCTTCACTCAAAAGGCAATATCTCACAAACTAATAATCAGACAGCTGTCAAATTTATACACGTATCTTTTGAAGGTTGGTACTAACTGAAAATGGTATAAATTTAATTCTAGTGGCGCCCTCTCATAGAAACGATACGAACTTTTCAGTCGATCTGTTACCTTTTTTATAAATATAAAAAATAGGTATAGAATTCGCTCAAACTTTAGAAAAATTTTCCAAGGCCCGGAGGGCCGAATGTCATATACCAATCGATTCAGCTCGACGATGTGTGTGTATGTGTGTGTGTCTGTATGTGTGTTGTCAACTAAGAGGTCGAGATCTCAGAGATGGCTGGACCGATTTTGATCAAACTAGTCGCAAATGAAAGGTCTCCCCGTTACCCTGAACGCTATTGAATGGTTTTGAGATCGGATGTTTTTGAGTTATACGAAGTTTTATGTTAAAATTTTCAGTTTTTGACAGTATCTGTCACAATTGACCTTGAAAACAGAATATGTTTTCAGACTTGAATTCCGCACGGTAATACCTATCCAACAAGCCATAGATTGTTAAAATCCGTCCATTTTTAACGGAGATATCGACCTTTTTGTTTAAGCGACTTTTTCCCCTATTCCAGCAGTAGAAGTTTTGAGCGTTGTCTGGCAAAGAAATTCTTGGGAGCAACATAAAACACGATTTTTTATACTGTTACATACAATTGTTTCTAAGTACCAAGAAAAATGTGTACAGCATCCTTTTTCGTGACATTTTGCCTCGTACTGATTTTAGCACGGTTCGTTTTTGGCAACATAATCGTTTGAAAATGACATATGTAAACCAGATGATGGCAGAATTTTCGAGTTGAAGCAATTCCATAATTATATTGATTTAAACTACTAACAGCAATAAATGCTGAAAGAACATAACAACCATATACTATTCGAATCAGTTCGTCGAGATCAGCAAATGCGTGTGTGACAAATAATTTCACTCAATTTTCTCGGAGATGACTCAACCTTTATCTACAAACTCACATTCAAGTACAACAAATGTATACTATACAGCTACTCAGGTGAATTTATCTGACTTCGGTTACACCGATTTTCGAATTCCGGTTCCAGTATCGAATCGTTTCTCAAAGCTCAATCGTTTTCTCAAAAGAGCCAATTCGAATTTCAAAAACTAAAATTAAAATTAAAATAAACTTATGGTCCCATACAAAATTAATTATTTTTATCCATTTCTGATTTCCGATTATGGAATTACAGGATGATGATTTTTTAAAATTCAAATCGATCATCTTCTATGACAATCCCAAAAAGCTTTTAAGTTGGACACATGCGGATGGATAAAAAAATGTATCATCTCACTGCTAGGTGGATTAAGCACGTTTTTAATTTAAGCAAAGGCCGCACACCAGCAGCTCAGCTGCTTGAGTTTTACGCTAAGTACAAAATTGAATGAAATATTGCCGCCCATGGAATATGTGACCATTATGTAACCTAGGCTATGTAATTCGAGTTTGCAAATTTTTATTATGTTTTGTAGAGAAGTAAGGCTTGTGTTACAGACAGTGTGGGTGCGAGAAGCTGAGCCGAGCTGATGACTGACCTTAGCAAACCAAGAATGGGAATGCTACCAGCAGCAAATCGCAGTGTCCGTAGTTTGGGAGCTCTGGCCATGCAACAATTCTTTGCACCGTCTTTAAAAAAAGAAATTATATGTTCCTTTGGATTCCACTATGAAAAAACTATTTTCTTATTCATTCAGGGGTTTGGTACCTCATGTGTACCGTTTCGTGCTAAAGTGCACATGACTAAATTTGATTTTTACGTTTCGCATTCAGTTCATCAGTGCGTCAGCAGTTTATGTTGAACTGCTAACGCCACCTAACGGTTCAACATAAACCGCTGAACAGACGTAAAGTATTTGCTATTAACAAATCACTTGAATTGCACCGAAGTGCCATGTCTATCCTGACGTACCGAAAGCAGGGTGGCAAGTGAATTGCCGATTTCAATTTCCCGGATTTTTCCCGGTTTTTCGAGATAAAAATTCCCGGTTTTTGGAATAGGCTCAAAGCGCTCCTGCTTAGTTTTTTTTAATATTTTTTAATTCAAACTTTAAACAGATTTCCCATGTCCAAAAAGGATCATTGTAATAGGTCCGCTAATTGAGGTTTCTCATACTATTCAGGCATTTCGATGTATAAATAGAAAATATTCATTATAACATGTGCATATAAGAAAAGTATAAAGCCTTTTTCAAGTCATTCAGGGGTTTTGGTTACACGTAACCGATTACTTCCGAGTGCACATGACTGTTTTTATTATTTTTGCCTTTCTCATATAGAAAGGTTATGCAATCACTTGAAAAACCGACCAGTGAAATATGAAAAGTGTCATATACCATGTCATATACCATTCGACTCAGTTCATCGAGCTGAGCAATGTCTGTGTGTGTGTGTGTGTGTGTATGTGTCAAATAATCTCACTAGGTTTCTCGGAGATGGCTGAACCGATTTTGACAAACTAGGATTCAAATGAAAGGTCTTGTGGTCCCATACGGAATTCCTGAATTTCATCTGGATCCGACTTCCGGTTCCGGAATTATAGGGTAAAGTATGTTTAATATTGTACACCGTTACTTAAACCGGCGAAACAAAAAACGTAAAAAATTTTCTAAACTGGTTTCAAAACTACACAAATCGATAGTCACTATCAGTAGGCAACTAAACAAACCGATTCCGGCTATCCTGGTTCTCGGTATCCGGTTCCGGAAGTACCGGAAATAGTGGTCATATATACCAAAATGGATCTCACTCACTTTTCTCAGCGATGGTATGACCGATTTCCACAAACTTAGATTCAAATGAAAGATCTTCCGGTCCCATACGGAATTCCTGAATTTCATCCGGATCCGACTTCCGGTTCCGGAATTATAGGGTAAAGTGTGTTCAATATTGTACACCGTTACTTAAACCGGCGAAACAAAAAACGTAAAAAATTTTCTAAACTGGACTCAAAACTACACAAATCGATAGTCATTATCAGTAGGCAACTAAACAAACCGATTCCGGCTATCCTGGTTCCCGGTATCCAGTTCCGGAAGTACCGGAAATAGTGGTCATATATACCAAAATGGGTCTCACTCACTTTTCTCAGCGATGGTTTGACCGAATTCCACAAACTTAGATTCAAATGAAAGATCTTCCGGTCCCATACGGAATTCCTGAATTTCATCCGGATCCGACTTCCGGTTCCGGAATTATAGGGTAAAGTGTGTTCAATATTGTACACCGTCACTTAAACCGGCGAAACAAAAAACGTAAAAAAATTTCTAAACTGGTCTCAAAACTACACAAATCGATAGTCATTATCTGTTGGCAACTAAACAAACCGATTTCGGCTATCCTGGTTCCCGGTATCCGGTTCCGGAAATACCTGAAATAGTGGTCATATATTCCAAAATGGATCTCACTCACTTTTCTCAGCGATGGTTTGACCGATTTCCACAAACTTCGATTTTAATGAAAGGTCTCGTGGTCCCATACGGAATTCCTGAATTTCATCCGGGTCCGACTTCCGGTTTCGGAATTATAGGGTAAAGTGTGTTCAATATTGTACACCGTCACTTAAACCAGCGAAACAAAATACGTAAAAAAATTTCTAAACTGGTCTCAAAACTACACAAATCGATAGTCATTATTAGTAGGCAACTAAACAAACCGATTCCGGCTATCCTGGTTCCCGGTATCCGGTTCCGGAAGTACCGCAAATAGTGGTCATATATACCAAAATTGATCTCACTCACTTTTCTCAGCGATGGTTTGACCGAATTCCACAAACTTAGATTCAAATGAAAGGTCTTCCGGTCCCATACGGAATTCCTGAATTTCATCCGGATCCGACTTCCGGTTCCGGAATTATAGGGTAAAGTGTGTTCAATATTGTACACCGTCACTTAAACCGGCGAATCAAAAAGCGTAAAAAATTTTCTAAACTGGTCTCAAAACTACACAAATCGATAGTCATTATCAGTAGGCAACTAATCAAACCGATTCCGGCTATCTTGGTTCCCGGTATCCGGTTCCGGAAGTACCGGAAATAGTGGTCATATATACCAAAATGGATCTCACTCACTTTTCTCAGCGATGGTTTGACCGATTTCCACAAACTTAGATTCAAATGAAAGGTCTCGTGGTCCCATACGGAATTCCTGAATTTTATCCGGATCCGACTTCCGGTTCCGGAATTATAGGGTAAAGTGTGTTCAATATTGTACACCGTCACTTAAGCCGGCGAAACAAAAAACGTAAAAAATTTTCTAAACTGGTCTCGAAACTACACAAATCGATAGTCATTATCAGTAGGCAACTAAACAAACCAATTCCGGCTATCCTGGTTCCCGGTATCCGGTTCCGGAAATACCGGAAATAGTGGTCATATATACCAAAATGGATCTTACTCACTTTTCGCAGCGATGGTTTGACCAATTTTCACAAACTTTGATTCAAATCAAAGGTCTCGTGGTCCCATACGGAATTCCTGAATTTCATCCGGATCCGACTTCCGAATCCGGAGTTATAGGGTGCGTACTAGAAGAGTGTGTGTGTCATGTTAGTTGGTGGTCGTACGAACCGACTTTGATTATACCGGTTCTCGGGTTCCGGTGCCGGGAGTGCATATAATAGTGAACCCATTTCGTTCTTTTAAGGATGGCTTACGCAATCAAAGTACTGTTTTATTCTGTATGTTATGCATAAACAATCACTTGGTTTCTTTCAAAAATCGAAGATAAAATTTTTGAATAGAATACCACAATATTAACAGATCGGCTGAAAAGTTCGTATCGTTTCTATGAGAGGGCGCCACTAGAATTAAATCCATACCATTTTCAGTTAGTACCAAGCTTCAAAAGATACGTGTATAAATTTGACAGCTGTCTGATTATTAGTTTGTGAGATATTGCATTTTGAGTGAAGCTAGTTTTGTTATTTTGGAAAAAATGGAAAAAAAGGAATTTCGTGTGTTGATGAAACACTACTTTTTTATGAAAAAAAGTGCCGCCGATACCAAAAAATGGCTTTATGAGTGTTATCCAGACTATGCACCGGGCGAAGCAAGCAACAACAATTGGTTTGCAAAATTTCGTACTGGTCATATGAGCACCGAAGACGATGAACGCAGTGGACGTCCAAAAGAGGCTGTTACCGATAAAAACTTGAAAAAACCCAAAAAATGATTTTCAATGACCGTAAAGTGAAGTTGATCGAGATAGCTGACACCCTAAAGATATCAAAGGAACGTGTTGGACATATTATTCACGAATATTTGGATATGAGAAAGCTTTGTGCAAAATGGGTGCCGCGTGAGCTCACAATCGATCAAAAACAACAACGAATTGATGATTCTGAGCAGTGTTTGGAGCTATTGAATTGCTCCCTCATCCACCGTATGCTCCAGATTTGGCCCCCAGTGACTTTTCCCTGTTCTCAGACCTCAAGAGTATGTTCGCTGGTAAAAAATTTAGAAGCAATGGAGAGGTACTCGCTGAAACTGAGACCTATTTTGAGGCAAAGGACAAATCGTACTACAAAAATAATATCGAAAAGTTGTAAGATCGCTATAATCGCTGTATCGCCTCTGATGGCAATTATGTTGAATAAAAAAAACGAATTTTGGCAAAAAATGTGTGTTTCTATTAAACGATACGAACTTTTCAGCCAAATATGTACATAAGAAAGGCATCATTACACCACTAGGTGGATTAAAATAGGTATACATATGACTGAAAATAAATCAATAAGGAATAACAATCCCAAAAACGGACGCTTCCCACTCAGAAAAAAAACAACAACAATCTATGCTTGCAACTTCAAATCATTTTGTACATTTTTTTTTCTTCGCTCCTTCCGGAAGTGAAAGTGGAAATCTCAGTTCGGCGGGAAAATTATAAACGGCATGATGGCCGAGGATAGCTTTTATCGTATCAAAGAACACTCGCTAGCAACTCTTCACACGATTCAATCAGTGCCATCAAAGAGAGTGGATAATTGCGATAGAATCATTTTACAATTGCCGCTTATTCTAAATATGTACATATAAGCTTTGTATAAGTTGTATCTGCGAATGATCCAGACCAGGGTTTTGAAATATTGTATATTGTGACCTAGTATGAGAATCAAGTCGAATTATCTGCGATAATTATCAACTTGCGATTCTCTCTTGGTAAATTCCTCACCGCGCCGATCGCGATCGTTGCCGGACTGTAGATATTTGGTTAAGGGCTGCGAAGTACTCAGAGTAAGAAGTGGAGTGAATTCTCTCACGGTTCATGCATTGAGAGACATAGAGTTCTTGTAGCATCTTCTACCAGATTGAAATTGTTGTATACAATGTAGAGCAATATCGAGCCACTTTCTACCAAATTATCGGCAATAACAAACACTGATGATGGCACAGCGAATCTAACATAATATCGTCATTGCCAAGGCTTCTTCCTTGGTACAATAAATTGTTATATGGACATATACTGTTTAAAGTATGTCACTTGCAAGCACATCTGTTCAATGAACGATGCCAGCAAATGCCATTTGAATTTCGGTTGAGAGCAACGCAAGACAATCGTTCGTTCCTTTGCCCCTGCTGAAGCCGAATTGTGTATCTGAAAGTAAGCCATTAGTCTCGACCCAATTGTCTAGACGAAACAAAATCATTTCTTCGAACAATTTCCGGATACAGGAAAGCATAGCAATCGGCCGATAAGAATTGTGATCGGAGACTGGTTTCCCTGGTTTTTGAATGGCAATAACTCTTACTTGTCTCCAGTCATGTGGGACAATATTATCCTCAAGAAGCCTATTGAATAAATTCAATAAGCGCCTTTTGGCAGAGTCAGGCAAATTTTTCAACAAGTTGAACTTGATTTTGTCTAACCCCGGAGATTTATTGTTACACGATAAAAGCGCAAGTGAGAACTCGACCATCGAAAAAGGTGTTTCGTTTCTGTTTGATGAAGCGACACGCATGATTGTCTGTTCCGGAACAGAGTCAGGACATGCTTTTTTAGCGAAATCGAATATCCAGCGGTTAGAATATTTCTCGCTTTCGTTCGTGGTGTTTTTGTTGCGCATTCGTCGGGCTGTGTTCCAAAGAGTGCTCATTGATGTTTCTCTCGATAATCCGTCTACGAATCGACACCAATAACCGCTTTTCTTAGCTTTAATCAAGCTTTTCATTTTAGCGTCTGATGCCGCGTAGTTTCTAAAATTATCAGGTGTTCCGTTTTTCCTAAACTCGATAAATGATGAAGTTCTCTCCGCGCGCAAAGGTCCTTGCCTTTGATTGTAACATGACATGCGACAACTTCAATACCTGGTATTGGGGGGAGGTTAATGCGATACAAAGAATAGCACTTTTTGATCCCCAAAAGTACTCCTCCATAGGGATCATCTCGATCCAGACGAACAATGTTAAAATCGTGGAAGTCTAAGAGTATTTCAGAAGTTAGCAAAGTTTCGCACAATGCAAATGCGTCACATTTCAGATTATTTAGTAGAAATTTGAAAGGATCTATATTTGGGATGATACTTCTACAATTCCACTGTATAACAGTGATTGCATCCGTGACCTCGGTGGGTGTCTTAGCCATCGAAGGATACAATCGCTGAAAGAAGGGGCCATTTTGCAGTCAACTGCTTTAAGAATGTTTTAACTGTAGGAATAAAAGTCATTATCAGGCTTCTAAGAGGTTCAGAAATATTGAAAGTAGACATGATCCAGTCCACAATATCAGAGAATTTAATGAACCCAGTATTTGGTAAATTTTCTGACTGATCTTTAGGGACTTTCGGGGGTTTTGAAGTCCCAGGAAGTGATGGAAATTCTTGCTCGGAATTTAATTTTCCAAGGCCTGGAGCTTTTTTCTCTGTTTTTTTTGCAATCACTACCAGTTGTTGTAATTTTTCGAGACCCATCAGAGGACATCTTCGAACCCTTACTAGGGAGCTTTTGAGAAGATTTATTTCTTCTCTCTCTAATTGATGAGCTATGAGGGACAGATGAAGATGTACCTTCGAGGGGGTCATCATATTCGCTCTCGTCAGTTGACAAGTAAGCGTAAGGATTTTCGGTAGGTGGCGTAACACATTTCAACATTTCCGCAAATGAGCGTTTGGAATGTTGCTTGAGTGAACGCTTCATTTTATCCTTACGCAATTTGTACACGGGACAATCAAAGAGGTCGTGTGGCCCCTCCTTACAATAGAGACACTTTTCATTGTCTCCACTGCAGGAGTTATCCGCATGACTCCCTCCACACTTTATACACCGAGATTTATTGCAACAATGGGATGCTGTATGTCCCAATTGTTTGCAATTGGTGCATTTCATGACCTGCGATACAAAAAGGCGAACAGGTAAACGAACTCGGTCCATGAGGACGTAATTAGGCAAAGCCGAGCCAGTGAAAGTCACCCGATACGAGTCCGATGGTATATAGGACTTAGTCCCATCCTCAGTGGTCGATACTGAACGCAATTGTTTGCAGTCCAGTATCTTGACGTTCTTGAGTAGGGGGTTTTTAAAACCGCCTGCCCCATGCTTAAGAACGTCCTCGCAAGCAGAGTAGGATCGGTGATCACGCCGTCTATCTCGACTTCGCGAGTATATATATATATATATATATATATATATATATATATATATATATATATATATATATATATATATATATATATATATATATATATATATATATATATATATATATATATATATATATATATATATATATATATATATATATATATATATATATATATATATATATATATATATATATATATATATATATATATATATATATATATATACAATCGCTGAAAGAAGGGGCCATTTTGCAGTCAACTGCTTTAAGAATGTTTTAACTGTAGGAATAAAAGTTATTATCAGGCTTCTAAGAGGTTCAGAAATATTGAAAGTAGACATGATCCAGTCCACAATATCAGAGAATTTAATGAACCCAGTATTTGGTAAATTTTCTGACTGATCTTTAGGGACTTTCGGGGGTTTTGAAGTCCCAGGAAGTGATGGAAATTCTTGCTCGGAATTTAATTTTCCAAGGCCTGGAGCTTTTTTCTCTGTTTTTTTGCAATCACTACCAGTTGTTGTAATTTTTCGAGACTCATCAGAGGACATCTTCGAACCCTTACTAGGGAGCTTTTGAGAAGATTTATTTCTTCTCTCTCTAATTGATGAGCTATGAGGGACAGATGAAGATGTACCTTCGAGGGGGTCATCATATTCGCTCTCGTCAGTTGACAAGTAAGGTAGGTGGCGTAACACATTTCAACATTTCCGCAAATGAGCGTTTGGAGCGTTTGCTTGAGTGAACGCTTCATTTTATCCTTACGCAATTTGTACACGGGACAATCAGAGAGGTCGTGCGCCCCCTCCTTACAATAGAGACACTTTTCATTGTCTCCACTGCAGGAGTTATCCGCATGACTCCCTCCACACTTTATACACCGAGATTTATTGCAACAATGGGATGCTGTATGTCCCAATTGTTTGCAATTGGTGCAGTTCATGACATGCGATACAAAAAGGCGAACAGGTAAACGAACTCGGTCCATGAGGACGTAATTAGGCAAAGCCGAGCCAGTGAAAGTCACCCGATACGAGTCCGATGGTATATAGGACTTAGTCCCATCCTCAGTGGTCGATACTGAACGCAATTGCTTGCAGTCCAGTATCTTGACGTTCTTGAGTAGGGGGTTTTTAAAACCACCTGCCCCATGCTTAAGAACGTCCTCGCAAGTCAGAGTAGGATCAGTGATCACGCCGTCTATCTCGACTTCGCGAGCTGGTACGTATACGCGATACTCCCGCGTGAAATACTCACTTTGAACGATCTCATTAGCCTGTTTTGCACTGGCTTGTCCGGGCGTACTTTTTCAATTTTTTGTACTGTAGAATATCGCGAGGTCAGGTCCTTTGATTGTCTAAGGAGGTTTAATTTTTTTCCATTGATTTTGGTCCGGATGTAAACCGCAAATGGTCCAGCCGGGAGTGCAAGCCCATCGGGATAGCTTCTAATGCGCGATTTATTGCCATCAGAAGCATCCATTCGATCATCTGGGGAAGGTCAGGCAATTCTATATTGCTTGTCATATCACGGACCTGTGCCCGTGCGGTCAAAATCGGGGTACAAATAAAGTGGTATTAAGCAACAGGGAAAAGAAAGTTTTACTTAGCTTGAGCTTCAAAACGGTGAACGGCTGCCACTACCCGGTCCGAAGAATCGGTAAATATTCCTTCCAGTAGAGTGCAAAAACCTCTTTCAGGAAAAAGCACTTTTTTCAGTCTCTCACTACACTGTCCAATGAAACGTTTCTCTTTTTATCACTATATGTATATATATATATATATATATATATATATATATATATATATATATATATATATATATATATATATATATATATATATATATATATATATATATATATATATATATATATATATATATATATATATATATATATATATATATATATATATATATATATATATATATATATATATATATATTTATCAGCTGGCGCTGGCTTACGATACCACACGCAGTGCTGCTTTACACAAGCTCACAGTCGACCTTGAGAACGGATTAATAAAAACTATCACTCGACCGCACCAATGCAGGCACAATTGAATATGGAATGACCCTGATAACGGAATAAATCAACTCAATACACGATTGGAGAAAGCGGAATTTACGTCCGAACGATCCGATAGTCACGGCACGAATGATCAGATGAATTATCATGCTGTGATTGTGATGAAAACCATTAAACCAATTATTAACAAAGTCCTGGCAGACCAAAAATTTTAAATTTTCATGTAGTAGAATTGAAATTTAAATCATTAGATGTATTAGTTGTGTGTATTAGAAGATTTCGCAAAACCGTTCGGCTGCCACGACTTGCTCTTTTAAAACACCATTTTTGTCTAATGTATCTGTTAGTCAATAAACAATGTTTACGATTTCAATGCGTTGATGGGCAAATAAATTAAATGATAGCAGTAAAAATGCACAATATATCGGTCTGTTTTTTTCCTAATAGGATTCTAAATATTCTTATAGTTCGTTCTCTACAAGCACGCCTACAGGTTGATGCAATCTACACTGATTTCTCTGCAGCCTTTGACAAAATAAACCAGCAAATAGCAGTAGCAAAACTCAATAGACTTGGTTTCAGTGGATCGTTACTAAATTGGCTCGAGTCGTATCTAATTGGTCGCGAAATGTCTGTGAAGATCGGAGACTTCATTACAGTGCCTTTCGCTGTCAACTCTGGAGTCCCTCAAGGCAGTCACTTAGGTCCATTCTTATTTTTACTCTACCTCAATGATCTCAACTTCACATTGAAATGCCACAAACTATCCTTCGCAGACGACTTCAAGCTATTTTATTTAGTTAAATGTCAAGAAGACACTATATATTTGCAGTCACAGTTAGACTTATTGACAAACTGGTGTCAGGATAATAGAATGGTTTTGAATGCCTCGAAGTGTTCCGTTTTGTCGTTTACTCGTAAACGCTCACTGATTATCTACGACTATAGCATCTCGCACAATATACTGAAACGTGAATCTTCCGTGAAAGATTTGGGTATCATTCTTGATTCCAAGCTGGACTTCAAAAGTCACATCGATTATGTGATTTCGAAGGCCTCCAAGCTCTTGGGTTTCGTCTTTCGTGTTACCAAGAGCTTGACTAATGTATACTGTCTTAAGGCATTATATTGTGCTCTTATCCGTTCGACGCTAGAATATGCAGCTGTTGTCTGGGCACCTCACTATCAAATCGACATTGCACGCATCGAAACTATCCAACGTAAATTTGTTAGATTCGCTCTGCGCAATTTACCTTGGAGGGATCCCACTAATCTTCCTAGCTACAATGATCGTTGTTAGCTTATTGACCTGGATCTGCTATCTGTTCGTAGGAATGTCTCCAAAGCCGTTTTTGTTGCTGATTTATTACAATCACGTATCGATTGTCCCGAACTTCTGCAATTGATTAATCTGCACATTCATTGACGTAATCTACGCTCTCATCGTTCCTTGAGTTTACCCATTGCACGAACAAATTATGGTTACAATGAACCATTTTCCAGTATGTGCAGGACATTCAATAGCTGCTCCAATGTTTTCGACTTTCATCTATCCCGAAATATGATCAAACGATTGTTTCATTGCCACTTGTCAGATTAACTTTGGATCAGGATTTGTCTGTAACCGTTTGTATTTTTGTTCATCCTAGTGATGGTTGAACAAAAATACAAAAATTTCTCCCATCACCGTTGGAAACTAATCAGATTCGCTCGATGATACTAACCCTTTCACTTCCCTTTCCATTTTCTTCGTCTTCTATTTCTATTGGGAACTAATCAGATTCGCTTGCAAATACTAACCCGCTCGCACTTCCTTCTTTCCTCCGTCTTCCACCATCTTTTCGATCACTAATTAGATCTACTTGCCAATTCTAACCCCGTGTTTCTCTCCGTCTTCCACCATCTTTTCGATTACTAATTAGATCTACTTGCCGATTCTAACCCCGTCTTTCTCTCCGTCTTCCACCATCTTCTCGATCACTAATTAGATCTACATGCCGATTCTAACCCCGTTGTTCGACCACGCTTACTTTCCACCCCCTCCACCTACCTTCATCATCCATTTACCTACCCCTTTTTCTCCGCCAGTTGAAGCAAGAACACTTTTGCTGCCCTGTAGTGCTTGGTGTCATCAACTAGATATAGGGTTATAGGTTTCGTTTTATTTATTAGTTTTTATTGTTAGTTTTAAGCCTTATTGTATCTGTTGGATCATTGTAATCTGTTGATACGAAAAATGAGGAGGTTTTATGCCTGCTGGAGAGAGAGATTGCCAAATTTCATCTCCATCGGGCTTTTCCTTGCTCCCAAAAAATAAACAAAATAAAAATAAAATAAATGCTCGTAGAGTAATCAGAAGGAACTAGTTCTTCATGATAAACTCTCCGCTGGTTTTAAACCAGTTTTATTTACAATAGCTCAACTAATTTTTCTAGATGAGAAATTTTTCTACAATTGATCTGATTCTAGCAGATCAATCAATAACATTCAGGGTCTCAAATTAGGCAATGATTAGCTCAATTAGTTTTACATTCTACCAGCTTAGAACTAATCGACTAGAATACTATCGAATGAAATTGTTTTGGGAAAAATAGATATGGCCGTATATAATTTAAATCATTACCTTATTGAAGTTCCAAAAGCTCAAACTAAATTCAATTCACCTTTATCTACATCAATATCAACGTTCTTGTGATACTACTATGGAATAGTTGAGGACCATTAAAAGAAAATTAAACATAGATTCACTGAACAAATCAATCCATTTTCTAAATCTTTCTAAGGTTCTATACTAGTCCTCAGAAACCAGTTTCAACTCTCAAAAAGAAACTCAAATAGTTCCTGTAAACGGTGAATAAGATCAAAGTCGACAACTCTTCCAATCTTGCGAGTCCTTTTGACATCTCACAGAAATATAAGCATAACACAAGTATTACCAAAAGATGACATTACTGAGACAAATTATGATGAAATTTAAAAACATGAAGGCTCCTAAAAATGTTCAATAATTTTATTAAAAATTTTCCCTATGTTATCCTGAGATTTTGCCATAAATTTTGCAAGTGTGTTGAATACTTATTCAAAAATATAATAAAAATCCAACAGAAGCATCCAAATTATCCTTATTTTTCAAATTGAGCTTTCATTATTCTGTTATTGATAACAACTAAAATAAATTCTGATGCTTCCTGTTTGATTTAAAACTGCCTGCAAGCCTCTGAAAATCGTTGGACGAGACATGGGGTGTTGGCCGAATTTCCAATGGACAATAAGTTATTTCAACACTTGTACTGAACATTTTGCTCAAACGCAAACTTGGGTATTTTCTCCTACTTTTCAATTGTTGAAAAAATCATTATGCTAACAACTGTTACTCATAGGTGAGCTAGTAATATTTTTCCCGGTTTTTCACTAAAATTCCCGAGTTTTTTCCGGTGAAATCAAATTCCCGACTTTTTCCCGGTTTTTCCGGTCACTTGCCACCCTGCGAAAGAGCAAAACAAAATTGACGACATACTGGCCGCCAACAGATTGTAGTCATTCAGGGGTTTGGTACCTCATGTGTACCGTTTTGTGCTAAAGTGCACATGACTAAATTTGATTTTTACGTTTCGCATTCAGCTCATCAGTGCGTCAGTAGTTTATGTTGAGCTGCTAACGCCACCTAACGGTTCAACATAAACCGCTGAGCAGACGTAAAGTATTTGCTATTTACAAATCACTTGAATTGCACCGAAGTGCCATGTCTATCCTGACGTGCCGAAAGAGCAAAACAAAATTGACGACATACTGACCGCCAACAGATTGTAGTCATTCAGGGGTTTGGTACCCTTGAATTGCACCGAAGTGCCATTTCTATCCTGACGTGTCGAAAGAGCAAAACAAAATTGATGACATAGTGTTTTTATAAGAAAACAAACTTATAAAGACGCTGGTGAAGAACTCAAAAAGCGTTTCGAAATACCGGTATCTTGTCGTTCACTATTACGTTAGTATCATAACGCAATAGTTTTCTAAGTGTGGAATCCAAAGGAACCCACAAATTCTTTTTTTAAGACTATTAAGTTTCACCAACCGCTCGAAATACAAAAAGTACCATGCGCGCGGGTGGTTTTAGGAAATTTTCGATGGAAATTTTGAAAAATTTACCAATACCAAAAACATACAGACTTTTGAAAAGCTTTTATCTATGTGCAGGGCAAAAATGGCCTTATCAAAAATAGCTCTGAAGAAATGATTTTTTCAAAACATTTTTCTTGAAAGAATCGCTTTGTTTGGCCGTCTACTGATAATGACTACCGATTGGAGTTGTTTTGATATAGATTTAGAACTTTGTTTTTAGGTTTATTTGTTTTGCCCCTTTGAATGATGGTATAGAATTTTAAACACACTTCACCCTATAATTCCGGAACCGGAAGATTTGAGGCCAGTTTAGACATTTTTAAGGGGTTTGATAATTAAGACTAAAAAGTGAGGGGGGAAGTTTTTCATGCACCAACATAATACAAAATGGTGCATACTAACTTTTTTCAATAATAACCGTTTTTCATTGATGCAATGTGTTCACATATTTCCTCAAACTCGTTCAACCTACCCCGCCGTTTTATGTTTCATAAAACGTGACCTTTTGTGACAGGGGGGAGGGTTTTTGGAATGTGACGTCCAATATTTTCAATGAGCGCGTTTTTGAAATACCTAATTATATTACTGCTTTGCCCTATTTTCTGAAAAAATCTCTACAATAAACGTTTACATTCTATAGCGAAATTAATAAATTTTGCCTAATATGAGTAAAAAAAGAAAAAGATGCCTTCAAACGGTTTAACTTAAGTTATGCACTGACAATTTTTTCAGTAAATTGATTTTATAGCATTGGTAATAGTATATCATAAGAATTTCTCTTATCTGATTCTGATGCAGTTTATTCAATTGTACTCCATTTGAAAAAGGGCGATAGGTCAACGATTTCAGACGTAGATCATGTCATGTCTTACCTTGATCATATGTGATTTTCCTCCACTAACATCAAAGCTTATTGAATCATCCAATGATTGAACTTACATAAATCAAGAATCATTATAGCTCAAAATTTAGCGTGTGACGGAAGATCAGTACCAATATTGATCGATGTGATTTAAAATTCACTGATCAACTGATCTTGAAAAGATTCTTCGGCAGTGATCTCGTTTTGATGAGGTTTTGGTCTTTATTTTCTCAGCCCTGTGTGCTATACTAAGGAAATATTATTCTTTACCTAAAACAATAATATATCTGTGTACCTCTAGGAGGAATAAAACAGATGATTTAAATGTTTCATCAATTCCAACCAAATACTTTTGTTAATTTATATAATTGATATTAATATAATAATTCCGATGATTTTGTAGTTTTAGGGATATT
This sequence comes from Malaya genurostris, assembly GCF_030247185.1. Taxonomy (NCBI): domain Eukaryota; kingdom Metazoa; phylum Arthropoda; class Insecta; order Diptera; family Culicidae; genus Malaya; species Malaya genurostris. The sequence goes on from NC_080572.1 coordinate 153,541,841, forward strand.
TTTTAATCTAATGACAGCATGTAATAAATCGATTTTCCCTCATATTTGTATGGTTTGTCATACATATTGAGAATGTATTGAGATGAATTTTATTTATTTTGAATTTGTGACATTTGACATAGGGGGGGGGGGGGGGGGGGGGTAGTGCGGGGTCCTTGCTTACGTGACAATTTGTGACAAAGGGGGATGGGGAGTCAAAAACCGTAAAAAAAAGCGTGACGTCTTTTATGGACAGCCCCTTATTCAAAAATCTAACCAGAAAGAGTGTCTAAATTCAAAACATAAAACTCTGCCAACCAGTTCCTGTCTAAGCCTTATAATATCTTTGTATACTCTATTAATGGTCGATGACTAAATATAATTTTGTCTGTTTTAATAGCTGAAGACAGGCGACGCATTGTAAGGAGTCGAGAAGATCCAAGGCGACATACGTTAGGTGGTGATATGCTACATATCCAAGGACGGAGTGAATTATCCGCCCTTCAACAATCCCTGAATTTAGAGGTAGTGTCAACTTGTTCCCATATTTTGAACTATTATGCCTTTTTGATTTTTCAGACAACTGGCATGAGAGCATACACACCAGTTAATCAAGGACCACTTTTTGATGATGATCCTGGAATTATGTCAGAAGCTGAAACAGCCAGCACAGGTTTTAGAAGAGGAGGAAAACAAAGGTCTTCATTACCAGTTGTAAGGACTCCGTCGAAAACTCTAGAAAGGCCTTTGGGTAAGTTGGTGTTTTCTAGTGTATTTCTAAAAATATTACAATGTGCATTTTCAGGTTTGGTTTTTCTGCAATATAGGTCTGAAACAAAAAGAGCACTTTTGCCTAACGAAATAACTTCCATTGACACTGTCCGCGCATTGTTTGTAAGATCATTTCCCAGACAGTTAACTATGCAATATTTAGAAGGTCCTAATGTTAAAATATACATACACGATTCAAGTAAAGACATGTTTTATGAGTTGGAAGATGTTCGGTAAGATCAGTAAAATTTATTTGAATCAAAAATACCATATACCATCATGTAATTGCAGTTTATATTTGCGCGAAATTCGCGATAGATCGGTCCTACGTCTATTTGAGTCAAACGAAGTGACCACACCACAATCTTTGACATTACCAGGAATTTATCAAACTTCTTCTATAATGAATGCCACGGGATTGTGGGATTCTGAACAGGTAAATATATCGACGAGGAACTTGTATACTCATACAAACAACCAACTGATCAGAAAGTTGCAGTATTGCAGTGTGTTTTTCATGGCCTCTGCTGTTGCATATAAGGTGAAGTTCAGTGAATTGTATATGTGAGTTTTTAATCAATAATTATAGAACTAAAACGTTTTTGGAAAGCTTGAAAACATTACTTTTTGTTTTTGATTGGCATTAAAAATTCCTTACTCTTCACTATCCGGGTCTGGGTGTCAAATAAAAAATACAAATCTAGCCACGTGAACTTTTTTGCCATAATTTTGAACGCTTATAACTCAATTATTTGTTGATGGATTTTAATAATTCAACTACCAATCAATTCGGAAACATTTAACTTAAACAGATGAAACAACGTGGTTTAGGTATTTCAATTGTATACCATTGGAAAATGTTTTCACAAGCCAATCAGAGCATGCCATAATGATATCATCTTCTCGACCGTACGAACTATCACACAAAAGGGAATCTATAAATATATGACCTGACCATTTTTTCCACTGTCAGCATCGGACTGTGAACGAGGCAAGTTGTTTGATTAGTGAGTGGATGTAAAAATGGAACTTACATTCATTCACTCGAAGGATAATGCATTGTGTGCGGTTTGTGGATGCCATTTTCTGTCTGCTTCACACCGTGTTCGCTTGAGTATATTGAGTATCAATTAGTTGTTGATGTTGATTCTTCGATAACTAGCAGACAATTCAGATCGTTTGGCGATAAATTTTCGGATCTAATTTAAAGCTCTTGTATCTCGGTGATTTGTGATGGATTTATCGAGAGCATTACTTCAATAATGTACGCATAAAAATGGATTGATGTGTCAGGTCACTGGTGGTGGCTGGTCATTGTAGACTATCTTTCAGCATAAACCCTTGAATAATATTTTTGAACCAAACAATAATCGTGTAACCTAATACAATGGCAAGAAATTGATATAGTCTTAGGTTGCCTAATATTGGCATTGAAAATGGTAGTCGCTGTGCAGTGCGGCGCCTTATGCGGGTGTGGCAAATATGTGAAGCATGTTCTCGTTTGTATGGATGTGCACTAAACTGCAATTCGCAATTAATTTTAGTGAACGGTAGAGTTGCAGACAACGCTGTAATAACAGAATAGACTAAGAATTGCCGACCATTTTAAACGCGTCTTACTAGGTGATTCGAAGATGGATTTATATTATTTCTCGATGAGCATTAGATAAGGTTCTAAGTGCAAATGACAGATTCTCTTTGTTTACTTTCTCTTTCGATTATTACGGTACTCTTAGCAATCTATTTCTTTAACTATTTGCAAAGAATAATAGCTATCATATTGTAATCTACATTGAAGAATTCATCGGAAATACAGACAGGGCCGCCGATAGAAAATTTGGGTTTGTGGGAATTTTAATATCAAGGGCCCAAAACATGACTCTCCCTATTCGGCGGCTCTGAATATATGAATATTTCGTAATAATTGATAGAGATAGTAAACAAAAAGAAACTGTCATCTGCACTTAGGACCTAATCTAATAATCATCGAGATTTAACAACCAGTAGGTTCGGAAACAATTAACTCAAGCATAGCAAATGAGTTTGCTATTTATAATAAGTACCTATAATAAATTAGATTAGATTGACTGATGTTTGAACTTTATCAAAATTCTGCATATGGGTGTTTTGAAATGGGTTCGACGAGAAGGTTTCAAACATGTTTCAAGTCACTATTACACCCAAATTGGTGACCTCTACATGGTTAAAGCCAATTCTTAAATATTTACTTTTGGAACGGGTATAGTTACGGACCAGTTTAATAACTAAATCATATCAGGTTAATCAGAGTAATTAAATCATATCAGGGATTTCATTCGATGAGCCAAAGAGTGGGTCTAGACAGTGTTAAACAGTATGAAAATAATGAATAAAACTAGAACGCTCTTCAAGTGGTTGTAGTGCCTGAATATAGCATTTAGCGCTCTACTTCCTAGGTGATTATTTATTATTCCGGTATACTAATCTGTGAATCTAAAGAACACAACGTCGGACGATCGCGGACCGCCATTTCATCGGATCTGTGCTAGGTCTCAAGCATGGTGAAGTCGTACATTTACAATGCAGCAAAAATCATGGCGTTCGTTAAAATAAGTGACCTGGAGATAGCTCAATGTGTCGTAAAAGACCACGATAACAAGCACGAATTGCAGGTAGATGCTAAAATATATAGATTACGAATTACTCTAGAAGGTGGATGTAAGACTCTCCGATCTGTCTGAAGACATGAACGATCGTCAAATAGCTGGAGTTTTTTTCTAGGTATGGTGATATCAATACGCAAACTGATTTGTGATGGAAAATATCTTTCCAGTGGAAAACCAACAGGAATTCGCAACGTGAGTACGATAGTACATCGCAATATTTCATCTATAGTTACCATTAACGGTGAAATAATCTGCTTGTCCTATTATGGTAAAAACAAACATGTCGTCATCACAATGAACTCACACACAACGGAATTCCATGCGTTTAAAATAAAAAACTTCTTTTACAGAATCTAATGCAGACTACTCAAGACGAGGGTGGAATTGCAATTGTTCTCAAACAACATATGTATACAATTTTCGAATGTTGAAAAAAGCCTTGGTGGTCGTCTATAGCGCTGCGGATTTGTAATACAACTATTTGCAACATCTCTGCTTCTTCTGGCACAACTGTACGTGCTGAGAGGGAACGTTTATTCAATCATACGCTCGCTTATTATTTACGACACTCCACACACACACACACACACACACACCATATTAGTTGAATACTTTCACTGCGTCCTAAACTCACAAGCTCACGTGATCCGACTGGAAACAACCTTAGCCCAGCTTTCAAAATCACAGTGAGGCAGATTAAACTGCATGACTTGTGGACGAAATTGATTGTAAGGAGTAACGCATAACTGTATGTCAAAACTGAACCTATATATATATATATATATATATATATATATATATATATATATATATATATATATATATATATATATATATATATATATATATATATATATATATATATATATATATATATATATATATATATATATATATATATATATATATATATATATATATATATATATATATATATATATATATATATGTATATATATATATAAATGAACAAAACGAAATTATCGAAATACTAGAAGAAATCGAAAATTATTTGTTTAATTATTTTTCGGACCTTTACACTGAAAGATCTACTGATGACGAGCTACACCACAGCTTCCACTGTGCTTTTTTGATCCCCAAGGCAGATGAAATAAACGAAGCAGCGATGAGTGAAATCACCACAACAGAAATTTTTACCGCGATCAAATGTGCAAATCACCAGGACCAGATGAATTCTATTTGCGGACGTTTGATGTGATACACCGAGAGTTGAACTTTGTTTTGAATGAAGCACTTTTGTCGCTGTTATTATAGTGTTAGCAAAGAAGAAGTGTGCAGATGATACAGTTTGTTCATATAGATCTCTCTCTTTGCTCAACTTCGATTACAAACTACTCTCTCGTATATGAAAAGTTAGATTGGAAGCAATCATGAGTGCTAATCCCGGCCGTAATATCTTTCAAGCCACACTGGCACTCAAGGATCGTGTGGCGCAGCTGATGAAATCCAAACAAAGAGCTAAATTGATCTGTTTCGATCTTGACCATGCCTTCGATCGAGTGCGACAATCGTTTTTATACAACAATATGCGTGCACTGGGTATCAATCAATGATGACTTTTATCGTATCGAAGAACGCTCACTAGCAACTCTTCACACGATTCAATCAGTGCCATCAAGGAGAGACGGATACCATCGCAGCAACAAAAAACCGGCATGGCTCATTTAACATAGAATAGACACCAGTGCGAGAGAGAATTTCTTTCGATGACATGTCTGGGAATCAAAGGTTAGCACGCTGCTGTGGGGATCCTTTTTGAAGCACCAAACGGTTGCTTATTCTCGTTTCGCGATCCGATTCTATACGGGCAGTTGATAATTGCGATAGAATCATTTTACTATTGCCGCTTATTCTAACTATGTTCATATAATCTTTGTATAAGTTGTGTCTATGAAAATGTATGTGAATGCTCCACATAAGGGTTTTGAAATAAGGCAACCTAGTATGAGAATAATATAATAATCAAATTGCGATTTTCTCTCGGGAAATTCCACACAGCAACGATCACTATCAGACTGTACATTTTTTTAAGGGCCGTGAAATACTCAGAGTATGAAGTGAATCGATGAAATGTAGGAAAATTCTCTCACGGTTCATGTATTGAGAGACACGAGTTCTTGTAGTATCTTCTATTAGATTGTAAATGTTGTATACAATATACATAAATATCGAGCAGCTTCTGTCAAATTATCGGCAATCACCAACACTGGTATCAATACCAGGTTAGTGAATCTTCTCTCTTGTATAGCCAATCGATCATCTTATCGTATGCTAATACACGGTCATCTCACTTCAACTTTTCCCATACAACAATCTGTTAAAAAAGGTTGCCCTCTTAGTATGCACGTGTTTGTCATATATCTCTTTTCTTTGGTTCAACAACTCGAATCAATATGTGAAAATGATCTCGTAGTTGTATATGCCGATGACATCAGCGTGATAGCAACATCAATACAGAAAATTGAGCAATTAATATAAACATTTGATAGTTTTGAACACGTGTCTGGTGCGAAATTGAACTGACAAAAAACAATACCAATCAACGTTGGTCTTGTAGATAGAAACCCTATCAATGTACCTTGGCTGGACACAGAAGAGAAAATCAAGATACTAGGAGTAATATTTGCTTTCGGTTCGGTTGATGGCGACACTTAATTGGAATGCGATAACTGGAAAATTTATTCAACATGTATGGTTGCAAATTACGCTCATTGACGTTACTACAAAAAGTAACAATACTAAATACTTTCGCTACCTTCAAAACACGGTATATGGCATCCATACTTCCTCCATATAGCAAGCACACGGCCAAAATAACATCAGTCATGAGCAATTTTTAAGGGAAAGATCGCCAATACGAATTGCTATAATTCAACTTTCCAGAACACATAGTGAAGGTGGTCTGAGGCTTCAACTCCTATCATTGAAATGCAAGGCATTACTACAACAAAAAATGTCTTTCATAGCCCGTGGGAGGCGATATCCAACATTCTAGAGTCTATTCCACACAAGTCTCGAACACCTTCACCGGTCTCACAAATATCAAAGCTACATCTTGTACATTAAAAGTTGTAATAATGTGATAGATTTGGACGAGCTAAATTTTCATTTAAGCTACGATAATGTCATTTAGGGGTTAGCCAAATTTTGTGCTAGGGCACATAACCGTTTTTATTATGTTTACGTTTCGTCTTTGACTCATCAGAGCAGAGCAGTTCAAATTGAACTGCTTAATGCTAAACTCGGCAGTTCAATTTGAACCGCTAAGCAGACGTAAAGTTTCTGCTACTTACAGAACACTTTTTGACTTCGATGAGCCATGATCTCGACTTTTTCCAACATGTATCTGGAAAATATTATGAGAATTCTTTTTAGTAACCATAGCTTTTACCCATTTGGCGTGATTGTGGGGTTTATGATTTTCATACCATACTTCATCCCCCTCAATCAGATGATCCAAAGGGTCAATCAACACCTTCGGAAAACAAACGACATTAGCCGGTTTGTTTGTATCATCATTCGTTTTACCTTTGTCCTTAGTATATATAATTTGCTTTTTATATTGTTTCTTAGGATTTATTAAATCAAGCAGCGTCTTTGGTGTGTAAGAAAATATTCTTTCAGAAGGAAAATGACGATCTGAATTTAAACAGTAGTCAAAAATAAATTTATCTGGTCCTTCAAATCTATTTCCTTTAAGTCTTGTTCCAATATGAACTTTTTTAAGACGTCTTTGACTGTTCTGACTGATCTTTCTGCCTGGTCATTACTAGCTGGATTATATGGCGGACTTTTGAATACTTTTATTCCTTGCCTCTCAAGAAAGTTTGTAAATGAAAATGAATTAAATGGGGGACCTTCGTCAGATACTAAAACATCTGGCAATCCGAAATGAGCAAAAAATGTGATTAATCTCTTTAATACCTTATTACAGCCTGTTCCCTTACTCATCCATTCAACTTCTATCCATTTGGAATAGCTATCCACAATTACAAGTGCTACAACGCGTTACAAAACTTTCTATATCATTATTAATTCCGAACCAATAAACTGATCGTCTAGCCAACTGCTTCATTTTTACCATGCCCGCATGGTTGGCATGCAAAAGTCTCAATATTCCGCTTTGTAAAGTTTGCGGTACTATTACCCTGTCTCTATATAACAAACACTCGTCAACAATTTCTAATTCGTGCTGATTTGAAAAAAACATCAACAAAGCGTTTGTCAATACGTTTTGGCCAACCATCACGCATGAATACAATAATATTCTGCAGAAATTTATCATATTTTGTCTCCACGGCAATTTTCGCATGATCAATCGGAAAACTTTTACTGAAATTAATGCTTTTAATCAAATCTACGTCCAAGTTTTTTGGAACTTGTTGTTCTAAAGGGAATCGTGAACAAAAATCCGCGTTGCCCATTTTCGTAGAAGGTCTATAACGAATCTCAAAATCATAAATGGAAAGTTCCAATATATAAGGCTGTAGTCTTGTAACAAAAATTGTATTTTTTCTTTCCCTTCCGAAAATTCCAAACAGAGGTTTATGGTCTGTATATACTAAAAACTTTTGTCCGTACAAATATTTATGAAACTTTTTAATGGTACACACTAAAGTTAAAGCTTCTGGATGAAGAATAGGATAAGATTTTTGCGCGTTATTTAACGAAAACTATGTAAAACATATAGGTTTTTCTACACCATCAACTATGTTTGGGGCAGCAGGGACTATGTCTAAGGGCTTGACGACCCCTCCCCCGGCAACTGCGAGTTGAAGGGCTTGCCTAGGATGCGGTGGGGTTTGGCAGTGGGCTCTGCTAATCCTCTACAAAAAGCTGCATGTATCCGCAAGCGAGTCCTACTAAAGCGATCGTGTGCCGCTCAAAGTGCACAAGCCTAACGGGAGTGCCGACTCGGCACGTTAGGACTAACGCCAGTGAGGTCTTAACTATGGCATACTGGCTACCATACCATCCACGGATACGATACGGTAGATCGGAATATATAGAGAAACTAGGGCTGACAGCTGCGGTATTCTACTCCTTCAGTAAAGCAGGGTGGAACCGGCTTGAAATGGCGAGTAGGCTAATGCTGCAGCTGCCTTCCGTCCCATAAAACCGTGGCAGGCCTTATACATATATATATATATATATATATATATATATATATATATATATATATATATATATATATATATATATATGTATATATATATATAAATGAACAAAACGAAATTATCGAAATACTAGAAGAAATCGAAAATTATTTGTTTAATTATTTTTCGGACCTTTACACTGAAAGATCTACTGATGACGAGCTACACCACAGCTTCCACTGTGCTTTTTTGATCCCCAAGGCAGATGAAATAAACGAAGCAGCGATGAGTGAAATCACCACAACAGAAATTTTTACCGCGATCAAATGTGCAAATCACCAGGACCAGATGAATTCTATTTGCGGACGTTTGATGTGATACACCGAGAGTTGAACTTTGTTTTGAATGAAGCACTTTTGTCGCTGTTATTATAGTGTTAGCAAAGAAGAAGTGTGCAGATGATACAGTTTGTTCATATAGATCTCTCTCTTTGCTCAACTTCGATTACAAACTACTCTCTCGTATATGAAAAGTTAGATTGGAAGCAATCATGAGTGCTAATCCCGGCCGTAATATCTTTCAAGCCACACTGGCACTCAAGGATCGTGTGGCGCAGCTGATGAAATCCAAACAAAGAGCTAAATTGATCTGTTTCGATCTTGACCATGCCTTCGATCGAGTGCGACAATCGTTTTTATACAACAATATGCGTGCACTGGGTATCAATCAATGATGACTTTTATCGTATCGAAGAACGCTCACTAGCAACTCTTCACACGATTCAATCAGTGCCATCAAGGAGAGACGGATACCATCGCAGCAACAAAAAACCGGCATGGCTCATTTAACATAGAATAGACACCAGTGCGAGAGAGAATTTCTTTCGATGACATGTCTGGGAATCAAAGGTTAGCACGCTGCTGTGGGGATCCTTTTTGAAGCACCAAACGGTTGCTTATTCTCGTTTCGCGATCCGATTCTATACGGGCAGTTGATAATTGCGATAGAATCATTTTACTATTGCCGCTTATTCTAACTATGTTCATATAATCTTTGTATAAGTTGTGTCTATGAAAATGTATGTGAATGCTCCACATAAGGGTTTTGAAATAAGGCAACCTAGTATGAGAATAATATAATAATCAAATTGCGATTTTCTCTCGGGAAATTCCACACAGCAACGATCACTATCAGACTGTACATTTTTTTAAGGGCCGTGAAATACTCAGAGTATGAAGTGAATCGATGAAATGTAGGAAAATTCTCTCACGGTTCATGTATTGAGAGACACGAGTTCTTGTAGTATCTTCTATTAGATTGTAAATGTTGTATACAATATACATAAATATCGAGCAGCTTCTGTCAAATTATCGGCAATCACCAACACTGGTATCAATACCAGGTTAGTGAATCTTCTCTCTTGTATAGCCAATCGATCATCTTATCGTATGCTAATACACGGTCATCTCACTTCAACTTTTCCCATACAACAATCTGTTAAAAAAGGTTGCCCTCTTAGTATGCACGTGTTTGTCATATATCTCTTTTCTTTGGTTCAACAACTCGAATCAATATGTGAAAATGATCTCGTAGTTGTATATGCCGATGACATCAGCGTGATAGCAACATCAATACAGAAAATTGAGCAATTAATATAAACATTTGATAGTTTTGAACACGTGTCTGGTGCGAAATTGAACTGACAAAAAACAATACCAATCAACGTTGGTCTTGTAGATAGAAACCCTATCAATGTACCTTGGCTGGACACAGAAGAGAAAATCAAGATACTAGGAGTAATATTTGCTTTCGGTTCGGTTGATGGCGACACTTAATTGGAATGCGATAACTGGAAAATTTATTCAACATGTATGGTTGCAAATTACGCTCATTGACGTTACTACAAAAAGTAACAATACTAAATACTTTCGCTACCTTCAAAACACGGTATATGGCATCCATACTTCCTCCATATAGCAAGCACACGGCCAAAATAACATCAGTCATGAGCAATTTTTAAGGGAAAGATCGCCAATACGAATTGCTATAATTCAACTTTCCAGAACACATAGTGAAGGTGGTCTGAGGCTTCAACTCCTATCATTGAAATGCAAGGCATTACTACAACAAAAAATGTCTTTCATAGCCCGTGGGAGGCGATATCCAACATTCTAGAGTCTATTCCACACAAGTCTCGAACACCTTCACCGGTCTCACAAATATCAAAGCTACATCTTGTACATTAAAAGTTGTAATAATGTGATAGATTTGGACGAGCTAAATTTTCATTTAAGCTACGATAATGTCATTTAGGGGTTAGCCAAATTTTGTGCTAGGGCACATAACCGTTTTTATTATGTTTACGTTTCGTCTTTGACTCATCAGAGCAGAGCAGTTCAAATTGAACTGCTTAATGCTAAACTCGGCAGTTCAATTTGAACCGCTAAGCAGACGTAAAGTTTCTGCTACTTACAGAACACTTTTTGACTTCGATGAGCCATGATCTCGACTTTTTCCAACATGTATCTGGAAAATATTATGAGAATTCTTTTTAGTAACCATAGCTTTTACCCATTTGGCGTGATTGTGGGGTTTATGATTTTCATACCATACTTCATCCCCCTCAATCAGATGATCCAAAGGGTCAATCAACACCTTCGGAAAACAAACGACATTAGCCGGTTTGTTTGTATCATCATTCGTTTTACCTTTGTCCTTAGTATATATAATTTGCTTTTTATATTGTTTCTTAGGATTTATTAAATCAAGCAGCGTCTTTGGTGTGTAAGAAAATATTCTTTCAGAAGGAAAATGACGATCTGAATTTAAACAGTAGTCAAAAATAAATTTATCTGGTCCTTCAAATCTATTTCCTTTAAGTCTTGTTCCAATATGAACTTTTTTAAGACGTCTTTGACTGTTCTGACTGATCTTTCTGCCTGGTCATTACTAGCTGGATTATATGGCGGACTTTTGAATACTTTTATTCCTTGCCTCTCAAGAAAGTTTGTAAATGAAAATGAATTAAATGGGGGACCTTCGTCAGATACTAAAACATCTGGCAATCCGAAATGAGCAAAAAATGTGATTAATCTCTTTAATACCTTATTACAGCCTGTTCCCTTACTCATCCATTCAACTTCTATCCATTTGGAATAGCTATCCACAATTACAAGTGCTACAACGCGTTACAAAACTTTCTATATCATTATTAATTCCGAACCAATAAACTGATCGTCTAGCCAACTGCTTCATTTTTACCATGCCCGCATGGTTGGCATGCAAAAGTCTCAATATTCCGCTTTGTAAAGTTTGCGGTACTATTACCCTGTCTCTATATAACAAACACTCGTCAACAATTTCTAATTCGTGCTGATTTGAAAAAAACATCAACAAAGCGTTTGTCAATACGTTTTGGCCAACCATCACGCATGAATACAATAATATTCTGCAGAAATTTATCATATTTTGTCTCCACGGCAATTTTCGCATGATCAATCGGAAAACTTTTACTGAAATTAATGCTTTTAATCAAATCTACGTCCAAGTTTTTTGGAACTTGTTGTTCTAAAGGGAATCGTGAACAAAAATCCGCGTTGCCCATTTTCGTAGAAGGTCTATAACGAATCTCAAAATCATAAATGGAAAGTTCCAATATATAAGGCTGTAGTCTTGTAACAAAAATTGTATTTTTTCTTTCCCTTCCGAAAATTCCAAACAGAGGTTTATGGTCTGTATATACTAAAAACTTTTGTCCGTACAAATATTTATGAAACTTTTTAATGGTACACACTAAAGTTAAAGCTTCTGGATGAAGAATAGGATAAGATTTTTGCGCGTTATTTAACGAAAACTATGTAAAACATATAGGTTTTTCTACACCATCAACTATGTTTGGGGCAGCAGGGACTATGTCTAAGGGCTTGACGACCCCTCCCCCGGCAACTGCGAGTTGAAGGGCTTGCCTAGGATGCGGTGGGGTTTGGCAGTGGGCTCTGCTAATCCTCTACAAAAAGCTGCATGTATCCGCAAGCGAGTCCTACTAAAGCGATCGTGTGCCGCTCAAAGTGCACAAGCCTAACGGGAGTGCCGACTCGGCACGTTAGGACTAACGCCAGTGAGGTCTTAACTATGGCATACTGGCTACCATACCATCCACGGATACGATACGGTAGATCGGAATATATAGAGAAACTAGGGCTGACAGCTGCGGTATTCTACTCCTTCAGTAAAGCAGGGTGGAACCGGCTTGAAATGGCGAGTAGGCTAATGCTGCAGCTGCCTTCCGTCCCATAAAACCGTGGCAGGCCTTATGGCACGCCGTCTCACTTTCAGCCACCTGGTTGGGATGACTGGGTGGAAGTAGGTTCAGATGCCCTTTTCCTGATTTGCGCTGATTCGGCTCTGAGCGTAAAGCCAACCCTCGCATGGCCTCACTGCACAGCATAGGTAACCATGGGATCATGATAGCGACTACTTTCGGCTGGGTTTGACGGTAGCCACAAGGGGGACCCATACAATTCAAAATGAGTTTTACACCATCAACATCGGCGTCGAGTAGGGAGATAAACCCTTTCGCAAGAGGGGGTTTGAGGAGGTCTCCATCCAGAACGGGTGCGAGAGAGGAGAGTGAGGCGGTAGCTGAGGGGACGAGCGACAGCAATGTCCATGTCAAACCAGCGAACCAGCCTGAGTCCCGGGAGCAAGTGAAGGAAGTAGTCAAGCCGAGCATGACAGCGGTCATAGAACAACTCGACGCGATTATCAAATTCACGCAGGAGAAATCCAACATTAGCATGGAGCTGAAGGTGAACTTGCTGAAGCTACGTAATGCCGTGAACGTAGCTAAAAGGGACCAAGAGGCGTTGATAGAGCGGCTAGAGGGTGGCGGAATGTCGGAGAAGTGTTCTCAAACAGAGCCCTTCACCTTCGATAGCGATAAAAAACAGGAGGCGGTCGACTATGCGTTCCGGCTCACGATTGAGCAGAACAAACAGCGCCGGAAACGCGCCAGGGATTATCCAGGGAGTAAACGCTTGACTCCCAAGGCCCAAAGGAGCAAAAACCATGGCGGAAATGATGAGGCGAAGGAACGTGGCGAGGGGCTCAACCCAAACCTCGGCACTCGACCCCCGGATCCGAGTCATGTAAGCGAACCCGGCGAGAATCCATGGGTGAAGGTCGCCAAGAAGAAAAGGGTCCCAAAAGATGCTGGGCCCATTCCCGCGAGGAGTGCTAGGGACAAAGGTGAGGCTTTGTTGGTTAAGGCTGACAAAGAAAAGTACGCCGATGTGCTCAAGGCCATGCGGAGTGAGGCAAAGCTAGCCGAGCTTGGCAAAGAGGTTCGCAGCATCCGTCGTACGAAGACAGGAGAGATGCTGCTCGAGCTTAAAAAGGGAGCTCAGGTGTGCGGAACGGAGCTTGTTGCGTTTGCTCAACAAGTCCTGGGCGCTACGGCCGAAGTTAGAGCCCTGCGTAACGAAGTTGCACTCCAGTGCAAACGGTTGGATGAAATCGCCACCGCAGAAGAACTGGCTATGGCCATCAAGGAGCAAGGAGATGCGGATGTCCCACAGGAATCCATCCGTTTGAGTAAAGGACCACAGGGCACTCAGATAGCTACATTTAAGCTATAGTCTACGGATGCTAATAAGGTCCTCAAAGTGGGCAGGCTAAAGGTCGGATGGTCGATATGCCCAGTGACCGCTTACCAACCGCCGGCGGTTGACATGTGCTTCAGGTGTTTCGAACCTGGCCACAAGTCGTGGAACTGCAAAGGCCCAGACCGGAGCAACCTCTGCAAGCGTTGCGGTGGCGAGGGGCACAAGGCGTATGCATGCGAAAGAACGCCACGTTGCATGCTATGCGCGAGCAAGAAGAAGGCCACAAACCACGTCATGGGCGGACCTACTTGTTCAACAAGTGGAGGGAGCAAAACAACATGCAAGTAGTACAGCTGAACCTAAATCACTGTGCAGCTGGCGAGCAATTGCTGCACCAGTCAGTGACGGAATGGGGCATTGATGTCGCGATTCTTTCGGATCCCTATCTCACACCGGTAGATAACGGGAACTGGGTGTCGGACGAATCCAAGACGGTGGCGATCTTGACGACTGGTCGATACCCAGTGCAAGAGGTGGTGAAAACACAAGCGGAGGGAGTAGCCATAGCTAAGGTAAACGGAGTTTACTATTGTAGCTGCTACGCTCCACCGAGATGGTCAATAGACCAGTTCACTTGGATGGTCGACATGTTGACCGTAGACCTGGTGGGTCGGAAGCCGGTGGTGATAGCCGGAGACTTCAACTCCTGGGCAACGGCTTGGGGCAGCCGCTTCACCAATAGGAGAGGACAGACGTTACTGGAGGCCCTCGCCAAGTTGGACGTCGTGTTGGCGAATGATGGACTGAAAAGTACCTTCCAGCGGAACGGAGTCGAGTCGTTTATCGACCTGACTTTCTGTAGTCCCGGCCTAGCTGGAGATCTTAATTGGAGAGTTGATGGTGGCTACACCCATAGCCATTCGCTACACGATCGGCCAATTGGCGAGTAGCACAAGGCGGAGATAAGGATGGAGAGGAACACGGCGTTCAAAACGGCGAAGTTGGCACTAAACAAGGCCATCAGCGCAAGCAAAAGAGCCTGTTTCGACCAGCTATGCGAGGGAGCCAACTTCAACCCATGGGGCGATGCCTACAGGATGGTAATGGCCAAAACGAGAGGGACGCTAGCATCCCCTGAACGTAGTCCGGCGAGGTTGAAGGAAATCATAACGGTTCTCTTTCCCCGCCACGACACGTCCCCTTGGCAGCCAGCTCCGCTACCAGCGAACGAAGTTGAAAAGGTGACGAACGAGGAGTTGCTCACTGCGGCGAGATCGCTGGATACAAAGAAAGCCCCGGGGCCAGACGGTATCCCGAACGTGGCTCTAAAGGCGGTTATAATGACAAAACCGGACATGTTCAGGGAGGTCATACAGAGATGTCTGGACGAGCGTATGTTCCCAGACATTTGGAAAAGACAAAGGTTGGTACTATTACCGAAACCTGGGGATCCTTCGGCGTATAGACCGATTTGTCTGATAGACACTGTGGGTAAGCTCCTTGAGAAAATCATCCTCAACAGGCTAGCCCCCTTCATAGAGGAGGCAGGAGGACTGTCCAGTCAACAGTACGGGTTCCGCAGAGGCAGGTCGACAGCGGACGCCATAACATCGGTGGTAACCACAGCGGAGGTAGCTATACAGCGCAAACGACGAGGGATCCGCTACTGTGCGGTAGTAACGCTAGACGTCAATAACGCGTTCAATAGTGCTTGCTGGGCAGACATTGCTGATTCCCTACTTCGACTAGGAGTACCGGAAGGGCCGCACAAGATTCTAAAAAGCTACTTCCAGAACCGAGTATTGCTCTACGAGACCGACGAAGGCACACGTAGCACTCCAATCACGGCTGGAGTACCACAGGGATCTATCTTGGGCCCGATCCTGTGGAATATAATGTACGATGGAGTACTGAGGTTGAGGCTCCCTCCGGGTGTCAAGATTGTCGGGTTCGCGGACGACGTCACGCTGACAATCTACGGCGAATCCATCGAAGAGGTCGAACTGAGTGCATCACACTCAATCTGCTTGGTGGAGGACTGGCTGCGTAGCAGGAAACTGCAACTCGCGCACCACAAAACAGAGGTGATGGTGGTAAACAACCGCAAATCGGAACAGGAGGCGCTGGTACATGCCGGAGATTGCGTGATCCCCTCCAAGAGATCACTAAAGCAATTGGGTGTGATGCTTAACGACAAACTCAGTTTCAGCAAGCACGTTGAATACGCCTGCAAGCGCGCATCAACAGCGATCGCGGCGCTCTCCCGTCTGATGGCCAACAGCTCGCCTGTGCGCTCCAGTAAACGAAGGTTACTGGCAGGAGTGGCAGTTTCGATCCTCAGGTACGGCAGCCCGGTATGGGCGTCGGCACTAAATGTGGAACGCAACGCACAGATGCCGGAGAGTACGCATAGACTGATGTGTCTTCGCGTAAACAGTGCATACCGCACTGTATCGAGGGATGCGGACTGCGTGGTTGCAAGTATGATGCCTATCGGTCTGATAGTGAAGGAAGACGCGGAGCGCTACAGCATGAGAGGAGACAGGAACGCCCATAGGGCCTCCAAAGCCGCTTCTCTACGCAGATGGCAACAAGAGTGGGGCAGCTCAACCAAGGGCAAGTGGACACATCGGCTCATACCTAGGGTCTCGAGTTGGTTAGATAGACCTCACGGAGAAGTGAACTTCGGCCTGACGCAATTCCTCACAGGCCACGGGTGCTTCAGATGGTACCTCCACAGGTTCGGCCACGCGACATCCCCTGTATGAGATCGAGACGGCTGAACACGTCTTGTTTGCATGTTCCCGTTTCGCGGCTCAAAGGAGTGAGCTACTGGAGGCATGCGGCAGGGACACCACACCGGAAAACCTGATCCAAAGAATGTGCCACTGCATAGAGAACTGGAACGCAGTGTCGACCGCGGCATCCCAAATTGCGGACATATTGCAGCGGAAATGGAGTGCGGATCAACAACAGGCAGCCGCGACCGCTAGCCACGTGAAACCGTAGTAGGCTCAAGAGGGATCAGCGAATAAACGTCGGTCCGGGAGAACCTTCTTCGCCGGGAAGCTTTTCGTCGGAGTAGTCTAGATCCATCGTCGGGGACTTGACGAGTAGTATGTAAAACTGCTAGGATCGTCGGGGCGCCAGTGAACCGGAAGCTATACTCCAACCAGAATCACTGGATCGACCCAGGCATCCTCTCGGTCGGGCGTTGACGGGTATCGAAAGCGTCGGTTTCTGGAGAGCCTCCTTCGTCGGGGAACTCTCCGTCGATGTAGACTAGATCCTTCGGCGGGGGCTAGTCGAGTAGCCGCCACAACACCGATTCGAGTCATCGAGGCGCCAGTGTACCGGAAGCCAGGCTCTAACCGGAATCGCGGGACCGACCTCGGCACTCCATCGGGTGTCCCGTGTGGTGTAAGAGACTCGGTGTCGGGAGATTCTCCTTCGCCGGGGAACTCTTCGTCGGAGTAGTCTAGATCCTTTGTCGGGGACTAGACGAGTAGATCGTTGCGTGGTTCCGCTAGGATCGTCTGAGCGCCAGTGAACCGGAAGTCACGCTCCAACCGGAATCATTGGATCGACTTAGGCATCCTTTCGGTCGGGTTGTAGACGCGTACTGTAAGCGTCGGTTCGGGAGGACTTCCCTCGTTGGGGAACCCTCCGTCGGTGTAGACTAGATCTTTTGGCGGAGACTAGTCGAGTAGTTCCGCGACGTAGTATCAGTTTTGGGTCGTCGAGGCGCCAGTGAACCGGAAGTTACCCTCCAGCCGGCATCACTGGACCGACCTCGTCATCCAACTGGTCGATCCCTCGAGAGCAGGATGCTGATCTCCATTCTGCATCAATCTGGGGAGGGTGCTGGGAGCACCAATAGCCTTCCACCCCGAAGTAATACCTAGCGGTGGTGCCGGAGAGGTAGGGTTGGAGATCCAAGGTGTTTTAGTGGGTAGTTCCAATCAACAGTTGGGTAGTCCTGTGGAGAGTCCCACACTCCGTGCGTAAATGCATTCCACCTTGTAAAAAAAACCATATCCTGAAGCATAGGACACAACAACTAAAGGTTTTTTTAAGTCATACAATTCCAGAAATGTAGTAGCCAATAATGAATTCTTACTATCTTCAAAAGCTTTGCAGCAATTCTCATCCCACCTAAATTTAACATTATCTCTCAAAAGATTATACAAATGGTACAGTTTTGAGGACAAATATGGAATAAATTTGTTATAATAATTGATTAAACCCAAAAAGATTTGAGTTTTGTAACATTTTTGGGTATTTTCGCATTCTTAATTGTCAAAACTTTTTTTGGACAAGTCAGCAAACCCTTCTCAATTATAATGTTCCCAAGATAACCATGTTTAGTTACAAAAATATGATTAATCCACCTAGCAGTGAGATGATACTTTTTTTTATCAATCAGCATATGTTTTTTGCAGGATATTCTTTGGTATTTTAGTCCTCATTGTTTTAATTATCGTCGTTTTAAACGTTTTAAACGGCAAATTGAGATTTTAATCCCTCATTACCCTGTAATGTCGAAACTGCAAATCGACATTACCCTGTCATGTCGAAACTGCGAATCGATTGGTATATAACATTCGGCCCTCCGGGCCTTGGAAAATTTTTCTAAAGTTTGAGCGAATTCCATACCTATTTGTACCTTTTTTATAAATATAAAAAATAGGAATAGAATTCGTTCAAACTTTCGAAAAATTTTCCGAGTCCCGGATGGCCGAATGTCATATACCAATCGATTCAGCTCGACGAACTGAGCAAATGTCCGTGTGTGTGTGCGTGTGTGTGTGTGTGTGTGTGTGTATGTGTGTGTAGGTGTGTGTCTATATGTGTCTTGTCAACTAAGAGGTCGAGATCTCAGAGATGGCTGGACCGATTTTGATCAAACTAGTCGCAAATGAAAGGTCTCCCCGTCACCCAGAACGCTATTGAATGGTTTTGAGATCGGATGTTTACTTTTTGAGTTATACGAAGTTTTATGACAAAATTTTCAGTTTTTTGACAGTATCTGTCACAATTGACCTTGAAAACAGAATATATTTTTAGACTTAGATTCCGCACGGTAATACCTATCCAACAAGCCATAGATTGTTAAAATCCGTCCATTTTTAACGGAGATATCGAAATTTTTGTGTAAGCGACTTTTCCCCCTAATCCAGCAGTAGAAGTTTTGAGCACTGTCTGGCAAAGAAATTCTTGGGAGCAACATAAAACACGATTTATTATACTGTTACATACATTTGTTTCTAAATACTCAAAAGACTCTGTACAGCATGATATTTTGCCTCGGACCGATTTTAGCACGGTTCGTTTTTGGCAACATAATCGTTCGAATATGCCATATGTAAACTAGATGATGGCAGAATTTTCGAGTTGAAAGCAATTCCATAATTATATTGATTTAAACTACTTACAGCAATTAATGCTGGAAGAACGTAACAGCCATATACCATTCGAATCAGTTCGTCGAGATCAGCAAATGCGTGTGTTACAAATAATTTCATTCAATTTTTTGTCGGAGATGACTCAACCGTTTTCTACAAACTCAGATTCATATGAGAAGGCGTATACTCTCAAACAAGGTTCCTGAATTATGTTTGTTTCCGACCTCTAGTTCCGGAACTACAGGATGATATGTGAAACGAAATTAAAACTGTGTAGCTCATTTTTCTCGTAGATGGCTGAACCGATCTAAGATTCAAATGAAATCTAAGAATCATCTTAGATTCAAATGAAAAGTTTTAAGATTCTATAAAACATCTTGTTTTTTTAGAGTCAGATCCAGCTTCCGGTTTCGGAGATACAGGGTGATTAGTATAAAAATGTCTATTTCACATAAATTAATCAGGTTTATCGGGTTAGCAGATTTGGATAGTCGATGACCAAATAAACTTATTTCATTTTTGGTTGTATTGGTACCCAAAAAATTACTTCTCACTACGATTCCTCAAAGATGTCTACATTGATTTTCAAACATTATGAAACATATGTAAACTATACAGCTATTCAGGTGAATTTGTCTGACGTCGGCTACACCGAATTTCGAATTCCGGTTCCAGTATCGAATCGTTTCTCAAAGCCCAATCATTTTATCAAAAAAAGCCAAATCAAATTTCAGCGATATAGAAGATGACAATTAAAGTTGGACTCAAAAATATTGCAATTTATTCGTCATATACGAATCGGTTTGGGTTATGCTGGTTCCTGAATACCGGCTCTGGAAGTACCCTAAATTATCCTAAACTCTCAAGTGGAACTTACTTCGACATATCATGGAATGTTTAATCGATTGTTACACTTTTAGAATCAAATTCTATCCGATTTGCAGATTCGACATTACAGAGTAATGAGTGATTAAAATCTCAAATTGCCACTTAAAACGACGGACATTAGAATAATGTCATGAAAACTGAATCACCGAAGAATATTCATGCAAAACACACATGCGGATTGATAAAAAAAGGTATCATCTCACTGCTAGGTGGATTAAGTACGTTTTTATATATAAAAAAGGTAAAAAATTGCATTTATTCAAATTTACTTTAATGTTTGCTTTAGCTAAACGTTCCAGAACCAAGTACATCTTTTTTATACAGTCTGCCAAATCAGCGCCTGCAATTAATATATCGTCCAGATAGCAAAATACATAGTCAATTCCTTCCAATACTTGTTCCATTACTGGCTGGAAAATGGATGCACTAGAAGAGCCCCTTGCGGTAATCTATTGTAAATATACAGTCCCCTAATTGTATTGATTACCATAAATTTTCGTGGTGAACGTTCTGACAAAGGCAACTGAGTATAAGCCCCTTCCAAATCTAATGCGCAGAATACTTTGCATCCGGCTAAACTAGCAAACAAGTCTTGCGCTACCGGTAGAGGGTAAGTGTTAGGAATAATGCACTTGTTTATTGATACCTTGCAATCAATAACAAGCCGTATCTCATCGTTTTTTTATAACTACTACCACCGGAGAAGCCCAATTGCTCGTTTTAAAAGGAGTAATTACATTTTCACTTTCTAGTTTCGTCAAATAATCTAAAACTTTCTCCCTTAATCTGTAGGGAACGTCATATGCCTTTTTAAAAATTGGCTTATCGTTGTTCAAAACCAAATCAGCTTCGAAACCGTTGATAGGAGTAGAGAATTTTTTTCAAATACATTAGAAAACTTCTGTTTAATATCTTTCAAAACTATATGGCAACGATTATCGTCCAACCCAATATTATTAACCGATAAATCACCAGCAAAATAATTCCTCCAGTCAGAGAAAAACTCGTCCAACCATGGGCATCCCAATAAGGGAATAAACTTGTTATCAGAATTTAGTACTAATAGCTTTAAATTAGCCGACTTTTCTTTTAATTTAACAGAAACATTTGCTTCACCAACGACATTGAGTCTCGCCCCATCCACAACTATCAATTGTTTCAAAGTTTTCACCAAAGGTTTACTAAAGTTAGCTAAATATTGAGATTTCCCAGTAACAGACACTGAAAAGCCCCAATCAATCTCCATTCTGAGTGATTTGCCCTCTATTTCAACGTCAATTAATCGAGGATTATTTATATGATTTATGGAGGAAACAAGCATACATTCAAAATCACCTGAATGTTTTTCATCCTCACTTTCCGAATCATGTGGTCTGAAACGGCTGAACAGCTCGCTCAAAGTACTTGGTCCCGGTTCTGCAGAGCCCACAAACTTCGCTGCCTCCTTCCTCAAATTTTTTAGTTTAAAGCACTTCCGCTTCAGATGTCCTCGAATAACTGTGGCAGGTTTCTTTCTTTAACGAAGAAGTCCAGTTCCCGTCTTGGTTACTGAATTAATGTGTCTTTATTTTCTGCATTTTGGTTTTTATTAAATGTACAAATTTTCTCTGTGTACGTGTAGGTTTGACGAGAAGTCTTGAGACTTGACAATTACATATATCGAAAAGGTTTTGGTAATGATTATATGGAGAAGGCTAGTGTTTAATAAACATCGCTCGACCCGCAGCGATGGCAAGAACAATTGAAGTTATTTATTTTCCTTCGCGCAAGGCGGAAAATCCACGCCAGCGGCGCACATGGTTTAAAGTGTTTATATTCATTGCGTTACTTTGCTTGTGCGCTGTAAGCAGTTCAAGTGTTTAAGATAGGAGGACCGTTTTTGGTACCGAGCATAATTTCGGCTGTATCGGTCCAACTCATAAAATATTTAAAGTTTATGATTTGTAAAGTGCCGATGCATCAAATCATAAGGCTGTATGTGCTACGATGTATGGCTGGTTTCCGTACAAAGTATTCTCAAAAAGACGTTTACAATGTAACTACATTGTGTCGAAATGAAATGTACTATTGCAATTGTACTGAGGGTTTAACGTGGAAAACGTGGTGGTTTTGTAATTCCGCCACACCTTCCCCGTAAAAAAAAATGATGAAGTTTACGGAGTCATTTTCGGTTGATAAAAATTAAGGTCTGGTCTCAAGAAATCTCTTACAATATTGTGTGAAGTGTAATGTGTTTTACAATGTTTTGATTTTTCTTCTGTGTTATAATTCCTGGATTTTGATAAATTATGTTATTGTATAATGTCAATAGTGTTATTTGTGTGTTATAATGGTATGTAAAGAAATGACAATAAGGTAGTTTTGAATGTAACAGGGATATAGTAATAAGATAATGTTTTGGAGTTAATAATTGTATAGTTATATAATCGTATGTGTATAATTATATGGTATATAATGTGATATAAAATATAGTAATTAAAGTTTGTTCTTAAGTAAAATTCGTTTTTTTTTCATAAAGATTTAATAATTTTTTTTTGCTGTAATATGTGATAATATTGTTGTATTTGATTACAATTTAACAATTTGATTTTTGTGAACTGTATGAGTTTGCTTTGTTTCTAGGTTTTCTATTGTTGCATTTGGGTGATCTATGCTTTTTACTATATAAGGACCTTTGTAAATTTTGTCTAATTTTGTTCTGTTGTGATTTTCTAACATTACTTTATCATTTATTTGAATGGAAGAGGGTTTTGATTTATTTTCTTGATCTGAGTTTCGTTTAGTTTTGCTTTTATCTATAAGATCTTTTACTTTCAACGCTGCAGTTTTTAATTTGTACTTTAATTCTGAATAGTATTCATCATAATTATATATCGGTTCTATGAATTCTGGATTTTTCAATTCGTTTGGTACTGATGCTGTTTTCCCAAATGTCAGTTCAAAAGGTGTGTATGGGAAGTCAGTGTGAGGAGTTGTGTTGTAGCAAAACGCGTAGTAAGGCAGCCAGTCATCACAGTCACTATGTGATTCGTTGACGAACTGTCTTACGTACTCATTCAGACATCGATGATTTCTCTCTAGACTTCCGATAGTTTGTGGGTGATTTTTTCATATTTGGCCATATATAATGACATTTAAGTTTTCGATAAAGTCTGTTAATTCCGACGTGTCCGCTAATTGCAGAGTCGTGGTTTTCTTGGATAATTCTGTTAATTAGGTTTTTTTTATTCAATATTATAATATAATTTTAAGGCACACTGCTTAAGCTCTAAGATGCCAAGGATATTTACTAATCTTAATTACGACTATATTAAAACTAGAATAGTATCATTATGTAATGCCGGTGAATTGGATATTGCATGAGGGTCTTCCATATGGCGTTTGCAAATATCCATGTTGGCCGCATACTTCGGTCCGTGTGTGTCCGCGGGAAACAGCCCCAGGCTACGAAGGCCTGGCGGGTGGCCCGCATGCTGGTTTTCGACTGGAGCGGTCTTCCCTGGACGATGATGGTGATGTTACGGAAGAGATGAAGAAAAAAAAAGTAAATATTGTGGAAACGGGGTAAAACAGGGGATGTGGGGACAAAATGTCTGAAAACGATAGAGATCTAATTAGTTGCCATCGAGATGGTGAAGAGACAGGGAAGGGGGAACGAAAAAGTTAGTGACAAAAAAAAGATCTTGTTAGTTCCAATGAAGATGGTGGACAGGGACGGGGATCGAGAGAATCGGGCGGATGTTAGTGTCGAACCTGTAGGTGGAGTTTATACTTTCTGAACGAGGATAAACACATTACACTTGTATATCAATGTGTTTAAGGTACTGGTATATGAGAAGCATATATGAACTATCCCGACTCGCCAACACATCCCGAACCGGAACCTCAGGCGGTCTACCTCGGGCCCTAAGGGATTCCAGTAGCTTCGACCTGGCGTCACGATACTCTACGCACGACCACACGACATGCTCGATGTCCTGATAACCGTCGCCACAGGTGCAGAGACCGCTCTCCGCAAGCCCAACACGCCGGAGATGTGCGTTGAAGGTGTAGTGATTTGACATGAGCCGCGACATAACACGAATGAAATCGCGACTCACGTTCATCCCCCTGAACCAAGGTTTCGTCGATACCCTAGGGATAATGGAATGCAGCCATCGTCCCAGTTCGTCATTGCTCCATGAAGTTTGCCAACTTTCGAGAGTTTTCTGACGAGAGATACTGAAAAATTCATTGAAGCAGATTGGTCTTTCATAAATATCACCTTCCAATGCGCCCACTTTAGCCAATGAGTCTGCCTTTTCATTGCCCGGAATGGAACAATGCGAAGGGACCCAGACTAACGATATTAAATAAGACCGTTCAGATAAAGCTCTCAAATGTTCCCGTATTTTCCCCAGGAAATATGGGGGATACTTTCCTGGCTTCATTGCCCGGAGAGCTTCTATTGAGCTTAGACTGTCCGTGACAATGAAATAATGGTCTTTGGGCAAGGTTTCAATGATCTCGAGGGTGTACTGAATAGCAGCTAATTCCGCGACGTAAACTGAAGCCGGATCACTGAGTTTGTAAGAAGCGGTGATGTTTTGATTGATGATGCCGAAGCCTGTGGATCTGTCGATGTTTGATCCGTCAGTGTAAAACACCTTTTCACAGTTGACTGTTTTAAATTTATTATAGAAAATATTTGGGGCCACTTGAGGGCGCACGTGATCCGGAATTCCATGAATTTCTTCTCTCATGGATGTGTCGAAAAACACAGTAGAATCAGAAGTATCCAAGAAATGAGCACTGTTGGAAACAAACGAAGAAGGATTAATATTCTGAGCCATGTAATCAAAATACAAGGACATAAAACGGGTCTGAGAATTGAGCTCGACAAGCCTTTCGAAGTTTTCAATCACCATCGGATTCAAGATATCGCATCGGATAAGCAATCGATATGAGAGATCCCAGAATCGATTTTTCAACGGTAATACGCCCGCGAGCACTTCGAGACTCATCGTATGAGTCGACTGCATGCAACCTAAGGCAATACGCAAACAACGATACTGAATTCTTTCCAGTTTAATGAAATGGGTGTTCGCGGCGGATCGGAAGCAGAAGCATCCATATTCCATTACGGACATTATCGTTGTTTGGTAAAGCCTGATCAGGTCTCCTGGGTGGGCACCCCACCAAGTTCCGGTTATTGTGCGAAGAAAATTGATTCTCTGCTAGCATTTTTGTTTCAGATACCTAATGTGACATCCCCAGTTGCCTTTGGAATCGAACCAGACCCCGAGATATTTAAATGTGAAGACCTGAGCTATGGTTTCACCCCCTAGTTGAAGCTGTAGTTGTGCTGGTTCTCGCTTCCTTGAAAATACAACCAGCTCAGTTTTCTCCGTAGAGAACTCGATACCCATTTGAAGAGCCCATGTCGACAAGTTGTCGAGGGTATCTTGCAATGGTCCTTGGAGATCGGCAGCTTTGGGTCCTATAATAGACACAACGCTGTCGTCGGCAAGTTGTCTTAGCGTGCAAGATGTGTTGATACATTCATCAATGTTGTTTACGTAAAAGTTGTATGAAAGGGGGCTTAAGCATGAGCCCTGAGGAAGACCCATGTAACTGAATCGTATTGTCGACAAATCACCATGCGCGAAATACATGTATTTCTCGGACAACAGATTATACAAAAAGTTATTCAAAATTGGTGAAAGACCATGCTGATGCAGCTTCTCAGATAGGATGTTTATGGAAACTGAATCAAAAGCCCCCTTGATGTCTAGGAAAATTGACGCCATTTGTTCTTTACGAGCAAATGCCATTTGAATTTCGGTTGAGAGCAACGCAAGACAATCGTTCGTTCCTTTGCCCCTGCGGAAGCCGAATTGTGTATCTGAAAGTAAGCCATTAGTCTCGACCCAATTGTCTAGACGACACAGAATCATTTTTTCGAACAATTTCCGGATACAGGAAAGCATAGCAATCGGCCGATACGAATTGTGATCGGAGGCTGGTTTCCCTGGTTTTTGAATGGCGATAACTCTTACTTGTCTTCAGTCATGTGGGACAATATTATCCTCAAGAAGCCTATTAAATAAATTCAATAAGCGCCTTTTGGCAGAGTCAGGCAAATTTTTCAACAAGTTGAATTTGATTTTGTCTAACCCCGGAGCTTTATTGTTACACGATAAAAGCGCAAGTGAGAACTCGACCATCGAAAAAGGTGTTTCGTTTCTGTTAGATGAGGCGACGCGCATGATCGTCTGTTCCGGAGCAGAGTCAGGACATACTTTTTTAGCGAAATCGAATATCCAGCGGTTAGAATATTCCTCGCTTTCGTTCGTGGTGTTTTTGTTGCGCATTCGTCGGGCTGTGTTCCAAAGAGTACTCATTGATATTTCTCTCGATAATCCGTCTACGAATCGACGCCAATAACCGCTTTTCTTCGCTTTAATCAAGCTTTTCATCTTAGCGTCTAATGCCGCGTAGTTTCTAAAATTATCAGGTGTTCCGTTTTTCCTAAACTCGATAAATGATGAAGTTCTCTCCGCGTTTAATTCCGAGCATTCTTTGTCCCACCACGGGTTGGGAGGATGGATGTTAGTTTTCGCGCCGGGTACACGTTTCGCCTGAGCTTGAATCGCGGTGTCGAGAATCAAGCCAGCCAAAAACGTGTACTCTTCCTCCGGAGGAAGTTCTTGTGTTGTTTCTAGTTTCTCAGATATCGAATTTGTGTAGCATTTCCAATCAATATTTCGTGTGAGGTCATACGAAACATTGATTGTCTCCGATGGTCTTAATCCATAGGCGATTGAAATCACGATAGGCAGATGATCGCTACCGTGGGGATCAGGGATCACCTTCCACGTGCAGTCCAACCATAGCGATGTCGAGCAAAGGGATAAATCCAGCGCACTTGGTCTTGCTGGTGGTGCAGGAATTCGTGTCATTTCTCCCGTATTCAAGATTTTCATATTGAAGTTGTCGCAGATATCAAGGATCATAGCTGATCTGTTATCGTCGTGAAGACAACCCCATCCCGTACCATGAGAGTTAAAGTCTCCTAAAACCAACTTCGGTGCGGGAAGGAGCTCAATGATATCACTGAGCCGCTGATGCCCAACCGAGGCTCTTGGTGGAATATATATGGAAGCAATGCAAAGGTCCTTGCCTTTGATTGTAACATGACGTGCGACAACTTCAATACCTGGTATCGATGGGAGGTTGATGCGATAGAAAGAATAGCACTTTTTGATCCCTAAAAGTACTCCTCCATAGGGATCATCTCGATCCAGACGAATAATGTTAAAATCGTGGAAGTTTAAGGGTATTTCAGAAGTTTCAGCCAAGTTTCGCACAATGCAAATGCGTCACATTTCAGATTATTTACTAGAAATTTGAAAGGATCTATTTTTGGGATGATACTTCTACAATTCCACTGTATAACAGTGATTGTATCCGTGACCTCGGTGGGTG
Source organism: Malaya genurostris (assembly GCF_030247185.1). NCBI lineage: Eukaryota > Metazoa > Arthropoda > Insecta > Diptera > Culicidae > Malaya > Malaya genurostris. Next base: position 153,569,716 of record NC_080572.1, read on the forward strand.
ACTTAGCCATCGAAGGATACGATCGCTGAAAGAAGGGGCCATTTTGCAGTCAACTGCTTCAAGAATGTTTTAACTGTAGGAATAAAAGCCATTATCAGGCTTTTAAGAGGTTCAGAAATATTGAAAGTAGACATGATCCAGTCCACAATATCAGAGAATTTAACAAACCCAGTATTTGGTAAATTCTCTGACTGATCTTTAGGGACTTTCGGGGGTTTTGAAGTCCCAGGAAATGATGGAAATTCTTGCTCGGAATTTAATTTTTCAAGGCCTGGAGCTTTTTTCTCTGGTTTTTTGCCATCACTACCAGTTGTTGTAATTTTTCGAGACCCATCAGAGGACATCTTCGAACCCTTACTAGGGAGCTTTTGAGAGGATTTATTTCTTCTCTTTCTAATTGATGAGCTATGAGGGACAGCCGAAGATGTACCTTCGAGGGGGTCATCATATTCGCTCTCGTCAGTTGACAAGTAAGCGTAAGGATTTTCGGTAGGTGGCGTAGCACATTTCAACATTTCCGCAAATGAGCGTTTGGAATGTTGCTTGAGTGAACGCTTCATTTTATCCTTACGCAATTTATACACGGGACAATCAGAGAGGTCATGCGGCCCCTCCCGGCCTACAGTAGAGACACTTTTCATTGTCTCCACTGCAGGAGTTATCCGCATGACTCCCTCCACACTTTATACACCGGGATTTATTGCAACAATGGGATGCTGTATGTCCCAATTGTTTGCAATTGGTGCAGTTCATGACCCGCGGTACATAAAGACGAACAGGTAAACGAACTCGGTCCAGGAGGACGTAATTAGGCAAAGCCGAGCCAGCGAAAGTCACCCGATACGAGTCTGATGGGATATAGGACTTAGTCCCATCCTCAGCGGTCGATACTGAACGCAATTGCTTGCAGTCCAGTATCTTAACGTTCTTGAGTAGGGGGTTTTTAAATCCGCCTGCCCCATGCTTAAGAACGTCCTCGCAAGTCAGACTCGTATCGGTGATCACGCCGTCTATCTCGACTTCGCGAGCTGGTACGTATAAACGATACTCCCGCGTGAAATTCTCACTTTGAACGATCTCATTAGCCTGTTTTGCACTGGCTAACAAGACCCTAAGCTTGTCCGGGCGTACTTTTTCAATTTTTTGTACAGTATTGTATCGCGAGGACAGGTCATTAGAAAGTTTTAGAAGGTTCAATTTTTTACCATTCGCTTTGGTCCGTATGTAAACCGCATACGGCCGAGAGTGCAAGCCCATCGGGATAGCTTCTAATGCGCGATTTATTGCCATCTGAAGCATCCATCTGATCATCAAGGGGAAGGTCAGGCAATTTGATATCGCCTGTCATGTCACGGACTTGTGTCGGCCTTGAGAACGGATTAATTCGAATTATAACTGATGCAAACAATAGAATACGGAATGACCTTGATAACGCAATAAAACAATTCACCACGCGATTGGAGAAAGCCGATTTTACGTCCGATCGATCCGATAGTCACGGCACGAATGTGAATTAGGTTTTTATCATCTATCTCGCGTTGCGGTTGATAGAGTATGATTTGAAGTGATTTCAGATGTTTATTACATGCTGACTTAAAATTATTAATACTAATAAAATTGAAAATTGTATTCGAAAGCGCTAGAGCAATTTTTCCAATATTCAATTTATTAGCTTTTTCTTCGATAATATTTAAAATTCTCTCGAGAGATTCATTCATATTTGTGATTATACATCGGGTAAATGACGCTTGAGTCAAGTCCTTTTTGTAATTTTTATTTTGAATTGAAATTTTTAGGCCATTTATATTATTTGTCGACGATTTTTCAATACTCAATTTTTGCATGTTGTGTACTTCATTTATATTGATTGATTGAAATACTTTGAGTTGATCAGGCTCAGTTTCTAACGAATCATTAAGGTTTTTCTCTTTCTGAATAATATTTTCGTCATTTTGTTTCCTTTTGTCGGCTCTAGTTTGAACCTTTAAAATAGACATATTACTTAACATATCTGTGTTTATTTTAATCCTAAAGAGCGCGTCCGCTCCTACATTTAATTTACCTTGTACGTATTCTACTTCGAAATCAAATTCTTCGAGGTCTAAACGCATTCTTGTTAATATTGAAGAAGGATTTTTCATCGAAAACAGATATACTAATGGTCTGTGATCTGTTTTGACAAGAAACTTTCTTCCATATAAATAAGGTCTAAAGTGTGTGATGGCCCAATGGATTGCTGTCAGTTCCTGTTCAATAGTCGACTTATTTGATTCGCCTTTGGTGAACGATCTACTTGCGTACGCTATCGGCAATTCAATGTTATCGTGCTTTTGGGCTAGAACTGCACCGCAGGCCATTTTGGAAGCATCTGTGATTACTATAAATTGCTTGTTGAAGTCGGGGAATTGCAAAATTGTTGGCGTTAGAAGTTTGTTTTTAAGTGATTGAAAGGATTGTTCGCACTCAGGCGACCAATCAAATTTTGTATTTTTTCTAAGTAGTTTGTTTAGTGGGTTTGCTATTTTCGCAAAATTTTCTATGCAGCGACGGTAGTAGTTACAAAATGCTACGAATCGTCTGACTTCATCTGCATTAGTAGGGGTAGGATAATTTTTTATTGCTGAGAATTTGGATGGATCTGGTAAAATACCTTTTTCCGAAATGTGATGACCCAAATATGTGACATCACTTCCGAAGAAATTACATTTTGTTGGGTTTAGTTTTAGGTTATGTTTCTGAGTTGTTGAAAAACAATTTCTAAATTTTTCAAATGGTGGTTGATTGAACAGCCCACCACAATAATGTCATCAATGTACAAGAACGCACACTCTGGTGGTAAACCGCTCAGAGCGATTGTTACTTCAATTTTTTCTAGTAAATCGTTTAGAGATATCTGTGCAAAGCTATCACTAGTATTCATAATATTTACATATTGGGCACCAGGACTGATTAGAGCGTTCGAATAATTCACTCCTGGCATTATTTCACCGGATAGGATAACGCTATCCTCAGTGATATTTCTTAGTTTAATTTCCTTAATTATTTGGCATCGTGGTGGTATAATGAATTTTTCATTGAATTTATCTCTAATAGGTATTTCGAAAATTTCATTATTAATTTCGAAAGTAATTAGCCATGTTTTTAGGCATATATTGCATTCATAGGTTATTAGGAAATCTCTACCCAGGATTCCGTCTGTGAAAATAGGTAGCTTATCATTAACTATTTGGAATTTATGTGGTATTAAATTATTATTTAGTTTAATATTAGCATATGTGCTGCCTTCGGTTTCTATTTTACCTTCGGTAACACCATTTATAACACAGTTCTCATTCATATGAATAAGCATGTTAGGTTTTAGTGCGCTTTCTTTTAATATAGAAATGTCTGCACCTGTGTCTACAATTAATGCAACCGGTTTGTCACAAACATCTAATTTTAGAATTACGAAGTTTGTATAATTTAAATCGCAATTGTATATTTTTATTGCTGGTTTGCTTGGTTCATTGACCGAGCCTCGATGTGACCTACATTTTGGTTCACGTTTGTTCTGGTGCTCTGATTCGTTTTGGTTGTTCCATCTGCCTGGCGGCCGACATCTTGAGCACCCGATGTTGCCGCAGAAACGTTTTCCGCATACATCACATTTCTGTTTGGATTTGCGTTGCTAAAATTTGTATTGGAGTTATTTCTCCAGTTGTTTTGGTATTGATGTTGGTTCTGTGGATAGAACCGCGGAGCAAAAGCAAATTGTCCGTAACCGCACATTTGTTGGGGCATGTTATGCCACTGGTTAAAATTTGGTCGCATTTGACGACCTTGACTTTGATTTGCCTGATAGGAGAACGTGGCTGAAAAGGGAAATTGAACAACGGTATTTGTTGTTTAAATTGCCGCCCCTCGCCGTTATTTCTTTTCTGAGTGGCGGTTTTGTTTGTTTGCATTTTTGTGAGCAATACTTTTTCTTCGCAGGCCGGGTTCACTTCCAGCACTTTATTTATTGCTGAAGCTAGGTCCGTGTATGTTAGTGCTCGTAAAATAATAGAAATTTTTTTCATTTTTTAGGCCCTCGGCCATGTGTTTGATTGCTTCTTGGGTAGCCATTTCTTTTGCTACCTCGGCATGAATTTTTTTCGATACGTACGCAGCTTCAAGCTGTGTAGCGAGAGTTTCGATTTCATTTGTAAAGGTAATTATGTCAGACTTTTGTTTGCATAATTTTAGTTTAGATTGCACTGCTCCTACGGAGGCGGGTGCAATTGTTTTTAATTTGTCCACTATGGTCTCGACGTTTTCGGGCTTGGCGGCAAATGCGTTTCGTGCTTTGCCTCTTAGTTTTGATAATATGATGCTGATAACTAATTGTTTGTTATCATTTGTGACTATTGTCTTAATAATATCCAGTGCATCAATGACACTGGTGAGGTTTGTTGGATTTCCATCAAATTCCGGCATTAAAGCCGTCACTGTTTTTATTGTATTTTCCTGATTAGTCATTTTGGTTTGGCCTCACGATTTAGCTTAATTAATTTCTTTTTCGCCCGTTTAAATTTAGGCAATAACGACGGTTTGGCGTATGGGAGTGTAGTGTCTATGCTATTGTAAATTTTTCCCGAGAGCAATTTTGCTTCTCGGTTGATTAAATTGAAAAGGTCTGAGTCTAGATTGTTTTCTAGTTCGGCAAGTTTTTCGTTAATTACGTTTTGAGCGAAGCTCGCTTCGCTTCTTTTCAATAGTAAAATTTGGCTCGAATAGGTTCTATTCGGAGCTTTCCTAAAATTACTTTCGATTGCCTTCAATGTATTCAGGCTTTCTTCAATTTCGTCCATTCATATTCAATGGTTTGTTTGTTGTTAGTTAAACCGTAGGAATTTACATCATATAATATGGTTGTTTAGAAATTTTTTTTAACAGAGGTTATATTGTGCAGGATCCAGGTAAATTCCTTTCCGTGCATAATAAGCCTTGTTTTTTCGAGTTGCTTCTTTTTTGTCGAAGTACGGCCCCTGCGATACTTCTATTTGAACTATTTCTGTTTTCTCAGGCTGTCCAGGAAAAATTTTAATTTCTAAATTTAATGTGTGATTTTCTGCTTCGGCAAAGGCTTTTATGTTTTCTTTGGTTTTAAAAATTTTTGCCGCTTGCCGGTCGATTTCATTAAAATATTCGGCGGCTGCCTCTATATCTTCAAAAAAATTCTTTTATATTTTCCATATTTAACTGTGTACTTTCAAGATTCGTTTAAAAGAAAAAAAAATTTTTTCTACTGTATTCTCTAGATATATAAATGAATAAAAATCAAAATCAGTACTTAACTTAGACCTGATTGGCGATGATCCTTCTTGTTGTCCGCTCGGCTGTCCTCTCCGTGTATATGCGGTGTAGCTTGGTGATGAATCTTCCAGCTGTGTAGATCATCAGGCAGGCTGCTATGATGATTCCTGTCCAGGTTTGGGCGTCGTTTCCAAGCTGGACGTACGTGGTGTTGGTATTGGTCGAGTCGAACCAGCCCATGTTGTTTTTTTTTTAAATTTTATAACTGGTTTAGCACTTTTTAGTTTTGGTTTGTTTAGTTTCATCTATTTCGATATTCTTTCAGTTCGTAAAGTAACACACATATTTGTTGCACTTGATTGTTTCTTCCGTTTCGGGGTTAAATCACTGTTTTGGTGTCATTTACTTCGATATTCTTTCAGTTCGGAAAGTAACACACATATTTGTTGCACTTGATTGTTTCTTCCGTTTCGATTTTAAATCACTGTTTTGGTGTTATTTATTTCGATATTCTTTCAGTTTGGAAAGTAACACACATATTTGTTGCACTTGATTGTTTTTTTTCCAAGTTCATTTTTTTTAACTAAGTCCCTTCTTATCTGGGACTTAGCTTGTCGCGCGGTGAACAGTGTCACGGTCGCCATGTGGCAGGTTTCTTTCTTTAACGAAGAAGTCCAGTTCCCGTCTTGGTTACTGAATTAATGTGTCTTTATTTTCTGCATTTTGGTTTTTATAAAATGTACAAATTTTCTCTTTGTACGTGTAGGTTTGACGAGAAGTCTTGAGACTTGACAATTACATATATCGAAAAGGTTTTGGTAATGATTATATGGAGAAGGCTAGTGTTTAATAAACATCGCTCGACCCGCAGCGATGGCAAGAACAATTGAAGTTATTTATTTTCCTTCGCGCAAGGCGGAAAATCCACGCCAGCGGCGCACATGGTTTAAAGTGTTTATATTCATTGCGTTACTTTGCTTGTGCGCTGTAAGCAGCTCAAGTGTTTAAGATAGGAGGACCGTTTTTGGTACCGAGCATAATTTCGGCTGTATCGGTCCAACTCATAAAATATTTAAAGTTTATGATTTGTAAAGTGCTGATGCATCAAATCATAAGGCTGTATGTGCTACGATGTATGGCTGGTTTCCGTACAAAGTATTCTCAAGAAGATGTTTACAATGTAACTACATTGTGTCGAAATGAAATGAAATGAAATGTACTATTGCAATTGTTCTGAGGGTTTAACGTGGAAAACGTGGTGGTTTTGTAATTCCGTCACATAACACAATAATCGCAGATCCTGTTTTCCGAACGGTAAGTATCCTGACTATTTCTCCAACCAGCAGGCTTGAATTCTACGTTGATTTAAGTGTTATCCTCTCTCCCTTCACCATTGCATTAGACTGTTTATACGGTTTAAAACCCAATCGATCCTTCACCGAGCCTCTATTCTCAAACCTTTGAGACTGGTTTAATTCAGCTTGAGCCCTGCTATATATCTTTGCTAACTTGTTATAGGTGTAACCGGCCTTATTTTGTTCATTTTGTCTCATTGAAGCGATTTGTTCCTCATTAGAGGCAATGCCCAATGTTCGCGCGTTGGCCCCTGCCATCTCCCAGGTCGCGATTAGTTTTTCTGCTGAATCCAGCGTTAAACTCTCTTCATTTAGTAACCGTTGCTGAAGTACTTTATCCCTAAACCCGGCAACAATCCGTTCCCGTATTGCTGATTCTTTAAAATTCCCGAAATTACAAAATTCCGCTTCAGCATATTGATAGTTTTTTTCAATAAATTATGCAAATCCGAAATGAAATAATCAACATTAAAATTCTGAATGCGGATATTTTTATAGCCGTTAGGACCGCCCATTAGTGAAAAAGCTACAAACGAAATCCCATAAAAGGAAATCTCTTAACAAAAATTCAATCAGTTTGGATTCTATCGCCACTGCGAGCAGATGTGTTTTGTGTCGTCTGCACAGCTAGTTTCGCTTTCGACAAGAGCGATTACGTCACAGCTGCCAGTCATTAGCATTGGGAAAAAAAAACAACGGTGGAGAGCATTGCACAATATCAGCCGTTCTAATGGCTCTAAAAGTTTTCTGAAGAACTATTAGGATTTGTTGTTCGCAAATCGAAAGGAAATATCCTCAGTTTAGTGCAAATCTAGAACAGTTTGGTAAGATTTGTGCACTTTTTGCTGTGTGAAATTCACAGTAATCGAGATCAAGTGCAGCCTTCTTTGTTTTTGCGAAAAATGTTCCAGAGTTTAATGTCGTAGAGAAGTACGCGATTTGACCTTTCTGAATGCTAGAAACGAGTCCCTTCAGCATATTGATAGTTTGTTTCAATAAATTATGCAAATCCGAAATGAAATAATCAACATTAAAATTCTGAATGCGGCTATTTTTATAGCCGTTAGGACCGCCCATTAGTGAAAAAGCTACAAACGAAATCAGGTAGAAGCAAGCCTCTCAACAAAAAGTGAAGCCTTCTTTGTTTTTGCGAAAAATGTGCAAAGGGGAATGCTTGCATAATTCATACAATTGATCAACTAATTGATATTCGGAAGTGTTAAGGAACATGTCAGTTGTTTTCGTATTCACGACATCCAGTTATGTCTCTGACATTACCCACCCGGCTTTTTTCAATAGACTTTAGTTGGAACTTTTTATAATAACTTTGAGTAGAATATTCGGTTTTCCATCGTTTCAAGTGGATTTATCATGAATTTATCTTTCTAATGGCAAAAAAATTTCTGAAATCGGACCCTTGGTAGTCCGCGTAACTTTTTATTTCTTTGGCATTCAAAGTGATAATATAGCATAATACAATACAATATAATATAATATAATATAATATAATATAATATAACATAAAATAATATAAGATGATAATATATGAATTATTGTGCTATGATACAATATGGAAGTTTATGTCACAGTGTAAGTTTTGTGTAAAAGTTCACACGGAGAGGCATGAGATAGAAACTTGTGAGGACTTAGTTCTCTCACCATTTGATGACCAGATAAATACGTTATGTGTGGTGCAGCCATACCCAAGTAGCAAATGTAACTTATCGAAATTTCAAGATGTTCTACAATTGTTTTAGAATTATTATTTATGTTATCAATGTTCAGAAAGATTTTTAAACTTATTAAAATTGATTGTGCAATTTATCCTTGTAAAGTTTTACAATACTACCGAAAAAATAACTGTAGAACTACTTCCAGTACGTCTAAATCAACTATGCAGCAGATCACCAACTTGTCCATATTGCACTAACAGTTCTAGAAGTTCTGTAAAAAATTTCACATCGACATGTAAAATGGAAGTAACTACACCAATTGTGCAACTTATAAACAAATTTCCAAATTGTATTGGGCACAAAATATGTCGAAATGATTATTAATCTCTTGTGGAAAAGAAATTAACAAAATGATGCTCTCCTGAAGATAAAAATTGATACGCCGAATCATAACATTACTGTGAAAAAAAGTTTCTGTTAAGTCTGCATAGTTTTGGCTGCCTCATAAAATTGTAGGTCAGTGTGAGTAGTTTTCTTCATTTTAAAAAAAAACAATGATATGAAATCCAAAACATACAAAAACGTTATGAAATATTTATCTATTTGAAATAAAAACAAAACTTATAAAGATGAGAATATTATCAGAACAATTGTGTTTGGTTTTCATCTTGCTGAAGTAATGAGCAGATCTGACATCACTTTTGAACGAAAAGTTAAGTTCATTGATGTTACTCTCATGATACTGTTTGTGCCACTTGTTTCCACAACTCCAACACATGGGTTTGCCAAAATAATACCTACAGTGCGTATCACAAGTGTCGGGCCCATTAAGAATCTTTATACTGTATTGTTACTTAATTCAACTAGTTTATTTAAAATCAAAACAAAACGTATAATATTTCTCTCTGAAATATTCACATGTTAATGTATACCTCTATTTAAATAATATAAATCATTACGTTGCGTGAACCATTTTCTATTCAACTCACTGTTACCATCGATGCCATATTAGAAAAAATTGAAGAAAAATTAATTTCGAGATTTTTCAGGTTCAATAAAACATTAGTTCAATCAAAACCGTCTGGAAATTTTAAGTATGCTTGAATATACGTATTTTAAACACCATTCCGATGATTCTCTTCAAAAATAATAGATTGTTATTTTCACAGAAGTTGGTGTACAATCATCAAAACACGTTAATTCAAAGGCGCTTGAAAATTTCATGCGTACGAATACATGTTTCACCATAAAAAAGCAGTTCGTTGTCGATTTTTCATTTACAAAAACACAAAAGATCAATTCTACAATATGTAGCATTATCATTTTTCATGTGCAGGTTGTTTTACAAGATCCATGTTTGTGTTAAGAACAGTTGTATTGAAAATCAAATGTGAAACCTATTTATTAGAACTTAGGTTTGTTATGTTTTTGTAAACGTCATTCCATTTCTTGTTTAATGAGTTTTCACGAGTTTCACAATTGTTTTTTCGCTGATTTTATGACTGCCTCTGTGATGGGATCGACGCATGAGTTTTGTATCAGTTGCACAATAATTGTGAATAAATGTTCGTAATAACGGAAGAACTTAAAGATATGTTGCAGAACACAGAAAATTGCGCCTTTTCCATAACACAACAGTTACAAGAATAGTAATATAAACTTACTTGATAAATTGCACAATCAGTAGAAAAATACAGGACAGCAACTTAACATGCTACTTGGGTAAACTACCTGAATGCACTAAATTCAAAGCCAAGAAACTAGAAGAAAGGAACAATCTGGCTTATCGAAAGATGAAGAAATTCAAGAGGTTAAATTAAGTAACGACACCGAACACACCAAACAAAACGTTTTCTACCAACTAGTACCCGTAACTTTTCGCAACGGGAATAACTTATAAGTATGCATTTTTGGATGTGAGTTCGTCACTCACGCTTCTCAACGAAAATACGGCAAGAGAACTAGAACTACAAGGAATGTCTGATCCACTAACACTTAAATGGACACAAAATGTAACCAGAAATGAAGAGGAGAGCAGATGTGTTCACCTGAAAATTCATGGCGAATTTAATAAGGAATTTACCATTAAGGGTAAAATAACGACCAGTAATCTTTAACTGGTTAAGCAATCAATGGAAGTTAAAAATTGGAAGTAGGTAATCCCAGAGACATAACTGCGAGATTGACGTTGGGCTGCATTCGAGATGTGTATAGATAGCAATTGATTTGGTACCGTTTGACCATTTAAGATTTGTAGATTTGAAAAGGATCGGTTTCGGTTTCAAAAGATTGCGTTTATATTTTATTCTCTCGGGCCTCGACGAATTATGCGAACATTAGTTATCGCGCTTCCTCTTTGCCTTTGCCGCATCGTATTTTGCCTGCATATATTGAGACATGTTCAAGCTTCAAACAATCTTTAACAAAGATAAAACTAAACGGTTGGCTACATTTCTTTTATATCTTCAAAATAACTGCTTAGGGCTTCGCCCATACTAGTTTTTCAGAGCCAAAGCATTTTGAAAGTTGCTTAATGAAAAATTTTCGATATGAAACTGTCATAATGTTATTTGGGACTCTTTTGTAGTTCATAAAGGTGCCATATTTTGGAATTATCCTCCATATTAAACACTGCTCGGTGCATTTCTCTTGAACTCAAAGCAACTAAATGTTGGTTTTATTTGCATTCGTTTACTGCGCAGTCCGCACTGCGAACGATTCACTATACTGATTACTTCATATTATTTTTTCTAAACGGATTATTTTTACTTCTGTTTTGCATATTTCAAAGAAAAAATATTCTTATACTCCTTTGGGAAACCCTTAGCATGGCCGCACAGCGAAAACTGCAAGCGATTTTCAAAGAAGCCATCTTAATAGTTCTTTTGATAACATATAGAGCCATTGGAATGGCTAGTTTTGTATAATGTTTCCCATCGTCCACTTTTCGTTTTCTTTTCCTCCAATGCAAACGACCAGATGCTGGATGATGCAATCACTATCTGGTGAACGACCAAAATGGTTAAAGCCGGGGTAGAATAAATGACATAAAAAAATGCAATCACTCACACTGCGAATATCCTACAGCAGATATGCTCACAGAAGAACTAGTTGTTGTTTGTCTGCGTTTAGGCTGGATGAACTTAACCTCATTTTCGCCATAATGTCGGGTGTAGTTCTACTGTCTTGGCGTAGATGGCAGCTTGCGCACCCGATGTGTCTCCGTTCATGGATTATCATAGACTGAAGCTAGCAAACGTGCAAACGGGTATTTATTGATTCGGTTAATTTTGATGTTTCGTGTTTGGACCTATTTTATCACTATTCAAACCATGTTTCCGTAATAAACGTGGTATTAACAACAATCTTACATCTTTTTCCATTCGATTCGTTAAAGAATTAGAGAAACTACTCAAACAGGGAAAAAGTTATTAGTAAATGAAATTTGGAGTAATTTCGTTACACTTTCGTGTCGTGAAATTTTGAAAAAGCACCCAGGTGCGAATAATAAAGGAAGACGTAGTCCTGCGTCAAAAATTGCAGACTGAATATTCATATTTGAATGATATTCCATTAAAAAGCTAAAAGGGTGTACAACCGACAATTCTTATTGGACTGAGTCATAATCAACTTTTAATTTCGTTCTAAAAACGGATTGGAAAAGCAAATGAACCAACAGCATTAAGAACCAGTGATGTCACTTTTCGTTGAAGTCAAATCCGTAGATTTGGTTTCAAGTGTACTTATACTAATACATTTTCATAAACTTAACAGTTTTTGACTCTAATCCACAAAGACAGGCTTCCAATAATGACAGATCGATGGCTGATGCAAGATTGAAATTTCAATTGGACAAGCAAAAAAAAAAAGATTCAGTAAAAAGCGTTTAAGCAGACAGCTTGTGTTACTGGCTCGTTAGTTAACGGTTATTACCGAGTCAAGGCAACCTTAGCTGCAGGTAAACAAAACCCGCCTGCGAAAATTGCAAACGCAGCAAAGGCTGGTGTACAGCCCATATTCGGAGCGTAAGCAGTCGAAGAAGGCCATCCCATTCATACGTACAGATGTGAAGAGACACAGAGGTACGAACGCATAGAAGTGCTCAGACATAGAGGCGTGGAGACGAAGTGGTGCAAAGGTACAGAGGTGCTAAGGCACAGAGGTGCTAAGGCACAGAGGTGCTAAGACACAGAGGTACTAGGGCGCATCAGCGCAAAGCAGCAGAGACAACCACGAGGTATCAGTTTGTATGGTGTACAGTATCGGTTGCGGTGAACAAAACGAAATATTATCGTGTGGTGCTACACAAGAAGCATCACACTTAATCGTCAACAAGAGCTATAACGATGTACCTAAGCTCAGGTACAGGCAGCGTACACACTGGGGCAGCAGGGACTATGTCTAAGGCCTTGACGACCCCTCCCCCGGCAACTGCGAGTTGTAGGGCTTGCCTAGGATGTGGTGGGGTTTGGCAGTGGGCCCTGCTAATCCTCTACAAAAAGCTGCATGTATCCGCAAGCAAGTCCTACTAAAGCGATCGTGTGCCGCTCAAAGTGTACAAGCCCAGCGGGAGTGCCGACTCGGTACGTTAGGACTAACGCCAGTGATGTCCTAACTATGGCATACTGGCTACCATACCATCCATGGATACGATACGGTAGATCGGAATATATAGAGAAACTAGGGCTGACAGCTGCGGTATTCTATTCCTTCAGTAAAGCAGGGTGGAACCGGCTTGAAATGGCGAGTAGGCTAATGCCGCAGCTGCCTTCCGTCCCATAAAACCGTGGCAGGCCTTATGGCACGCCGTCTCACTTTCAGCCATCTGATTGGGATGACTGGGTGGAAGTAGGTTCAGATGCCCTTTTCCTGATTTGCGCTGATCCGGCTCTGAGCGTAAAGCCAACCCTCGCATGGCCTCACTGCACAGCATAGGTAACCATGGGATCATGATAGCGACTACTTTCGGCCGGGTTTGACGGTAGCCATAAGGGGGACCCATACAAAATGAGTTTTACACCATCAACATCGGCGTCGAGCAAGGAGATAAACCCTTTTGCAAGAGGGGATTTGAGGAGGTCTCCATCCAGAACGGGTGCGAGAGAGGAGAGCGAGGCGGTAGCTCAGGGGACGAGCGATAGCAATGTCCATGTCAATTCAGTGGACCAGCCTGAGTCCCAGGAGCAAGCGAAGGAAGTATGTCGAGTATGACAGCGGTCATAGAACAACTCGACGCGATTATTGAATTCGCGCAGAAGAAATCCAACATTAGCAAGGAGCTGAAGATGAACTTGCTGAAACTACGTAATGCCGTGAACGTAGCTAAAAGGGACCAAGAGGCGTTGATAGCCTGCTAGAGAGTGGCGGAAAGTCGGAGAAGTGTTCTCAAACAGAACCCTTCACCTTCGATACCGATAAAAAACAGGAGGCGGTCGACTATGCGCTCCGGCTCACGATTGAGCGGAACAAAAAGCGCTGGAAACGCGCCAGGGATTCTCCAGGAAGTAAACGCCTGACTTCCAAGGCCAAAAGGAGCAAAGATCATGGCGGAAATGATGGGGCGAAGGAACATGGCGAGGGGCTCAACCCAAACCTCGGCACTCGACCCCCGGATCCGAGTCACGTAAGCGAACCCGACGAGAATCCATGGGTGAAGGTCGCCAAGAAGAAAAGGGTCCCAAAAGATGCTGGGCCCATTCCCGCGAGGAGGGCTAGGGACAAAGGTGAGGCTTTGTTGGTTAAGGCCGACAAAGAAAAGTACGCCGATGTGCTCAAGGCCATGCGGAGTGAGGCAAAGCTAGCCGAGCTTGGCAAAGAGGTTCGCAGCATCCGTCGTACGAAGACGGGAGAGATGCTGTTCGAGCTTAAAAAGGGAGCTCAGGCGGGCGGAACGGAGCTTGTTGCGCTTGCCCAACAAGTCCTGGGCGCTACGGCCGAAGTTAGAGCCCTGCGTAACGAAGTTGCACTCCAGTGCAAACGGTTGGATGAAATCGCCACCGCAGAAGAACTGGCTATGGCCATCAAGGAGCAAGGAGATGCGGATGTCCCACAGGAATCCATCCGTTTGAGTAAAGGACCACAGGGCACCCAGATAGCTACATTTAAACTATCGGCCGCGGATGCTAATAAGGTCCTCAAAGTGGACAGGCTAAAGGTCGGATGGCCGGTATGCCAGTGACCGCTTACCAACCGCCGGCGGTTGACATGTGCTTCAGGTGTTTCGAACCTGGCCACAAGTCGTGGAACTGCAAAGGCCCAGACCGGAGCAACCTCTGCAAGCGTTGTGGCGGCGAGGGGCACAAGGCGTATGCATGCAAAAGAACGCCACGTTGCATGCTATGCGCGAGCAAGAAGAAGGCCACAAACCACGTCATGGGCGGACCTTCTTGTTCATCAAGTGGAGGGAGTAAAACAACATGCAAGTAGTACAGCTGAACCTAAATCACTGTGCAGCTGGCGAGCAATTGCTGCACCAGTCAGTGACGGAATGGGGCATTGATGTCGCGATTCTCTCGGATCCCTATCACACACCGGTAGATAACGGGAACTGGGTGTCGGACGAATCCAAGACGGTGGCGATCTTGACGACTGGTCGATACCCAGTGCAAGAGGTGGTGAAAACACAAGCGGAGGGAGTAGCCATAGCTAAGGTAAACGGAGTTTACTATTGCAGCTGCTACGCTCCACCGAGATGGTCAATAGACCAGTTCACTTGGATGGTCGACATGTTGACCGCAGACCTGGTGGGTCGGAAGCCGTTGGTGATAGCCGGAGACTTCAACGCCTGGGCAACAGCTTGGGGAAACCGCTTCACCAATAGGAGAGTCTTCGCGCATCCTGCCTCAGGGCCAGAAGAAGGATGCAAAGAGCTCGATCAGCGGAGATGAGGATGGAGAGGAACACGGCGTTCAAAACGGCGAAATTATCACTAAACAAGGCCATCAGTGCAAGCAAAAGAGTCTGTTTCGACTAGCTATGCGAGGGAGCCAACTCCAACCCATGGGGCGATGCCTACAGGATGGTAATGGCCAAAACGAGAGTGGCGCTAGCACCCCCTGAACGTAGTCCGGCGAGGTTGAAGGAAATCATAGCGGTTCTCTTTCCCCACCACGACACGTCCCCCTGGCAGCCAGCTCCGCTACCAGCGAACGAAGTTGAAAAGGTGACGAACGAGGAGTTGCTCACTGCGGCGAGATCGCTCGATACAAAGAAAGCCCCGGGGCCAGACGGTATCCCGAACGTGGCTCTAAAGGCGGTTATAATGACAAAACCGGAGATGTTCAGGGAGGTCATACAGAGATGTCTGGACGAGCGTATGTTCCCAGACATTTGAAAAAGGCAAAGGTTGGTACTAATACCAAAACCTGGGAAACCCCCAGGGGATCCTTCGGCGTATAGACCAATCTGTCTGATCGACACTGTGGGTAAGCTCCTTGAGAAAATCATCCTCAACAGGCTAGCCCCCTTCATAGAGGAGGCAGGAGGACTGTCCAGCCAACAGTACGGGTTTCGCAGAGGCAGGTCGACAGCGGACGCCATAACATCGGTGGTAACCACAGCGGAGGTAGCTATACAGCGCAAACGACGAGGAATCCGCTACTGTGCGGTAGTAACGCTAGACGTCAAGAACGCGTTCAATAGTGCTTGCTGTGCAGACATTGCTGATTCCCTACTTCGACTAGGAGTACCGGAAGGGCTGTACAAGATACTGGAAAGCTACTTCCAGAACCGAGTATTGCTCTACGAGACCGACGAAGGCACACGTAGCACTCCAATCACGGCTGGAGTACCACAGGGATCTATCTTGGACCCGATCCTGTGGAATATAATGTACGATGGAGTACTGAGGTTGAGGCTCCCTCCGGGTGTCAAGATAGTCGGGTTCGCGGACGACGTCACGCCGACAATCTACGGCGAATCCATCGAAGTGGTCGAACTGAGTGCATTACACTCAATCTGCTTGGTGGAGGACTGGCTGCGTAGCAGGAAACTGCAACTCGCGCACCACAAAACAGAGGTGATGGTGGTAAACAACCGCAAATCGGAACAGGAGGCGTTGGTACATGCCGGAGATGGCGTGATCCCCTCCAAGAGATCACTGAAGCAATTGGGTGTGATGCTTGACGACAAACTCAGTTTCAGCAAGCACGTTGAATACGCCTGCAAGCGCGCATCAACAGCGATCGCGGCGCTCTCCCGTCTGATGGCCAACAGCTCGCCTGTGCGCTCCAGTAAACGAAGGTTACTGGCAGGAGTGGCAGTTTCGATCCTAAGGTATGGCAGCCCGGTATGGGCATCGGCACCAAATGTGGAACGCAACGCACAGATGCTGGAGAGTACGCATAGACTGATGTGGCTTCGCGTAATCAGTGCATACCGCACTGTATCGAGGGATGCGGCCTGCGTGGTTGCAAGTATGATGGCTATCGGTCTGATAGTGAAGGAAGACGCGGAGCCTCCAAAGCCGCTTCTCTACGCAGATGGCAACAAGAGTGGGACAGCTCAACCTAGGGCAGGTGGACACATCGGCTCATACCTAGGGTCTCGAGTTGGTTAGATAGACCTCACGGAGAAGTGAACTTCGGCCTGACGCAATTCCTCACAGGCCACGGGTGCTTCAGATGGTACCTCCACAGGTTCGGCCACGCGACATCCCCTGTATGTCCTGGCTGCCCAGACGAGATCGAGACGGCTGAACACGTCTTGTTTGCATGTTCCCGTTTCGCGGCTCAAAGGAGTGAGCTACTGGAGGCATGTTGCATGGACACCACACCGGAAAACCTGATCCCGAGAATGTGCCACTGCGTAGAGAACTGGCACGCAGTGTCGACCGCGGCATCCCAAATTGCGGGCATATTGTAGCGGAAATGGAGTGCGGATCAACAACTGGCAGCCGCGACCGCTAGCCGCGTAGTAGGCTCAAGAGGGATCAGCGAATAAACGTCGGTCCGGGAGATTCTTCTTCGCCGGGAAGCTCTTCGTCGGAGTAGTCTAGATCCATCGTCGGGGACTAGAGGAGTAGTACGTACGTAAAACTGCTAGGATCGTCGGGGCGCCAGTGAACCGGAAGCTATCCTCCAACAGGAACCACTGGATCGACCCAGGCATCCTCTCGGTCGGGCGTTGACGGGAATCGAAAGCGTCGGTTTCGGGAGGGCCTTCTTCGTCGGGGAACTCTCCGTCGGTGTAGGCTAGATCCTTCGGCGGGGGCTAGTCGAGTAGCCGCCACAACACCGATTCGAGTCGTCGAGGCGCCAGCGAACCGGAAGCCATGCTCCAACCGGAATCGCGGGACCGACCTCGGCACTCCATCGGGTGTCCCGTGTGGTGTAAGAGACTCGGTGTGGGGAGATTCTCCTTCGCCGGGGGAATCTCCGTTGAAGTAGTCTAGATCCTTTGTCGGGGACTAGACGAGTAACTCGTGGCGTAATACCGCTAGGATCGCCAGGGCGCCAGTGAACCGGAAGCTATCCTCCAACAGGAACCACTGGATCGACCCAGGCATCCTCTCGGTCGGGCGTTGACGGGAATCGAAAGCGTCGGTTTCGGGAGGGCCTTCTTCGTCGGGGAACTCTCCGTCGGTGTAGGCTAGATCCTTCGGCGGGGGCTAGTCGAGTAGCCGCCACAACACCGATTCGAGTCGTCGAGGCGCCAGCGAACCGGAAGCCATGCTCCAACCGGAATCGCGGGACCGACCTCGGCACTCCATCGGGTGTCCCGTGTGGTGTAAGAGACTCGGTGTGGGGAGATTCTCCTTCGCCGGGGAAATCTCCGTTGGAGTAGTCTAGATCCTTTGTCGGGGACTAGACGAGTAACTCGTGGCGTAATACCGCTAGGATCGCCAGGGCGCCAGTGAACCGGAAGCTATCCTCCAACAGGAACCACTGGATCGACCCAGGCATCCTCGGTCGGGCGTTGACGGGAATCAAAAGCGTCGGTTTCGCGAGGGCCTCCTTCGTCGGGGAACTCTCCGTCGGTGTAGGCTAGATCCTTCGGCGGGGGCTAGTCGAGTAGCCGCCACAACACCGATTCGAGTCGTTGAGGCGCCAGCGAACCAGAAGCCATGCTCCAACCGGAATCACGGGACCGACCTCGGCACTCCATCGGGTGTCCCGTGTGGTGTAAGAGACTCGGTGTCGGGAGATTCTCCTTCGCCGGGGAACTCTCCGTCGGAGTAGTCTAGATCCTTTGTCGGGGACTAGATGAGTAGATCGTCGCGTGGAACCGCTAGGATCGTCTGAGCGCCAGTGAACCGGAAGTTACGCTCCAACCGGAATCATTGGATCGACGTAGGCATCCTTTCGGTCGGGTCGTAGACGCGTACCGTAAGCGTCGGTTCGGGAGGACTTTCCTCGTTGGGGAACCCTCCGTCGGTGTAGACTAGATCTTTTGGCGGAGACTAGTCGAGTAGTTCCGCGACGTAGCATCAGTTTTGGGTCGTCGAGGCGCCAGTGAACCGGAAGTTACCCTCCAGCCGGCATCACTGGACCGACCTCGTCATCCAACTGGTCGATCCCTCGAGAGCAGGATGCTGATCCCCATTCTGCATCAATCTGGGGAGGGTGCTGTGAGCACCAATAGCCTTCCACCCCGAAGTAATACCTAGCGGTGGTGCCGGGGAGGTAGGGTTGGAGATCCAAGGTGTTTTAGTGGGTAGTTCCAATCAACAGTTGGGTAGTCCTGTGGAGAGTCCCACACTCCGTGCGTAAATGCATTTCACCTTGTAAAAAAAGGCAGCGTACACACCAAGCTCAGCGAAGACCACGACGGCAGAGCAACGAAGATAGAAGACAACGCAGAGCATTACTTGGGAGTTCATAGACTTATTTTCCATACCACTCATGTCTGGTAACAATAACGCTCCTGGGTTGGACAGAATTAAATTCAACTTGGTGAAGAATCTGCCCGACTTCGCAAAAAGTCGTTTGTTGGAATTATTCAACAAGTTGTTTGATCAAAATATTGTTCCACCTGACTGGAGACAAGTGGAAGTTATCGCCATTCAAAGGCCGGGGAAACTAGCTTCCAATCACAACTCATATAAGAAGTGTATCGAAAAGTAGCTAGCAACATTGATTATTGAATAAAAAAGCGAAATAAAAAACATATTTTGACATCAGTTTTCGATATACGAGGTCTGTTCAAAAAGTACCCGGAATTCTCATTTTTCTAAAAAAATATTTATTTATTCTATATGGTCCCCTTCTAAGTAATCCCCCCTAGATAAAATTTTT
Source organism: Malaya genurostris (assembly GCF_030247185.1). Lineage (NCBI taxonomy): Eukaryota > Metazoa > Arthropoda > Insecta > Diptera > Culicidae > Malaya > Malaya genurostris. The sequence continues at coordinate 153,589,252 of NC_080572.1, forward strand.
TTTTCTTTTTTGTGAAAGTTTATTGGTTATAATAATTGTCAAATATTTACAGATCTTTTTCTAATAAAAATTGTAGTTCATTTGTATCAACTGGATTTCTATCGTTTATATAATTTATGTAGTTGACAGTAAGTTTAAGCAATTTCGTTCTGGCTTGTGACGTTTCGTTGAAAGTAGGTCTGATCAAATCTGTGAATTTTAGTCTCCTCCAGCCGCCTATTAGTGGAGCAACCATTCTTTCTAACACCTGCCATGCACCTACTACTCGTGAACACGTGTTGAATTTATGTTGGAGTGTCTCGACTGGAGCATTGCAGTGCAAGCACTGTTCTCCATCTACTCGACGCATGATGAACAGAAGACGTCTGTGTTCAGTTTTGCCGTTCACTAAGAGGAACAGATCACTTTTTTGTTTGGATGTGAGTCCACGTGTGCGATGAATAATGTTCCAAATTTGTCGCCACCCCACATTCGGATTCTCTAGTTCCACTTTCGGTGGCTCGGTAGATTTTTTGTAGTAGTTGTGAATATCATCAGCTGATGGATTTAGTTGGTGTTGGAAAGGGAGTAGTTTTAGTTCTTGGCGTATCAGTTTCAGACACGGACAATCAGATGGTGGTATTATAGAGTGAGAAATGATGGATTTGTAGAACGGTATGGAGTTTATCTCTCTTAAGTGACGGTTAATTAACAAAGATTTGCATTTTAATGCAGGGAGTTGGAGATTAAGACCGCCTTGTTCGCGATCCCTTGCTAGTTGTAGTATCGGTACGCGTGTTGGGATGCCGCGCCACAGAAAGGTTCCCATTAATGCTGTCAAGTTGGCTGAGTGTCCACTCGTCTGGGGAAGGATGGATGAAAGGTACCATATTATAAATGTGGCAAATGTATTTAGTAGAGTCACCTTCTGTATAAGGGTTAGTGAGCGCATCGAATGTAACCATAATAATTGTTTAAATTTTCCTGTTACAGCATCCCAGTTGAGTTTTACCATTAACCTTATGGAGTTCTCGTCGACAAGTCCTACATCGATAGACGTTGTTTTTGCTAAATTTAGTATAGCTCCCGAGACACGGGAGAAGCGAGTAAACACGTTCAGTATTCTCTCGATTTTTTCGACTTTTGAGCGATGATTGTGATATCATCGGCGTAAGCCACTATCAGATCGTCTCCGCACACACTTTTGAGTTTTGCCAATAGCGGGACCAAGTATAGTGAGAACAGGATGGAAGATAACGGATTCCCTTGAGGTACCGATCGTTGGATGGGGAGGGATTCCGATAGGTGACCGTTGACAATGAGACGGCACGATGTCATTTCGGCGAAACGTGAGAGCAATCCGACTAAGCTGTGGTTGATTCCGATGGCGCACATGTTACCGAACAGGAAGCTTCGGTTTACACGATCGAAAGCATGGTCCATATCGAAAGAGATCAGGGCTGACATTATGCATCTCGAATCGAGTTGCTCGAAACGATTATTTTTGAAGTCGATTCGACTGAACTGAGGCATTACGTATCGCTTTCGACCTCGTTATCGAGATCCTAACAATGTGGTACTAGATTTCGACTGACGCTGCTCGAACTGTCATAATCAGAGATGCCATTTATTCAGATTTATCTGTATTATACAGATTTTTACATGCGCATACAGATTTAACACACAGTACAGATTAATTACAGATTTCTTGAATTTAATACAGATTTATACAGATTTCACCAAAAGTATTAAGGAAAAAATTAAACTATCTATTAGTATTTGAGCTATCTATTAGTATTTGATTGCAATGACGAGATAAACGTTTAGGAATCAGCGTACAAATCACTTTGTAAAATATATATTTTTTGTGCAGATATTTAATGAAGAACACTGAAATCCATTTATATTAAAATTTGTAACTAAATTGGACTTAAAAGTTAGACAAGTCTTGGCATCATGAAACATTATTGCCAGACTGACAGTTGTATTACCTGACTTGACGTTGCATATTGGATTTTGGAAATCCATCTTAACTTATGAAGTGAACATTTTCAAATTAGACAAGTTTATGGCACCATAATACAATTGTTGTTGATAGGAAAAAGCTATAAAATTTCGTCGATGAATATAATATAAGATATGAAATTTAATCTACCACTCTATAACCATAATCTATTAGAATAACACCTTTAAACATAATTGTATTGTAGAAATTTTATTTTATTAGCGAATACAGATAAATACAGATATTTTATACGAATCAATACAGATTTTCTATGAAAACATCTGGCATCTCTGGTCATAACATACATAGGTAAACAAATATACATTGCAATCATGAAAAAAATTAAACTGAATTATTGTTTGGGTATTTTCGATTACATTTATTCAGTTCAAGTACTGAAAAGAAGCAAACTGCTTGTAATACTGCGGTTTTAAGTTGCCGCACGAAATTAACATGAACACATTACTGAAATTTAAATCAAGAAGCAGATTCGTTTCCACTCCATTTGAAAACGTAAAGAATTTTTTCAAGCGTGTTCTTGTACACAATTTATCGATGAACTTTTGAAATAATAATTAAAAAAATTCATTATTTTTCATGTATTGTTTCAAGTCTAATACAATTTACGTCATCCATATGTGTAGTTTTAATCAAAGGCTTTTAGGTTTTCCAGCTTTCTTTGTAGCATTTTATCATATTTATTAGGAGATATTGCTTTAGCTAATAAACCAGGAGTAACCCATTCTTTGTAGTATTCATAATCCATTTAGGTACTATTGAAAAGTCAAATACACGCTAATAGCACGAGATTGTGATGCTTTTGGCATATTCTAAATACTTTCAAGGTGTTTGGACAAATTTTTCAATTTACTAGAGTTAGATATATGGGTAAAAACATTAGTTGCTCATTGTTATCGAGCGAATAAGCTTTTTCCTACAATCCGTTTGAGCGACGTTTTCTGTCCACAGGATTCCGAAATTTTATTACAAACTACAGTTACTGGGCATAGGTTAGTTTCGACTTATTTTTGTTATTTTAAGTAAACACCACGCAGCTTTCAATTAATATGCTTTCTAAACAGTTCGACTTGTACTTAATATGCCAAACACACAATATATATATATATATATATATATATATATATATATATATATATATATATATATATATATATATATATATATATATATATATATATATATATATATATATATATATATATATATATATATATATATATAAATATATATATATATATATATATATATATATATGTATATATATATATATATATATATATATATATATATATATATATATATATATATATATATATATATATATATATATATATATATATATATATATATATATATATATATATATATATATATATATATATATATATAACGATATACAAAACAATGCATTAAAATGAAGATTATCAATACTAATAGGTTTACGAAAATCTAAGATGTTATCGATAACTACCTAAATAAAAAAGAAACGTATTCGAAAACTCATAGTCGATAGTAATAAGGCTTTCGACCATTTCTTATCGAGTTCAGTCGTTTACGAGCTCGATTGTTTTGGTTCCATAATGCCAAAACTTCTCGATAATCTAATACTTCTTCGAGTTAAGTCGAACGAAGCTCGATGATCGACTTCGAATCGAGAACCATAATACGAAACGTGGTCGATTCGATAAAATTTCAGTCGAATCGAGATACATAATGCCACCCCAGTTTTGCTCTTTGTTTACGTTCGATCATTTGGGCTATTCTATCTTTCAGGGAGAGTGTGCTGGGTGCTCACGATTTTCTCAAGTCTAGCCTTGAGGATGCGAGACAAGAGTTTGTAATCATAGTTGATAAGCGAAATTGGTCTATACGAACGAGCTGTATCATCTGTGTTTTTCTTTTTCACCAAGACAATAACACTTTCGACGAAGACGGCGGGGAAGTTGGACGACAGAGCTTCATGATAGGTTCATGATGAGATTTTGTTCTCTGTGGATGACGTTGAAGGTTCGCAAGTAAAATTCTCTTGGAAGACCATCTGAACCAGGAGACTTTCGTGGAGCGCTTGTTTTGATTGCTTATAAAATTTCGGCAGTCGTTATTTCACACATGCAATCATCGTTCTCTGCATCATTTTCAGAAATAATTCTATCACATACGTAATCCTCATCACGTCTTACCTCTCTTTCTTCTGTGTATAGAGTCTTGTAGTAGGCAAGCATGTGCCTTTCGATGTCTTCGGAGCTCTGCAAGATTTCGTCGTCCTCCGTTCGTATTCGAGTAATTGTTGTTCGTCTCCTCCTTCTTTCCCCAAGGTGGAACGTGGATATCGGTTCTCCCGAAATGTAGGTTTCGTTGTTATATACAAACATGCGAGTAAATTTTCTTTGATGGGATAGCATTTGAGCCTTCAATCGATTGATGATTGATAGCTTTGTAGGATCTCTGTAATAGCTGTCATAAGCTTCCCGTAACTGAGCATACAACCGTTGATGTTCACGGCAGAAAGCATCGTATGATAGCTTGGAAAATCGTCGAAAAAGCGATTTTATTTTAGGTTTTGCATATTTTAACCACCAGCTCATCCAAGATCGGAAATTTCGCCTTTGGCGGGTCCAATATTGCCAATTGATTTTAAAATCGTCGATATTTTCTGCCGTTAATAGGTGCGGACGAAGAGACCAAAAACCACGTCCAGGCTCTCGACCGAAATGAGGGAGACAAACTCGGGTGGTAACAGCCTTGTGGTCAGTAAAGGAGCACACATGAGTGTGAACGTTTCTCAGCTGTTCGCAGAGCCCAGCGCTGATGTAGATACGATCCAGCCTTGACATCGAATTGTGTGTTATGTATGTGGGACCGCTCGTGCCACTTGAAGACACTATGATTTTTTCAATGATATGACAAGCTGTAATAATTCGAAAAGCTGTATGCTGGTATTTTCTGTCAATGTATACTCGTTTGTGTACAAGACGCGTAGTAAGAAATTGCATGCATTTAGGCAATTTGACTAAAATGGAAAATAATCAATCGCCAAAATATTGATAATGAACTAGAGTAGACTGGATTATAATATTGTGCCGCGTATACGTTAGCTGTACCCAGCATGTATTAAAAGACATTTTTATGAATAAAGTTGTCTGTAGATAGATTCTACCGGCATGAGCTCCATTCGTCGTTTTCATTAGGGTATGAATAGATACTGTATTTCATGGATAGTGAGACGTGCTTTTTGTTTTTGTCATTTTGAAAACTATGCAATAATTGCATCAACCATCTTTTAAAACGAAGTTGAGTTTCATAGGGTATCTGTACACTAGATCATCTCAGGTTTACCACTAATTTAACATTTTAGGATCATTACTAATAATGATATCTGCTGTCTTTGATTAATACATTGCACTGTGGGGAAAAAGGATGAAAAACGCGACTTTACTCAATAATTTCATAGAAATCTTTGAAAATATTTTCAAAGTAGGTTTATCTTATGTAGTGTTAACCGTAGAACCGATTGATGACAATTAGAATAGCCGCAAAATTCACTATCATGGCCGTTTTGCTCCAAATTTTTTTTCCTACCTCACTAACTGTAAAACCCTGAAAAATGTATTCGTCTAATGAAAAGGTACTCCTGACATTTTTATTAGTTCTATAAATAGATTGCTGTTTGTCAGAACGATTGCAAAAACCTGTTTTCTTTCTTACACCAAATCATTTTCTTCAATCAATTATGTTAAACCAAGATAGTTCGATGTTACGCACATAGCCCTACAAACTAATTAACAGGTAGTTTCCATGATCCCATGAATCGTGCAACAACATTCTATCCCAATTTTTCTTGAAACCTAATATTAAGTTCAATTCTGATTTACGATCCTGAAGCAGAATCAATACGACCTAGACATTGTGGTCCATATTACTTAGAAAACTTCGGTGATCCAAGTACATACAATGGGAATAACAATACTAGCTCGTTTAACCCGTTTTACTCCAATTAATTCCATAAATCGTACCATTAATTAAACTTTCTTTCACATTTCAAAAGAAGGCTTACTGCGGTTAATCAAAATCGACTGATATTGTGTGGAATAAGTTATACCGTGTTACTCCAATTTATCCTATCAATATTGGTGTGAAACGGTATAACATGATTCATGCGTTCACTGAAGTTATTTGTAATTTAATTTTTAGTTCTATCTAGTTCTTTTTTTTTGACTGACATAATTTTAATCAACCGCAATAAGCCTCCTTTCGGAATGCGATAGAAATTTTAACCAATGATACGATTTATTGGTGTAAAACGGATTAAAAGGGCTAGTACTACCAATCCTATTGTATGTACTTGGATTTCTGCAGTTTCCTACGTAATGTGAATCAATATTGATAGATCGTATTGGATCTGCTTCTGGATTGTAGATTAAAAACGGTACAACGAGTTTCCTGTTGTCATTGAAACTATATGCCAATGATTTGTCAGACCTTTTTACATCAGAAACATTCTATTCGGTCTTCTGAAACTTCTTCTGTGATATGTTATATAGGTAAACTTTATTACAATCCAGTACAAAAAGAAGGGTGGGTAATGTCAGAGACATAACTGGATGACTTGAATAGGAATTAAACTGGTACACTTCCGAATATCAGTTAGTGGATCAATTATGTGAACTGTACAAGCTTTCCTCTTCTTTACTAGAGTTTGAAACGATGCACTGCACTCAAGTACGGATTAGTTATATCAAACGTTCTGACATACAGTTCAATATTATGAAATAATTTATATAGTTCTTCGTGATAAAAAGGAGGACGTAAACGTTCAACTTTTTTATTCAATACGAAAAATTTTGAAATTTATATTAATGCAAATACAATGAACATTAAAACATCTGACACTAACAAAATCCAATTAAAAAAGCCGGGAAAAATGCGAAAATTTTTCAATTAGAATGAATTAAACTGTAAACCTTCACTAAACTGGTTATATTCACATCTGATTTGCATAGGTATTTCACCAGATAAGTATTTCTAATAGTTCTTTAGATAATATTTAAATCCATTAGAAGGGCTGATTTTGCGTAATGTTTTCCATCGTTTCCACATATTTTGTTAAAATACAAACGATAAGCAGCAGGATGACGCAATCGATCGATTCTTTGAAGGGATTAAATACTGAACGCAATTGATGAAATATCGAACTGAATTCTTGATACTTGAACCTGAGCTGAACGAAATATATCAAGTATTAACGTTTTATACCTACCCAGGTCATGACTTTTCTTTCGTTTATTCCAAAAATTTCAGAACACTTTAATTTTGAATTATTTGTGATTATGTCATACTACTGAAAATGTTATCATAAATTGATGATGATATTTCTGATGGCATGTAGTAAAAATTATGTCGATACGTTAGATACAATAAGAGATATTCACGATCAAAAACTTATTACTCTCTCAGAGGGGAAATTTGTAAAAGGCGCCTCATAGTAAAGTATTCACGACAAAAGGGACCTTGAGGTAAAATGAACATGATAGCATTCAGTGCGGATTTTCTAAGCCTCCAAAAAGTCGTAGCGTTTTTGATCCCTTTTTTCCCTACTGTGCATTGGTTCGAAGAATAAGAAGAAAATATATGCATTCTGCTCCGATTTTCACGTTTTCATAACAGAAGTATAGTTCATTTTCACACTAATTTTGATTGTTAGGGCTGCATTGGCGAAGATATTGGTTCCGAATCCATCATATGTGTGCTGAAGACCGAGTAATCGGATAAATACTGTGATGTCCTGACTAATGAGACGACATTGGTTCAACTGCCCTATATCATTTGAATTAGTCTAGATGGCAAATGTTCGTGTAGGTGTGTGTCAAAATATTTGACAAATTTTTCACAATAATTGCTTGGCTAATTTGCATAAATTTCAATTCAAACGAAAAGTATTATAACAGTTTAACTGAAATTTCAATTGAATTGTATCTGAATCTAACAACGAATTCCGGGATAATAGGGTGATAGGTGTTAAATATTTCAATTTCCATGAATATTTTATTTGAAAGTGACAGTGCAAAATTGCGCAAAATCAATTTGCAGGTCTTGTTAGTGCATGGCTAAATACAATTCGTTGAAACAGCTGTTGCGTTCTTTATTCTTTTATTTCTGATAACTTTCTTAATCAAGAAGATCCGGATCCGGAAATATAGTGTAAAGTGGGTTAACAGTTTTATACCATCACTGAAAAAAGGGCGAAAACCCGTAAAAAATTTTCTAATTCCACCTCAAATTTTCTCCAATTGATAGTTTTTATCAGTAGACGGTCAAACAAACCGTTTTTAGTTATTCTTCAAGAATCGAAGAAAATTATTTTGAAGAATACTACAGTATTATATATGATAGTATGATTGGTATGAGAAAGGCATAATTTCCTACTGGATTAAAACAGGTCTGAAAAAGTGATTGCGCCATCACCGCAATCACTTTTTCAGAGGTGGCCGAAACGATTTTCACCAACTTAGATTCAAATGAAAGGTCTTATGGTCCCATAGCTTGTTATTGAATTTCATCAGGAACCGAATTTCGGAGTTACAGGGTAATATGTGAAAATTAAAGAAAAACCTAGTGGTGTAATGATGCCTTTTCATATTACTTATATTTTCAAAAACATGACTAGAAGATTCTTTCAAGTTTCTTTTTTTCAAAGTTGAATAAAATCAAAAACTTTTTTCGGTAAAAACTTTTTTCGGTTAACCAAGATCATCTTATTTAAATTAGAAATTATTTTAAGATTTATCTGGGGTAGTAGCAGATATCTTAAGCGAAAACGACATAGCAAAAAGTTTCATCGAGTTAATAACAATTGATCACAGCTTCCACAGTTTCGCTTCTGCATTGATTGACCAATTCTTTTCAGCTTAAACGAGGTCTGTTCAAAAAGTACCCGGAATTCTCATTTTTCTGAAAAAATATTTATTTATTCGTCTACATCTATATGGTCCCCTTCAAAGTAATCCCCCCTAGATATAATACACTTATGCCAGCGTTTTTTCCAGTCTTCGAAACACCCCTGATAGTCACTTTTTGTAATGCTCTGTAGCACTCTCAGCGATTCTGCCTTTATCTCTTCAATCGATGAAAAACGCTGTCCTTTCATGGGTCTCTTCAACTTTGGGAACAGGAAAAAATCACACGGAGCGATATCTGGTGAATAAGGAGGTTGGGGCATGATTAAAGCGATGATAATGCGTTTGTTTTTTTGATCAAAATTCACCAGTTTTGGAACGAATTTGCTGCCACTCGTTTCTTGCCCAAAACATTTGAAAAAATATGATGGCGTGAGCCAACTGATATGCCAACTTCATCAGCAACTTCTCTGATAGTGATTCGGCGATCATCCATAATCATTTTTTCCACTTTTCCCACAATTTCATCGATTATTGACGTGCTGGGTCAACCGGAGCGTTCGTCGTCTCCAACGTCTTCGCGGCCATCTTGGAAACGCTTATACCACTCGTAAACACTTGTATTTTTCATAGCAGACTCACCGTAGGCTCTCTGTAACATTTCGCACACTTGGTTACACTTTATTTCATTTTTCACGCAAAATTTAATACAAATTCTTTGACTCTTCAATTCTTCCATTGTTCAAACTAACAAAAATCTCCCAGCTCAAAAAAACACGTCTACACCAGCCGCTACAAGACAGAATGTAAACAATGAATACAGCTGAAAATTTCACCATACATTAGGGACATATGTACCAACACAATAAAAAAAATTTGACCACCGGACTCTCCAGACGCGTGCAATTAAAAAATTCCGGGAACTTTTTGAACAGACCTCGTATTGTAGAAAAATTACATTTTTATGCATTTCACTGATTATATGGAAGAAAATCCTAGTTTCTGTGAAACGCTCGCACTTTGGACTTGACATTCTTCATTAAATTCTGCACAGTTACTTTTGCGACTTTCCTGGTGGCAGCTGTCCAGTTTTTTTTACTCCTGCATGTTTTGGGACACTGTACCTTCCTTCCGAAAGTGCCGCTTGACAATTGTCCAATACCTTTCAATTGGCCGAGGATCCGGGCAGTTCGGTGGGTTGATGTCCTTTTCCACGAATTGTACATTAGTTTTTGACAACCACTGTAGAACGGAGTTAGCGTAGTGGGCTGAAGCCAAATCCGGCCAGAGGAGAGGAGGAGCCTTATGCTTTCTGTACAGTGGCAGCATTCTCTTCTTCAAACATTCTTCCTCGTACACCTTGGCGTTAATTGTGCCCTTCGTGAAGAAAATCGACGACCGCAAAACACAGGTACAAATTGCTTGCAGACCAACACCTTCTGTCTAAACTTTTCCATCGCCACCGTGGTGTCAGCGCCGTCCAGGTCCTGGTACACAGATTTCGTATAATATTGCGGTATGGGCAGCGCTCGAGAGTCTTCCTTGGCGTAGGTTTCGTCGTCGATCAGGATGCATCCGTCTTTATTCTGTAGAATCCGGTTTTTTCGGCACCTTCTGTTTCTTGTACGTTTTCAGGGAGTTCCGAACTTTTATTCGTTGAATCATCCCGATGCTGGTGTTGAACTGCTTGACCAAATCCCGCGTCGACGCCGATGGGTTTTTCCTGATGTACTCAACCACTTTTAAGTCCAGGCCGGGCTGGCTGGGACCCGTTTTCCTACCGGATCGGGGCAAATCCTTCATGGGAAGAGTCTTACCGAACTTCTCGATAATATTTTTGACACTGGTGTGGTGCTCTTTGACCCGTTATGCAATTTCGTTGTACGTGACACCACTTTCTGAGCACCAAGTGTGCAGAATTTTCTTTCGCGTTTCCGGATCAATTCGACTCATCATTGAAACGATAAACCGCACCGAAACCAATCGATTGCGCAGTTGTTATTGCCATGTAAACAAACATGTCGCTGCAAAAAATTAAGCCATTTCAGAGTAAAAACTGTTTGAATGTTGCTAACTACTTATCGATACACTCCTTAGACCCATTGCAATGTTGTCTTGCATCAGAGAATTATTCGAAAAAATTATACTTCGTCGTCTCGACACTTGGGTCGAGACGAACGGTTTTTTGTCAGATACTCCGTTTGGCTTCCGTAGAAATAAAGGGACGAATGGTTGCCTTGCATTACTTTCGTCTGACATCCAAATTGTCTTCGCTCAAAAACAACAAAAGACATCTGTATTTTTAGGCATGAAAGGAGCATTTGATTCAGTTTCCATTGATGTTCTTTCAGACAAGCTCCATCAACATGGACTTCCAGTGGTTATAAATAATTATTTGCACAACCTTTTGTTAGAGAAGTGCATGTATTTTTCACATGGCGATTTGGCAATAATCAGAATTAGCTACATGAGTCTCCCGCAAGGCTCATGCCTCAGTCTGCTCCTGTATAATTTCTATGTAAACTACATTGTCAGCTGTCTCGTAACCCCATGTACACTAAAAACATTGCAAGATACCTTAGATAACTTGTCCGTTTGGGCTGTTCATCTGAAAGCATGAAAGTAACTTCAGCTCCATATGATGGAAAGAATGATCCAACAGGTTTTGGTTTTTAAATACCTCGGGGTGTGGTTTGATTCCAAATGTACGTGGGGAGGACACATTAGGTATCTGATAACAAAATGCTAACAAAGAGTAAATTTTCTTCGAACAATAACAGGATCTTGGTGGGGTGCTCATCAGGAAGATCTAATCAAATTGTATCAGACAACGATACTTTCAGTGATGTAATATGGATGCGTTTGTTTTCGTTCCGCTGCAAACTCTCATATTATCAAACTATAGCGAATTCAGTATCGTTGTTTACGAATTGCTTTAGGCTGCATGTATTCGACACATACAATGAGTCTCGTAGTTCTGGCTGGAGTTCTTCCCTTGAAAGATCGTTTTTGGAGCTTTCATCGCGATTGCTAATAAGGTGTGAGGTGCTGAATCCCTTGATTATTAATAACTTCGAAAGGCTAGTCGAGCTTCAATCTCAAACAAGATGTATGACAGTATATTTTAACCATTTGTCACAGGAAATCAGCTCTTCAAGATATATTCCTACCCGTGTCAGCCTCCTAAATGTTCCTGACTCAACGTTATTTTTCGACTCGTCCATGCAGCGCGAAGTGCGTGGAATCCCGGAACACCTACGCTCGATGGAAATCCCAAAAATATTTTCAGTAAGTTCAGGCATATTGACTCTGAGAAAATGTTTTACACGGACGGGTCACGAATTGAAGGGGCTACTGGGTTTGGTGTATTCAACGATAATGTTTCGGTTTCATTTAGGCTTCAAGAACCTGCATCTGTTTATATAGCAGAGCTAGCAGCAAATGATTATAGCTTTACTGTAATCGTCAAATTATTTCCAAACCAATATTTTCTCCCTTTTTCTTGTACAAAATAAACAGTGATAATAATAATTATCAAATCACAATAGTTTGGGTCCAAGTTCATTGCAGGCAATGAAAGAGCCGATAGTTTCGTCAAACGTGGTGCTATTGAAGGTGAAATTTATGAGCGACCGAATGCTTTCAACGAATTCTATGGCGCGACTCGCCAAAGAACACTTGCCAGCTGCAAGCTTTTTGGGATATAGATGATCTGGGTCGCTGGATGCACTCAATTATTCCTAAAATATCGACAAAAGCATGGCTCAGGGATCTTGATGTGAGTAGGTAATTCATTCGTGTGATATCAAGATTCATGTCCAATCACTACACGTTTGATGCGTGGAATTTCTTCGAAATGGACTTTCCGAGACTAATCATTGTGGTTGCGGCGAAGGCTCAAGACTGTCCCAGAAAGTATGGACGCACTTTGATTTCGCTGTAAGTAATTCACAATTGTTAGATATTCAAATTTTATTCGATATACTGGTAATATTAGAATGCAACAACAGAATATTATTCTTAACGTTTGCTACTTAGCCATTGTAGACTAGCTGGCGCACCTTCTTGCGAACATTCATCATTAAATTTCGTACAGACTTCTTGGTGGCAAGTTTTGACACTTTTTTCCAATATTTTTCGAGCTGTTGAAGACATGTTTTCTAAGATGTGCCTTTGATAAGGCCCCAAATTCCTCAATTGGTCGAAGTTGTGTGCAATTTGGTAGATTCATGTCTTTTGGGACGAAAGTGACCTTTTTAGTAGTATACCATTCTACCGTTGATTTCGAGTAGTGGCAAGAAGCAAGATCTGGCCAACAGACAACAGTCGTTTTTGTAAACATTCCTTGATGTATGTTCATTCAAGCAGTGGTGGTGAAGGGTTTCGAAATCTTACCGCAGCTACAAATTGTTTGCCAGACCATAGCTTTCTTACCAAATTTTTCGACTTCAATCGAGGTCTCGGACTGATTTAACACTTGCCCTTTTCGCACCGTATAATATTGTGGTCCCGGCAAGGATTTGTAATCGATTTTCACGTAGGTTTCGTCGTCCATGACTATGCAGTTCAAATTTCCAGCAAGAATCGTATTGTATAGCTTTCGATCGCTCGGCTTGATCGATGCTTCTTGTTTCGGACTACGATTTGGTTGTTCCTGCTTCTTATCGGTTCGAATATTCAAACGTTCTTTAGCACGAAGAACATTTGACTTCGAAGTGCCCACTTTTTTGGTCACATCCCGAACTGAAACCTCGAACGCCTTTAGTATACGTTTATTCAACTGAGGGTTAGCAGGACCTTTTTTTCGACCCGTTTTCGGTTTATCCTCAAAGGTGTTATCCTCATCGAACTTCCTGATTGCATTTCGCACGGCTTTTTCATTTACTCCTTCCATTTTGTACACAATTTTTCGACGTTGTTCTGCTGAAAGGCCACGCATTTCGAAACAATCTAATGAAAACGAATAAGCAACTGCACAAGTGGTTAGAGAAGAGTGTAAACGACAGGACGCAGCCATAAAAAATGACAGATTCTGAACCATTGTGAAATGGCAGCGGTTTTTGATTGCATCCATACTTTCTGGGACAGTCTTTATCGCGATATTGATCATGTCGTTTGGACATGCGTGTAGTATCGTGATGTCAGATCGCAACTAATACATTTTTTGCTTACCCAAGTTAGACCATCCAATGTCCCAGTTCGAGACATTCTTGCTTGTCGTGACCTTTGTTACATGGAACTTCTTTATCATTTCATAGAGACAATTGAAGTTTCAATTCAATAAATGACCCTTTTGAGTCTTAGTTCTGACTCCTACTGCGTCAATTAGTTCATCCAATAGCAAAATTGTAATAAAAATGATGTGCTAATTAAAACAATGGTTATGAAATCAACAACAAAATGTATAAAAATTTCAGCTTATTTTATAATTTATAGCAGTTAATCGTTTGGTTCAAATAATATGATATTTAGAAAATAAGAGGAGGGGTTTGTTTTATTAAACTCAAATCGTTGTGACTATATTAGTATTATAATAGAATAAGAATTCTATGTAAAAGTGATGCTACGGCGAAGAAAAACTTACGTGAATTGCATTAAGAAATAAACGTATCTATGGAAAAAAGTACGGGTGTGTAATGTCAGAGACATAACTGGATGTCGTGAATAGGAATAAAACAGATACTTTTACTTTACACTTCCTAATATCAATTAGTTGATCGATTGTGTGAATTGTGCAAGCGTTTCCCGTTTTACCTTTTTCTATATATATAAAAAATAGGTATAGAATTCGCTCAAACGCTTTTTCCGAGACCCGGAGGGCCAAATGTCATATACCAATCGATTCAGCTCGACGTACTGAACAAATGTCCGTGTGTGTGTGTGTATGTGTGTTGTCAACTAAGAGGTCGACATCTCAGAGATGGCTGGACCGATTTTGATCAAACTAGTCGCAAATGAAAGGTCCCCGTCACCCAGAACGCTATTGAATGGTTTCGAGATCGGATGTTTACCTTTTGAGTTATACAAAATTTTGTGTCAAAATTTTTAGTTTTTTGAAAGTATCTGTCACACTTGACCTTGAAAATAGAATATGTTTCTATACTTAGATTCCACACGGTAATGGCTATCCAACAAGCCATAGATTGTTAAAATCCGTCCATTTTCAACGGAGATATCGACATTTTTGTATAAGCGACTTTTCCCCCTATTCCAGCAGTAGGAGTTTTGAGCGCTGTATGACAAAGCAATAATTGGGAACAACGTGAAGCACCATTTTTTATATTGTTACATACAATTGTTACTAAGTACCAAAAAGACTGTGTACAGCAGAGGTTCCCAAACTATTTTGGGTCATGAACCCCTTTACTAAAATTAACTTAGACCTCAGTTGAAAATTCATTTTTTTTGTTTTTTTAATATTGATGTAAAATACCTACCAATTTCTGCGGATGGTCAAATAAACACAACTTTTCAGCATGAATATTTCAAATAAGAACTTATCTCACACAATAGGGGGTCGATTTCTTGACCTCGTCGACCCCCAGAGTCAGTTTTCGTTTACGCCGACCCCCGCAAAAAGGATATCGACCCCAATGGGTCTATATCGACCACTTTGGAAACCCCTGGTGTACAGCATCCTTTTTCATGACAATTTGCCTCGACCCGATTTTAGCACGGTTTTTTTTGGCAATATAATCGTTCGAATGTGCCATATGCAAACCAGATGATATCAGTATTTTCGAGTTGAAAGTAATTCCATAATTATATTGATTTAAATTACTTACAGCAATAAATGCTGGAAGAACATAACACCCATATACCATACGACTCAGTTCGTCGAGATCAGCAAATGCGTACGTGACAAATAATTTCACTCAATTTTCTCGGAGATGGCTAAATCGTTTTCTACAAACTCAAATTCATATGGAAAGTAGTATTCTCCCAAACAAGGTTCCTGAATTTCGTTTGGATCCGTTTTCTGTTTGCGGAACCACAGGATGATATGTGAAACGAAATTAAAATAATGCAATTCATTTTTCTCGTAGATGGCTGAACCGATCTAAGATTCAAATGAAATCTAAGAATCATCTATGATTCAAATGAGAAATGAGTCTTAAAATCCTATAAAACATCTTACTTTTTAGTCAGATCCGACTTCTGGTTTAGGAGATACACGGTGATTAGCATAAAAATGTCCATTTCACATAAATTAATCAGGTTTATCGGGTTTGCAGATTTGGATAGTCGATTACCAAATGAATTTTTTTCAGTTTAAGCAGTATTCGTTTTTGGAGTCGGAATGTACCCCCAAATTTGAATTTGCACTACAATTTCTCAAAGATGTCTAAACACTCCTCAGGTCAATTTAACTGATTTCGGCTACGCCGACTTTAGAATTCCGGTTCCAGTATCGAATCGTATTAATTTATGGCCATTCGAATCATTTTGGGTGATGCTAGTTCCTGAATACCGGCTCTGGAAGTACCATAAATAATGACGAAAAACTCTAAAGTGGAACTTACTTTGACATCTCATGGAATGTTCAATCGATTGTCACACGTTAAGATTGAAATTTGATTCGATTTGCAGTATCGACATTACAGGGTAATGAGTGATTAAAATCTCAATTTGCCGTTTAAAACGACGATAATTAAAATAATGTCACGAAAACTAAAACACCTAAGAATATCCATGCAAAAAACACATGCGGATTGATAAAAAAAAGGTATCATTTCACTGTTAGGTGGATTAATCACGTTTTTACTACTAGAATTGGAAACGATTGTCCTTTGGCCTTTCATCTTTGTTATTCATACGATTCGTTAACAATAATAATAGGTGTTCTAGTTACTCTTGTTTTACATACTAATGTTTAATCATAATATTTATTTTAACCATTAATAAAATATCTACTTACTTATAACTATCCCTAACCTAATACGTACAAATTTTAAATTATTTGTATTACAGAGATTGAGCACCTCTCTTCAAATTTCGTGCAGTATTGTTCGAATTTTTGTTCTAGCATTGCCAGGAAGGCCATCTTATGTACTTCACTAGTCCTTGTCCAAGGGGGTAGGTTTAGAATCATCTTTAAGATCTTACTTCGAATGCGCTGAAGCCTAAGTTTGTGCGTTCGTGTACAGCCTCGCCAAACAGGGACTGCGTATTCAATTGCAGGGTAGATTATTTGTTTGTAGACAGCCATCTGATTCTGCAGGCACAGTTTAGATGTTCTACAAATCAGCGGATACAGAGACCTAATGAGTATGCTGCATTTTTGAACGGTTTTGTCAACATGTGACCTGAATATCAAATGTCTGTCAAAGGTGAGTCCTAAATAGATAACTTCTTCGGGCCATTGGATGACCTCGTCATCGAATCGTATTCGGCATTCGTCTCATGGAACAATTTTTTGGAGATCTTGAATGTGAAAACAAGATCAAATGAGTTTTTGCTGCATTGATCACAATTTTCCAGCTTGTAAAATATTCAGTTAGAGCGTCCAGACCTGTCAGTAGTTTATGTTGTGATCTCGCACGGATCGATATACATCGATATACAGTGTATAGACGGTTGGCTTGCACAGTATCAACTGATTTATTGTATCGGATAAACTTAATATAAGACAGACATGCAGGTTACAAATACATATACAACATCTCCCCTTTTCAAGTGTCTCTTCTTCTTATAAATCTAGAGTTTCGCCTATAATCTGCTGAATTTGTTCTCACTACATACGATCTTGGTTGAGCTAATTTTCTTAATATTTCACCCCTCACCCATTTTTTGTTTGTTTGATCTTGCGCGAGTATTAAATCTCCTTCTTTAAAATCAGATCTCGGGTGTGCTGACTTATCGTAGTCTTGCTTGTATCTTCGCTGATTTTCTCCTAATTGCTCCCTAATTACATCATCCTTCATTCCTTTGAGCCGCTTTTCTGCCACCGGCAACTTTGACCTCAAGCTCCTTCCCATCAAAATCTCGGC
Organism: Malaya genurostris; assembly: GCF_030247185.1. Classification (NCBI taxonomy): domain Eukaryota; kingdom Metazoa; phylum Arthropoda; class Insecta; order Diptera; family Culicidae; genus Malaya; species Malaya genurostris. Next base: position 153,607,140 of record NC_080572.1, read on the forward strand.
TGGTGATGCACTAAGGCCAGCTGCGGGAGTGTTATTGTACTCCAATAACGCATAGTAAAAATCCACATTATCTTCAGCACACTTCCGCATTATTCGTTTCACCGTTTGCACACACCGTTCACTGAATCCGTTGGCTTGTGGATAATTTGGGCTACTCGTAATGATTTGACAACCCCATTTGGCACATAAGTCTCTCACTGCTGCTGAATTGAAAGGATTATTATCGCAAACAATTGTTTTAGGAACACCGAAGATGCAGAATGTACGTCTGAATACCTCACAAACATCCTTTGCCGATTTTCCTTTAGTCTCTACTACGTGTATCCACTTCGAAAAGTAATCAGCTATTAAAAGGAACGGTTTTCCTCCCAACTCGAGAAAATCACTACCCAACTGTTCGAAACATCTTGTTGGAATTGGGAGTGATATCAAAGGCTCCTTGATATTTGACCTGTGAAACTTCTCACAAACAGCGCACGTTGCGACAGTATCTTCGATATCCTTGTTCATCCTGGGCCAGAAAAAAATTGTCTCTGCCCTTTTCTTAGTTTTTGTTATTCCTCCATGCGTTTCGTGGAGCAGTTGTAACATTTGTCGTCTCATAGTGCCAGGTACGAATATTTTTTCTTCCATGAATAACAACCCGCCGTCTTCATACAACTTATCTTTAAACTGCCAATAGTATCGTAAGTCCTCATCAAGTTTGGAACGGTCATTCGGCCAGCCCCTTCGGTAAAGCTGTAGCAATTTAGAAAGAACCGGATCCTTGTTCGTTTCTATCTTGAACTCCTCTAGCTTGTCACTCGAAACATTTATTGTGTGTACTACATAATCCAAACTAGACGATGGTTTTTCTTCTGATTGAATATATGCTCTCGAAAGAAAATCAGCTAAGTACATGTGTTTGCCTGGAACATAATGCAGTTTTAGATCATATTTTGAAAGCTTCATCTTAATTCGTTGCAACCTTGATGCATGAATTTTTGACACCGGTTTCATCATCAGCGCTACTAGAGGTTTATGGTCGGTTTGCACGTTAACTTCTCTTCCATAAATGTAGTGGTGATACTTTTTGCACGCGAAGAGAATGGCTAAAAACTCCTTTTCCACTTGGGCATAATTTTGTTCGCTGGTTGAAAGACTTCTTGAACTGTACGCTACCGGCTTTCCATCTTGCAAGAGACATGCTCCTAGTCCACATTTTGAAGCATCCGCTTGGATTATTATTTCTTTGCTCTCGTCAAAAATACTTAGGACTGGTGCTGTGGTGATTGATTCTTTAATTTTGTTAACCGCGTCCGTATGAATTGGCAGCCATTTGAAACTCGCATCTTTTTTTAGTAGCTCTCTTAGAGGAGCAGTTAATTCTGCTAGACGAGGAAGAAAACTTCGAAGGTAGTTTATTGTTCCCAAAAACCGTTGCAATGCCTTTGTGTTGTTTGGCAGATCCATTTCGATGATTGCTCTCGTACGCTCTGGATCCGGTTCCATTCCTTTTGCTGAAAATAAGTGGCCCATGTACCTAACTTTTTGCACTCTAAGCTGGATCTTCTTTGGATTAAATTTAGCGTTGATTTCCGCAGCTCGACGAAGAACGGCATTTAATCGACGGTCGTGTTCTTCTCTAGTTCGCCCATGAATCAAAATATCATCGATATAAATTATGACGCCCTCGATATCTCCGAAATAGTGCTCATTCCACTTTTGAAACATTTCGGCTGATACATTCAACCCAAACGGTAGACGCAGAAACTTGAATATCCCGAACGGTGTACTGAAACTGCAAATGTCACTCGAAGCTTCATCCAACTCCATATGATAGAAGCCGTCTTTAAGATCCAACACTGTATAATAGTCTGCACCATTTAACGCTGTAGCCAAATCATCCAAGGTGGGAATTTGATAAAAATCTCTTCTTAACGCTGCATTTAATTCAGAAGGGTCCAAGTATACCCTAATATCTCCATTGGGTTTCTCGACGACAGTGGTGTAATGAATCCAGCCATTCGGTGTATCGACTCGGCTAATGATATGTGACTTCTCCATCTCCAGTAGCTTTCTTTTCAGCTTTTCTTTTAGCGCCAGAGCAATCCGGCGAGGAGGGTGTTGTACTGGAACAGCATCCGGTTTTAACGAAAGATGACACTTTTTACTAAATTTTCCTACTCCTTCAAAAACGTCTCGATGTCTCTCTACAAGATCTTGACAATTTCCATAGTTCACTGAATCTACACAGGGAGGGCAGCGCTTCAATAGTCCTAGCCGCACGCATGTTGTGAGCCCTAGTATCGGTTGTGTAATCCAAAATTCGTCAATTAATTCTTTTCCATTGTGAAACAATTTCAACTCAACAATCGCTTTGGGTTTATAAACTACACCTCCATATGCACGAAAATTTATCAACGGCTTGGATACAACGTTCAAACTCATCTTGTTAAAAGAATCACACGGAATAAAATTTACGTCAGAGCCAGTATCTAGCTTAAACCTCAACAAAGCATTTTGTCGTGAATACGACTTACTTTACTATGGGGTGCCTTTTCAAAATTTACCCTCTGAGAGAGTGATAAGTTTTTGATCGTGAATATCTCTTGTTGTATCTAACGAATCAACATAATTTTTGCTACATGCCATCGGAAATATGATCACAATTTTATGATAAAATTTTCAGTTGTGTGACATAATCTCAAATAGTTCAAAATTAAACTTTTCTGAAATGTTTGGTATAAACGAGTATCAAAGAGGATAATTCATATGGCGCGTTTGCCTTTCTCGTATTTTGAAAGCTCATAGCTCAGTGATCTGTGGAAGGATTTATATAATCTAACTACCAATAGAATCGAAATTTTTCAACTTAAACGTGTATAGCAAGAGCATTGAAGTATTTCAATAGTACACTATTGAAAAACCTATCTCATTTGACCCATGTCAACACCAGCCAATCAGAACGCGTTCTGAGGAAGAGAAGAAAATAGCTGCTGCTGTACAACAAATCGTTCAAGAAAAATGTTTCCAAAAGTGGTGAATATCGTAGTGAGTTCCTCAATTTGGTCCTTCTGAATGCTAGAAACGAATCCCTACAGCATATTGATAGTCTCTTTCAATAAATTATGCAAATCCGAAATGAAATAATCGACATTGAAATTCTATATGCGGCTATTTTTATAGCCGTTAGGACCGCCCATTAGTGAAAAAGCTACAAACGAAATCACATAAAAGGAAATCTCTTAACAAAAATTGAATCAGTTTGGATTCTATCGCCACTGCGAGCAGATGTGTTTTGTGTCGTCTGCACAGCCAGTTTCGCTTTCGACAAGAGCGATTACGTCACAGCTGCCAGTCATTTCGATGGATGAAAAAGCAACGTTGGAGAGCATTATAAAAAATCAGCCGTTCTAATGGCTCTAAAATTTTTCTAAAGAACTATTAGGATTTGTTTTTCGCAAATCGCAGGTAATTATCCTCAGTTTAGTGCAAATCAAGAACAATTTGGTTAGATTTGTGCACTTTTCGCTGTGTGAAATTCACAGTAATCGAGATCAAGTGAAGCCTTTTTTTGAGAAAAATGTTCCGAGTTTAATATCGTAGAGAATTCCTCAATTTGGTCCTTCTGAATGCTAGAAACGAATCCCTACAGCATATTGATAGTCTCTTTCAATAAATTATGCAAATCCGAAATGAAATAATCGACATTGAAATTCTATATGCGGCTATTTTTATAGCCGTTAGGACCGCCCATTAGTGAAAAAGCTACAAACGAAATCACATAAAAGGAAATCTCTTAACAAAAATTGAATCAGTTTGGATTCTATCGCCACTGCGAGCAGATGTGTTTTGTGTCGTCTGCACAGCTAGTTTCGCTTTCGACAAGAGCGATTACGTCACAGCTGCCAGTCATTTCGATGGATGAAAAAGCAACGTTGGAGAGCATTATAAAAAATCAGCCGTTCTAATGGCTCTAAAATTTTTCTAAAGAACTATTAGGATTTGTTTTTCGCAAATCGCAGGTAATTATCCTCAGTTTAGTGCAAATCAAGAACAATTTGGTTAGATTTGTGCACTTTTCGCTGTGTGAAATTCACAGTAATCGAGATCAAGTGAAGCCTTTTTTTGAGAAAAATGTTCCGAGTTTAATATCGTAGAGAATTCCGCAATTTGACCCTTCTGAATGCTGGAAATTAATCCCTACAGCATATTGATAGTTTTTTTCAAAAAATTTTGCAAATCCGAAATGAAATAATCGACATAAAAATTCTGCATGCGGCTATTTTTATAGCCGTTAGGACCGCCCATTAGTGGAAAAGCTACAAACGAAATCAAATAAAAGGAAATCTCTTAACAAAAATTGAATCAGTTTGGATTCTATCGCCACTGCGAGCAGATGTGTTTTGTGTCGTCTGCACAGCCAGTTTCGCTTTCGACAAGAGCGATTACGTCACAGCTGCCAGTCATTTCGATGGATGAAAAAGCAACGTTGGAGAGCATTATAAAAAATCAGCCGTTCTAATGGCTCTAAAATTTTTCTAAAGAACTATTAGGATTTGTTTTTCGCAAATCGCAGGTAATTATCCTCAGTTTAGTGCAAATCAAGAACAATTTGGTTAGATTTGTGCACTTTTCGCTGTGTGAAATTCACAGTAATCGAGATCAAGTGAAGCCTTTTTTTGCGAAAAATGTTCCGAGTTTAATATCGTAGAGAATTACGCAATTTGACCCTTCTGAATGCTGGAAATGAATCCCTACAGCATATTGATAGTTTTTTTTCAATAAATTATGCAAATCCGAAATGAAATAATCGACATAAAAATTCTGTATGCGGCTATTTTTATAGCCGTTAGGACCGCCCATTAGTGAAAAAGCTACAAACGAAATCACATAAAGGAAACTCTTAACAAAAATTGAATCAGTTTGGATTCTATCGCCACTGCGAGCAGATGTGTTTTGTGTCGTCTGCACAGCTAGTTTCGCTTTCGACAAGAGCGATTACGTCACAGCTGCCAGTCATTTCGATGGATGAAAAAGCAACGTTGGAGAGCATTATAAAAAATCAGCCGTTCTAATGGCTCTAAAATTTTCCTAAAGAACTATTAGGATTTGTTTTTCGCAAACCGCAGGTAATTATCCTCAGTTTAGTGCAAATCAAGAACAATTTGGTTAGATTTGTGCACTTTTCGCTGTGTGAAATTCACAGTAATCGAGATCAAGTGAAGCTTTTTTTTGCGAAAAATGTTCCGAGTTTAATATCGTAGAGAATTACGCAATTTGTCCCTTCTGAATGCTGGAAATGAATCCCTACAGCATATTGATAGTTTTTTTTTTCAATAAATTTGCAAATGCGAAATAAAATAATCGACATTAATATTCTGTATGCGACTATTTTTATAGCCGTTAGGACCGCCCATTAGTGAAAATGCTACAAACGAAATCACGTAAAAGAAAGCTCCTAACAAAAATCTAATCAGTTTGGATTCTATCGCCAATGCGAGCAGATGTATTTTGTGCCGTTTGCAAAGCTAGTTTCGCTTCCGATAAGAGTGATTACGTCACAGCTGCCAGTCATTTCGATGGATGAATAAGCATCGTTGGAAAGCATTATAAAAAATCAGCCGTTCTAATGGCTCTAAAAGTTTTCTGAAGAACTATTAGGATGTGTTGTTCGCAAATCGAAAGAAAATATCCTCAGTTTAGTGCAAATGTAGAACAGTTTGGTTAGATTCTTGCACTTTTCGCTGTGTGAAATTCACAGTAATCGAGATCAAGTGAAGCCTTCTTTGTTTTTGCGAAAAATGTGGAAAAGGGGAATGCTTGCATAATTCATACAATTGATCAACTATTTGATATTCGGAAGTGTTAAGGAACATGTCATTTGTTTTCGTATTCACGACATCCAGTTATGTCTCTGACATTACCCACCCGCCTTTTCAACCCTCACATCAGCAAACCATCTCTCCTTTCTAATATTTACCAAATTGAGTGGCGGCAACTCTCGTACTACTGAACTAACGATGACGTCATCACAATCATCAGCAGTCTCACCCCAATCTCTTACTCTCGTTGAACCATCGACGATCTCTGCACGAATTTCATGATTCTGTACTGGTCGACTTCGGCAGGCTCGTTGGTAGTGGTGCATCTTCTGGCATCTCCTGCACTGATGTCCGTATGCGGGGCATCTCCCTTTTGCATGGGATGTTAAGCAGTACTCACATTGTTTGAAACTTCTGTTATCACGGTTTCCACTCGGTATATTTCGGTTGTGTATCCCAGTAGGTTGCGTCGTACATCGGTTAACCACATCCACCCGTACGTTACTTGAAGATCCACGATTGATTAGCTTCAATTGTTTCCTTTTCACTTCATCTATCCTTGCCTCCTCTATCGCAGCATTTAACGTGACGTCCTTTGTGCAGTCTTTGGTGATAAGTTTGTCTCTCAGCTCGGTGCTATGGCAGCCAAAAATAATGCGGTCTCTTATCATTTTGTCTTCCTCCAGAGTAGCACAGTCTTTCACCATCGTACGGAGATCGGTCAAAAAGTGTTCGAACGGTTCATTTTCTGCTTGAACCCGAGAATAGAACTTCCATCGCGAATATATTTCATTATTTCTTGGATTGCAGTAGGCATCGAACTTTTCCACCACCTTCGCATACGTTCTGCCTTCTTCATCATCAAAACCAAACGTGTTAAACACTTCAACCGCATCATCACCGATCAAGTTCAACAGTGTCGCAACTTTAACTTTTTCGGGCTTTGTATCATATCCAATGGCTATCATAAAAAACTCCATTTGTTGCTTAAATTTTTTTTAATGCTCAGCCACATTCCCTGCTAACTCCAAAGTATCCGGTCGCTTGAAGCTATCCATCCTGAAAGTCTCTTCGGTATATTGTTGCAAAATGGCTGTTCCGCGGGGTCTTCCTATTGGCCGCAATGTGGCTATACGTGCAACCTGTTCGGCCGTAAACTTATCCAAATAACTCCTCTGCGGTAACTTTTTCCGTTTAAGTGTAATCCGAAGGTTCGGCTTATCCGGAGTCGGAGTTGATGGATGTTTTTTTATTTTCATCACTTTATTACCGGCTGCGCCATGTTGTGATCTCGCACGGATCGATATACAGTGTATAGACGGTTGGCTTGCACAGTATCAACTGATTTATTATATCGGATAAACTTAATATAAGACAGACATGCAGGTTACAAATACATATACAACAGTTTATTCTTTAGAACATTAATGACACGACTTTGTAAAAAATGGCAGTATCATCAGCAAATTGTGACAGAACACCACCACCCGGAAGAGGTGGAATATCTGATGTAAAAATGTTGTATAGGATTGGACCCAAGATACTTCCTTGGGGTACACCAGCAGGAATAGTAAATCTTTCTGAAAGTGCATTATTCATAGAAACCTGGAATGCTCTATCTGCAAGATAATTTTTGATAATTTGAATAAAATACATCGGATAATTATACCGATGCAGTTTAAACACCAGGCCGACGTGTCACACATCGAATGCCTTCCCAATATCCAATAATGTCATGGCAGTCGTTTTGGGCACTGATTTGTTTTGCTGGATGACGTTGTTAACCCTTGTGAGTTGGTGGATGGTGGATGTGGTAGGCAATCGTTGGTATTGTGTGATTCGGCACATTTCCCGCACCGAATTTTCATATGGCAATTCCTCGCTCCATGGCCGTAGTTCAAACAGTTCGTGCACTGTGTGATATCCCGATGTACCGGTTTATACTTTTGCCATTCGATGATTATATGGAACAACGATTTTATCGTTTTCAGTTGACTCATGGTGATGGAGCCATTCTCCAAGTGAACCAAGTACAGTTGATATCGATACTTTTTGTCCGTGTTGTGTCGTTTCATTTTAAACACCATCACAGGCTTTAGTCCAGCCTCCGAAAGTGCCTGCTTTAGTTCGGCTTCCATCATGTCGGGTAGTCCTCCAAGTACAGCCTTCATAGGTTTGTTGGCGGCAATATCGTGTGTGAAGTATTCCGCTTTTGTCTGGTTCAGATAACATTCTACTGCTTTGTAGTGGTTCATAGCCGGAACAGTTATTTTGTAGCCTTCAGTACATAAACGGACTATTGCCTGTAGTCCTTTGCTGATCAGCGTGTTGGAATCCGAGCGTAGAATTGGTGCGAAGCCCTTCAGGTAGAAAGGCGGCATTTTTTTCCTTCTGCTGCAGTTCCTTTTCGACATCAACTGGCAGATCAGCATATTGGTTGTTACTGAGCAAAAGGTCGTTTACCTGTACATCACTTGGCCTCAGACGCTTAGAATCCTTTGGATCCTTCTCGGATCTATGGCGCGTTTTACCCATAGCTTGAGTAGGTAGACAGCTGCGAATAAAAGATAAAACAAAATCGAAACTAGTCGTAGTAGGTAATTCGTCTATCCACATCGAGTGTTAGATGACGAATGAACGATTTTCAATCAGAGTTAACCTTTTATACTCGCCCAGTAGATAGTCGGAACTGATATGCGCCTGACTTCCTCAAAACCGTCGTCCGGGTGCGAAAAAGGCAAGCAAGATGATGAATTTTTCTCGTTATTTCCAAAAGATTTAGAAAACTTTGTTTTTCAGTTATCTATGGTTATCTCACGCCGTTTAAAATTAAAAAAACAAATTCCTGATCATATTTCCGATAGCTTGTATAAAAATTATGTTGTAGTGTTAAGTACGTCAAGAGATATTCGCGATAAAGTCCTGCCCATTATTGTACAGTGTAGATTTGAAAAAGGCGCCCTATAGTAAAGTAAGTCGTATTGACGACAAAAAGCAAATAAAAATATGCAGCCGATGTAACAATATTTCATTATTTCCCTTTGATATCAAGAGATATAATACTAGATCGGGAGATTTCTGTTAAAATAGTTTCAAATTCGTTGATTTCATATGATTCATCCGTAGAAAATACAGAAATCCATAGATGTACGGATAAATCCGTAGGGTTGATATCACTGTTAAAAACCAAACTAGGATGGTTCAGTCGGTGTTGAACAGTCGTTTGCACCTAATTCAGCCTTTGTTAAGGCTTGCCATCCAAAGATTTTTTTTCGAACTAATCAGTATTTTCAAGACTCAACCCAACTAGGAGTCTATTCGAAGACTAAATTAGCCTAGATAATTTTTACTTTTCAAAAATGCCTGCGTCTAACGGAAAAGAAATCCCAATCTGCTATTCCAAATTTTCTAACAACATTGACAATCTTATAGAATCTGAATATAAAAAAAGTACGGGTGTGTAATGTGAGAGACATAACTGGATGTAGTGAATACGAATAAAACTGACACGATTTTTTTACACTTTCGAATTCGAATTGATTTGATCGATTGTGTGAATTGCGAAACTTTCCCCCTTTTCACTACTAAAATTTTCAACGATTTTTGACGTCGATTATCTCATTCCGGATTTGTATATTTCATTGAAAAAAACTATCAAAATGCTGTACAGGATTCATTTCTGCCTTTTAGAAGGAGCAAATTGTGGAATTCTTTACGATATTTAGCACAGTTCGGAACGATTAGCGCACAGTGAAAAGTGCACGAAGTAAATCAAATTATTTTGGATTTTCACTAAACTGATGATTTCTACCTTCGATTTGCAAAGAAGTAATCTTAATAGTTCTTTAAATAACATTTAGAGCCATTAGAACGGCTGATTTTATGTAGGGAAAGATGGGGTAAAACGCACCCCGAGGCATAATGCACCTTTTGCTTTTCTCAAAAGTTACCAATTTTTTTCACTGAAATATTAATGAAACTGAAAGTCCGCCATAACAATAGATTACTATAAAATTTTGGTAGCGATGGTTCAATCATATCTGGAGAACTTAAAAAAACAATTATGTCTCTGTTATAAGTTATTTTTCTTTGTTCGTTCCTTAGTAATTTTCTAGGGTGAGGAAGACGATTTTAATTATGTAACCAGTGCACTTCTTTGCAATCATTCGGGTTTCTAAAAATAGTTCTAATACAGACAATGTATTTGCAATTTTATAGAAAATTCGTCAAATATATCGTTTTATATTTTTGGTGGCACAACGAACCGAATTGTATGAGGCAAAATGCTCAAGAATTCGCTTACAAAAATTATCCATAAGTTATCAATTTAATGAATAATAGTGAACAATCTTCCACCTGGCAAATATTTCGTCAACGAAAAGTCTAAAGCTTTCTTTAAATAAGAAGAAGAAGCTTTATGAGAGTGCATATTACCCCGTGGTTGTCATGAGCTTTAATCCGTTGTTTTGATGAATGTTTACCCGTTGTTTAAGATCATCCTGCCTCTATGTTCAGTTAATCGTCACTTTGCGTAATTTAGAATATATATTTTTCAAGTTTTTCACGACCGGGCGTCATGTCCCGCATATATTTCAATAAACAATTTTAAGGGTTTTAGAAAATAAGATAGTTAATTTTTACGTAATTTTGAGAAATAATGATTACGGAAGATAGTCATGCATGAAACTTTTCCGTGTTATTCTTTATAGTTAAGATATAGCTACATTTTTTACGGGGTGCATTTTACCCCATGTACCCCTAATGTTGTCCACTTTTCGTTTCTTGTTTTATTTCTCTTCAATGCAATCGTTCTTGCTTGAATTGAAACTAGTTTTGCGAACAAACCGTCACATCCGCTCGCAGTTAAATGATGCGAAACTGGTTTAAGGGCTGAGGACAGTACCTTACCGGTTTTTTGCTATTTTCCCGTTTCAAATTATTTTTTTTTGGAACGGTGCAGAATATAGAAAAACCCAAGTGACAATGTCTTCAAAATTTAGTTGAGAATATTCTGTGAAATTTTCAGAATGATTCATTGAGTTTAGCGGTCGTGTTGTATTTTGTCTGACTGAAGGACTGCTGGAAATTGGAACGCTCAGAAATCCATACTTCCACTTGTTCATCGAATATCTCGGCTTTGAAGGCTTGTATCATAAATCTACCGGGACAAAGTCTAGATAATTTAGTTTAGACGCGATTAGTACATAAAAACGTATATGTTATCGCGATAAAAATAAAGTCTTGTATTTTTCTGCGAAACAAAGTCAGTTTCAATGCATCCACCATTTTTTTTTCGCTTTGGTTTCCTGATAGCATTCTGAAAAAGGAGAGAGAAATGAAAATGGGTTGACAAGGCTGCCAAACACACAGACATTCAATCTTTGTGAAAGTTGAATATATTTTCATTGTTCATTGGAATCCATGTAATGTCCAACCCATACGATAGATTAATGTGATAAAACTTCTCATCAAAATAATAAAATGTATGCTGGCAACCCGGTACAGTTTGCTCATGTACGAGAGAGTACAAGAGAAATGCGATGCGCAAAGGGAATTGAGCGAGCCACGTGGTCGATTCAAAACTCGACACGTGGCGCTCTGTCCTCAGACCTTAATGCGTCTTCTCGCCTTGACGACCGGAAGGCAAATGAGAATTACGACCTGAGCGTTTGAGTTTTTTAACCACACAGAAGGTGCGCTCTCCGATGCCGCTGTTTGAATGCGTCTTCTCGCCCCGACGTCTGCTTTCATCCAACGCACAAGAAAAAATGATCGATTTACGATTTTTTTTTGCATAAATATCTGTTTATTAATCTTATTTTTGTGTATTACATCAACATTTTACAGTACAAGTGTTTTGACCCTTTGGCCTTTCATCTTTGTTGTTCATACGATTCGTTATTAATATTAGGTGTTTTAGTTACTCTTGTTTTACATACTAATGTTTAATCATAATATTTATTTTAATTATTTATAAAATGTCTACCTACTTATAACTATCCCTAACCTAATACGTACAAATTTTGAATTATTTGTATTTCAGAGATTGAGCACCTTTCTTCAAATTTCGTGCAGTATTGTTCGAATTTTTGTTCTAGTATATCCAGTGAGGCAATCTCATGTACTGCACTAGCCCTTGTCCAAGGGGGTAGATTTAGAATCATCTTTAAGATCTTACTTTGAATGCGTTGAAGCCTAAGTTTGTGTGTTCGTGCACAACTCCGCCAAACAGGGACTGCGTATTCAATTGCGGGGTAGATGATTTGTTTATAGACAGCCATCTGATTCTTCAGGCATAGTTTAGATGTTCTACAAATCAGCGGGTACAGAGACCTAATGAGTATGCTGCATTTTTGAACGATTTTGTCAACATGTGACCTGAATATCAGATGTCTGTCAAAGGTGAGTCCTAGATAGATAACTTCATCGGACCACTGAATGACCTCATCACCGAATCGTATTCTGCATTCGTCTGATGGAACAAGTTTTGGAGATCTTGAATGTGGAAACAAGATGACCTGAGTTTTAGCTGCATTGATCACAATTTTCCAGCTTGTAAAATATTCCGTTAAAGCGTCCAGACCTGTCTGTAGTTTATTTTTCAGAGCATTAATGACACGACCTTTGTAAAGAATGGCAGTATCATCAGCAAATTGTGACAGAACACCACCACCTGGAAGAGGTGGGATATCTGATGTGAAAATGTTGTATAGAATGGGACCTAGGATACTTCCCTGGGGTACACCAGCAGGAATAGTAAACCTTTCTGAAAGTGCATTATTCAGAGAAACCTGGAATGCTCTATCTGCAAGATAATTTTTGATAATTTTAATAAGATACATGGGAAAATTATACCGATGCAGTTTGAACACCAGTCCATCGTGCCACACATTATCGAATGCCTTTTCAATATCCAATATTGCCATGGCAGTCGTTTTGGACACTGATTTGTTTTGCTGGATGACGTTGTTAACCTTTGTGAGCTGGTGGATGGTGGATCTTCCTTTCTGGAACCCAAACTGTTCTTCCAGAAATATATCCTGTTCATCTGCAAAAGCAAGAATTCGCCTTTGTATTGACTTTTCAAACAGCTTGGATAGGGCAGAGAGTAAGCTGATGGGCCGATAGCTCTTGGAAAAGGAAGGATCTTTCCCCGGTTTCAAAACTGGGATAACTTTAGCTAACTTCCACATTGAAGGGAAGTAACCAAGCTCCCAGCACCTGTTGAAAAGTTTAGCTAAGAAGACAAATGAGCGAATACTCAAATGTTTCAGCTCAATGTTGAATGAGTTGTCGAAACCTGGGGCCTTCATATTTTTGGATTTTTTCACAAAAGCCATCAGCTCATTCGCAGTGACTCTACTTTCCTCAGGAACCAAGCTGTCTGATTGGTCAACCTCAGCTACGCTATCAGCAACGGCTCTTTCATATGGACTAACAATGTTGAGTCCTAAATTGTGAGAACACACAAACTGGTGGCCTAGCGCATTTGCCTTCTCTACTGGTGTGATTAAAGGTATTCCTTCAGCTGCGTCCTGGGGTGACATCAGAGGAGGAATAGGCTTCGGTTTTTTCTTAAGCACCTTCGTTAAGGACCAGAAGGGCTTTGAATGTGGGAGAATTTCTCGAAGCTTTTGCTGGAAGTTCCTGTTGCGAAGCTCAGATATCCTTTCCTGGATTATCCTAGTTAAGTTGTTATAAGTAGTCTTCCTATCTAGGATGCCAGTTCGTTGATACTGCCTCCGGTATATATTCCGAAGTCGGATGAGTTTCTTGGTGACACTGTCGATTTGAAGAGAGGAACTCGGCATATGTTGTACTGGAACCGTCCTATCACGAGCGACTGTGATTGAATGCTGGAAGGAAGATAGGGCCGCATCGATTTCCATCGGGGAATCTAGTGGAACATTGATATTAATAAGTTGGTCGGCGAATTGTTGAAATTGGACCCAATCGGTGCGATAATAGTTCCTCCGTGGTTGAATAGGCACTGTTTCTGGTGAAGATCCCAACGTCAATATTACTGGAAAGTGGTCAGAAGAGAGCTCGTAGAAGACAACCGGAGAGCTGTCTATGGCGATGTTGCTGATGAATATATCCAAAATGGAATGAACTCCCGATCTGGAAAGTCGCGTTGGTTGATCCGGAGCGAAGATGTTGTATTGTCCAGCTTCGTAATCTTCGGCAAGTACGAATCCGTTTCGATTCTGTCTTCTGTTTCCCCACAGCTCATGCCGTGCGTTCAGGTCCCCAGCAATGATGAATTTGTTCTGTCGTCGAGTGAGCATAGCCAGATCTCGCTTCAATGATGCACACGTACCTTCTCGAAGATTGGTTTGTTTGGGGCAGTACGCTTCAATGATGATGATGGGTCCCATCGTCGTTGTAATCTCAATTCCGATGGCTTCTATGAGTTTCAATTTAAAGGCTGACAGAAGCCTGTGCTGAATGGATCGTTTAATGGCAATGGCAACTCCCCCTCCTCTGGTAGTTGCCCTGTCGAGCCTGTGAATCCTGTAATTGGAAATAAAAATAGAAATTTCAGGTTTAAGATGAGTTTCAGTTAAAATAGCAATATCGGCATTCTTCTCTTGAAGAAAGTGGGACAATTCAGCAGTCTTACTCCTGAGTGAGCAAGCATTCCAATTTACTATAACCAACTCATTATATTGCATATTCGATGATGAATTTGCCTAAGGCGTTGATTTGATCTAACCGCGTTCTGCAGTTTCGTAGTTTTGTTGTCATTGTTTCAAAAATGACGATCAGTTGTTCAGCAGAAAATAAATCACCAGAGTCATCCTTTGCTTGTGGTTTATTATTGCCCCATCCAGGAGGGATTTTTGAGGAAGATTCTTTTTGTGATCCAGCGGCTGAATCTTTTGGATTGCTGCGAGGAAGTGGCGGCAAATTCGGAATATCCCTCTTCGGTGGGAGCCGTGGGAAATTAACTTCATCCTTCTGTGAAACATTCTTGCGCGTTGATTGTTTGCGGGACGCCTGTTGTCGATTTTTTGTGAACTCAGCACGTTTGGGACACGATTTGCTAGTAGATGGATGGTCGCCATCACAGTTCACACATTTTACAGCGATGTCATCTAGTAGGCAATCGTTGGTATTGTGTGGTTCGGCACATTTGCCGCACCGACTTTTCATGTGGCAATTCCTCGCTCCATGGCCGTAGTTCAAACAGTTCGTGCACTGTGTGACATCCCGATGTACCGGTTTATACTTTTGCCATTCGATGATTATGTGAAATAACGATTTAATCGTTTTCAGTTGACTCATGGTGATGGAGCCCTTCTCCAGATGAATCAGGTACAGTTGATCTCTGAACTTTTTGTCCGTATTATGGCGCTTCATTTTAAATACCATCAAAGGCTTTAGTCCAGCCTCCGAAAGTGCCTGCTTTAGTTCGGCTTCCATCATGTCGGGTAGTCCTCGAAGTACAACCTTCATAGGTTTGTTGGCGGCAATATCGTGTGTGAAGTATTCCGCTTTTGTCTGCTTCAGATAGCATTCCACTCCTTTGTAGTGGTTCAAAGCCGGAACAGTTATTTTGTAGCCTTCAGTACATAAACGGATTGTTGCCTGTAGTCCTTTGCTGATCAGTGTGTTGAAATCCGAGCGTAGAGTTGGTGGGAAGCCCTTCAGGTAGAAAGGCGGCATTTTTTCCTTCTTCTGCAGTTCCTCTTCGACATCTACTGGCAGATCAGCATATTGGTTTTTACTCAGCAAACGGTCGTTTACCTGTACATCACTTGGCTTCAGGCGCATAGCATCCTTTGGATCCTTCTCGGATCTATGGCGGTTTTTACCCATAGCTTGGGTAGGTAGAAAACTGCGAATAAAAAATAAAACAAAATCGAAATTAGTCGTAGTAGGTTATTCGTCTATCCACATCGAGTGTTAGATGACGAATGGTCGAATTTCGACCACGGTTCCCCTTTTATACGCAGTCTAAAATATCTATTGTTGTATCTAATGAATCAACATAATTCTTGCGACATGCCGACATGGAAATATGATCACAATTTTATGATAAAATTTTCAGTTTTGTGACATAGTCTCAAATAATTCAAAATTAAACTTTTCTGAAATGTTTGGTATAAACGAGTATCAAAAAGGATAATTCATAAGGCGCGTTTGCCTTTCTCGTATTTTTAAAGCTCAGTGATCTGTGAAAGGATTTATATAATCTAACTACCAATAGAATCGAAATTTTTCAATTTAAACGTGTATATCAAAAGCATTGAAGTATTTCAATAGTACACTATTGAAAAACCTGTCTCATTTGCTCCATGTCAACACCATGTCAGAACGCGTTCTAAGGAAGAGAACAAAATATCTGCTGCTGTACAACAAATCGTCCGGGAAAAATGTTCCGAAAAGTGGTGAATATCGCAGTGAGTTCCTCAATTTGGTCCTTGTGAAAGCTAGAAACGAATCCCTACAGCATATTGATAGTTTCTTTCAATAAATTATGCAAATCCGAAATGAAACAATAGACAATAAAATTCTGTATGCTGCTATTTTTATAGCCGTTAGGACCGCCCATTAGTGAAAAAGCTACAAACGAAATCACATAAAAGGAAATCTCTTAACAAAAATTCAATCAGTTTGGATTCAATCGCCACTGCGAGCAGATGTGTTTTGTGTCGTCTGCACGCTTTCGACAAGAGCGATTACGTCACAGCTGCCAGTCATTAGCATTGGGAAAAAAAACAACGGTGGAGAGCATAGCACAATATCAGCCGTTCTAATGGCTCTAAAATTTTTCTAAATAACTATTAGGATTTGTTGTTCGCAAATCGTAGGGAAATATCCTCAGTTTACTGCAAATCAAGAACAGTTTGCTTAGATTTGTGCACTTTTCGCTGTGTGAAATTCACAGTAATCGAGATCTAGTGAAGCTTTCTTTGTTTTTGCGAAAAATGTGAAAAAGGGGAATGCGTGCATAATTCATACAATTGATATTCGGAAGTGTTAAGGAACATGTCAGTTGTTTTCGTATTCACGACATCCAGTTATGTCTCTGACATTACCCACCCGCCTTTCAGTTGAGTTGAATTGCTTGCGAGATTTTTTTTCCCTCAATACGTTTATTTCTTAAGGCAATTTACATAAGTTTTTCTTCGCCGTAGTATCACTTTTGCATAGAATTCTTATCCTAATATAATACTAATATAGTCACAACTGTTTGAGTTTAATAAAACATATTCTTCTTATATTTAAATATCACATTATTTGAATCAAACGATTAACTGCTATAAATTATAAAATACGCTGAAATTTTTATACATTTTGTTGTTGATTTCATAACCTATATTAACCTATTGTTTCAGCACATCATTTTAATTAAAATTTTGCTAATGGACGCAGTAGGATTCAGAACTAAGACTCAAAAGGGTCAATTATTAAATTGAAACTTCACTGGAGGAAGAATCTGTTTGCGATCCAGCGGCTGAATCTTTTGGATTGCTGTGAGGAAATGGCGGCAAATTTGGAATGTCTCTCTTCGGTGGGAGCCGTGGGAAATTAATTTCATCCTCCTGTGGAACATTCTTGCGCGTTGATTGTTTACGGGACGCCTGTTGTCGAATTTTTGTGAACTCAGCACGTTTGGGACACGATTTGCTAGTAGATGGATGGTCGCCATCACAGTTCGCACATTTTACAGCGATTGTAGTGTTTTCGGATTAAGAACCAGAGTGGTTGACTGGTTTTTCAATAATGATCGTGTATTCTCATTTCTTCTTATCTCTAGCCGTACAATTATTCTTACCGTAACTTATCGTTTCCTACCGGACGTACCTGGAGCTGGAGAAATCGGAAAACCCATAGAGAGGGAGAGAATGTCATGCTAATAGAGAAGGACTGGTAAAACCGTTCACAGCTGTGGCCCAGCTGTGATGTCATAAATTTGGTTATCGACCTCCGCTTTATCTAGGGCAAGCAATCACGAAATATATTACTAGCTGCCTGCGCGGTGGACTTAGGTCGAGGTAAATGCGATACGCGCATTTCTGTAAGGTTTATGACCGGGATATCCAAATACGTGGAAATGTCGTATTTGGTTTGGAATTGAATGTAAACAGGATGGATCATGCTAGGATGGGTACCTTCACCCTTTAAGTACGTCATTTTGTTATAATGATGATTAGTTCCTGCCTAAGTATACAATGTTTATTGTTTAACTAGTCTGTTTTTATGTACTAAATATGATTGTTTTGAGATTGTATGTTCTATTTCACAATTTGGCTCCAAAATATGTTTAACTCTATAAGGTCCAGAATAGAAAGAATCTAAAAAAAATAAAAAATAATAATAAAGAAAGAATCTAACTAACGCCTGTTTTTATTTTTGAGGTATACTGTGTCATTTTTGTTTATTGATATTGGGTTTATATTTTTGTTGAGGATATCCTGTCTAAATTCCTTTTTTGTTAGTAATCTTTGCTTTGCTGTTTCGTGGGATAATTGCATTTTATATCTCATTTCTTTAGTGTACTGCTCAAAATTATAAATTGGATCTATTTTGTTTTTGCTGTATATCTCCTGTGGGAGTTCCGGTTTTACACCAAACACTAGTTCATACGGTGTATATCCATGATCTGTGTGTGGTGTAGAATTTTAGGTAAAAGCATAAAATTGTAACCATTCATCCCAGAAATTGTTGGTAGTAAGTGGCTCATTTTGTAGACAGAAAATGTCGTTGAAATTGCTTATAAGTTTTTTAAAATCGTTTGCTGCGTAGAATGGTACATCCGACTTTTCTATGCTTTTTAAAATTTCATTTGTACGTTGCTCTTTGTTGTTATCGCCTAAATTTGTTTTCAAGTGTTTATAATTTTCTAAAGGTTCTAGTTTTAGGTTGAGATTATTGGTGCTTAAATTAACGGTTGAGTCTGTGGTGTTCAAAATTTTAATAAAAGTGTTTTCTGGTGATATGATAGTACTTTCACAGAACACACCAGAGGTCAATTCCTGTGAAACTATTATGATATCTTTGTTAATTTTGAGCTTGTGAAGTTGTCTTATTACTTCACACCTTGGTGGTGTAATACATTTTTGGTAAATTGTATCTTCAATTGATAATGAAATAATATTATTATAAATTTTGAAATTTAGCATCCAACATTCGTAATCAATGATGCACTTATGAGAAGAGAGGAAATCTCTTCCCAAAATGCCATCAGTTAGGATTGGAAAGTTGTTATCTACTATGTGGAAAGTGTGATTGGTAACAAATCCATTGCCAAAATTTAATTCTGTTGTGGTTGTTGCCAAGGTTTCGGTTGAAATGTTTGTTATGCCAGTAATTTTTATTTTATTATTAGCGTCTAGTGGGTGGTTATTATTTACTTTGTTGATTTTTATGACGGAGATGTCCGCTCCGGAATCTAATAAAAAGTTGCACAATGAATTAGCCATTTGTACATAAATTTTTACAAAATTTGATGCACAGATGTTCATTGAATAAATCTTCCTAAGAAATTTTGTGGTGGTGTTTGAGCATTGTTAGAATTATTCGGAATAACAGTAATATTACCGTTGGGTTGTGCATTCGGGGCTGCATGTTGATTATTCGGTTGTTCTGGTTGTACGGGAGCATTCGAGGGTTTCGATCATTATAAACTCCGCGACTGTAACCTCTGTTATTGTAATTATGCCAGTTTTGTCTGTTTGAATTAAAATTGTTTCGGTATGTGTTGCGGTAGTTTTGGTGTCCTCTGGAATTAGTTCTGCTATTATTATAGTTATATTTTTTTTGTTTCGATTATAGAGGTTTTAACCTTAAGGTCATTCGCCTCTTCGGGCCAGAAAAACTTTCTGACCCTATGTGCGGGGTTGGGAATCGAACCCAGGTGGGTTGCGTGAAAGGCATCGACTTACCCATTACGCTACACCCGTCCCCCTATTATAGTTATTGTAATGTCCGGGGTGCCTATTGCGATGTAAGTATTATCCACCAGACGTATTTGGTCTTCCACGCCCGCGACTAGTGTGTCGTGTGGTAATAATTTGAGCAGCGTTGCTCGTTTCTGTAGTGTTCTCTCTTACCTTTTGGGTTGCTGCATTAATGTCAGCAAAATTGCCCGCTTTTAGTATGATTTTTATTTCTTCGGACGTTACTCCTTTAATAAGAGAGTTCAGTCCGCTTTTGGTTGCTAACGAGTTAGCCGTCTGCTCAGGGACTCCCAGGGTACATTTTAGCCGTAATGAAAGGTTTTCAATTTCTTCGCATAATTAACTGGTTTTAGTGCTTTTCACCTGATTCAATTTAGATACTATGGAGTCCGGGGACTCACTTACTTTACAGCGTCTTTCGACGTCGTCTGCTAATGCTTGTAGGGTATCGCAGTTTCCTAGCCCTAGCCGCGCTTTACCGGTTAGTCTAGTTTTAACGAATTTTAATGCCGTTGCTAGTTGGTTTGCTGGCGTCAGTTCAACCAGTAAACCTACGGCGTCTGTGAACGATGATAATGAGTCTGCTGAACCATTGTACATGGGAACAATTCTCTAGATATGGGTGTGTTTACTGCCTTTTGCAGTAGGTATAAAGACTTTATTGTTTCATAGTTATTCATCACCCAGCTAATTTAAAACTCCCTAAAGTACGCGTAAATGCATTTTAATTAGTTTATCTGTGTACTACTAACAAATGGTTTTAAGCATCAGATTAACTGCTTGCCATAGCACTTAAATCTTACTTATTTTCATATCTATTTCAAGCACTTGTCTCACCTGGTTGACATCGTTCGTTACTTCCTACCTTTTGTAATAGTTGGAAAGATGCTTGGAAGGTTGGAAAATGTTTCTTTATTATTTTTGCCCCGTAGGACCACTGTTACCTACTCGGAAATGTTTGATTGTTTTCGTCCCGTAGGACCACTGTTCCCTACTAGGTAATATTTT